>NC_057387.1:97527670-97828729 GCF_019320065.1 Cervus canadensis
AAAAAAATAAAAAAAAAAAAAAAAGAATCAATAGTTAAAAAAACCCAATAATCCAATTGGGAAGTGGGCAAAAGATACAGAGACATCTCATTGGAGAAGTAATACAGATGGCAAATAAGCACATGAAAAGATATTCAATATTATTAGTCATTAAGGAAATGCAAATGAGGACTATAATGAGATGTCACTATATACCTATTAGAACAGCTAAAATAAAAAAAAATACTGCTAATACTAAATGCTGGTAATGGTGCAGAGAAACTGGATCTTTTGTGTATTGCTGAAAGGAAAAGAAAACTGCTTGGCAGTTTCTTGAAAAACTGAATAAACATACTTGCAATATATGATTCAACAACAGTATTCCTGGGCATTTACCCCAGAGAAATGAACTTATGTCAACATAAAAGCCAGTACGGAATTGTTCATAGCAGTTTTATTTGTAGCAGCCCAAAACCTATGGGGGAAAAATCAAATATCTTACAAGGGGTAGACAGTTAAACAAATCGTGGCATGCCCTTACGATGGAATTCTACTCAGAGAAAACAGAATAAAGTATTGATATATGAAATAACTGACATGGAGACCAAAGGTATGCTGAGTGAGAAAAAGCTCCTCTCAGATGGTCATGTACTGTTTGATTGTGGGTTAGTCGCTTAGTCGTGCCTGACTCTCTGTGACCCCATGGACTGTAGCCTGCCAGGCTCCTCTGTCCATGGAATTCTCCAGGCAAGAGTACTGGAGTGGGTTGCCATTTCCTTCTCCAGGTACTGTATGATTATTTTCCATTTCTATAACTTTGACATCTTGATAATTTCATACATATGCTGTACGGTTATTTACATAAAATTATCAAGATGTCAAAGTTACAGAAATGGAAAATGACTTAGTGGTTGCCGAGGACTAGGCATGGTGGTGGGACTATGAGGGGTCAGGAGGGAGCTCTTTGTGGTGCTGGCATAGTTCTGTGTCTTGTGTGCAGTGGTGGTTACACACATATAGATGTGTGAATGAGAAAATGTGTGCATGAGACGTGTGCATGAGAAAAAATGACTTAGGACCCCACCTTGTCAGCCTTCTGGTTTGACACTGTACATCAGACGCAACTACTGGGGGAAACCGAGTGAAGAGCACACAGGACCTTGATGCTATCTTTTAGATTTCTTGTGAATCTATACTTACTTCAAAATAAAAACTGAAAACTGAAGTATCAACTATGGAAACTCTCTTCTCACAATCACCAAAATGCATCAAGAACTTTAAAAATGGCCACTCTCTTTCCCTCAGGATTCACTCTCTGTCTAGACATTTAGTCTTAGGAAACAATCAGAGATATGCTCATAGGAATCTACAGGCTAGGATATCCATGAGCTCATGGGATAATTTAAACGCCCAGTTGTAAGAGATGAGATAAATAAGTTATGATCCATCATTAATAGGATATTTGAATAGCTGCTAAAATCATGCTTTTGAGGAATATTTAATTGTACAAAAAATGCCTACAATAGCACAAATTTTAAAAAAGCAGCCAACAAAAGAGTACATACAGTATGATCTTAATTTATTTAAAGCATATGCACAAAAATGTAGAAGAAAATGCATCACTATATTAATGATGATATTAGGATTTTTATTCCTAAAATAAACATGTCTTGCTTTTATAATCAGAAAAGTAAACATCCACAAAATTCAGTGGTTCTAAAGCAAAGTGGAGAGATATGTGATAGTAATTTACTTTGGACCCAAGATTCAGGTTCAGTACAGGAATGTTCTGGTTTATAATGAAAAAATCCTTTCCTAATAAGGATGTGTCTGCAGGCAAGTCAATTTAAAGTTTGGGACTTAATGAAAAACCTCAGGGGCTGGTATTGTTCAATTGGAGTTAAGAGAGGGAGGAGGGAGAGAGAACACATTTCCCAGTGCCTGTTCTTCAGGATCCCATTGTAAACATGGATACTGCTTTTTTTTACAAGGGGGGATGGAAGGACAATATACAAATGTGTGCTCATGTTATCGCCCTTGGGGAGGGATGGGGGTTCATCTTCCAGGCTATGTCTCCTTTTAGTCCAGAGCAACTCTGTGGAGAAGGACAGCTGTGAGCCATTAGCAGCTGGGACATGAGGGTGCTGGCCTGTAGAGGACAGCTGAGTGGGGCCCTCCAGCATCTCTCAAATGGCCCATATTATTATGCAAAATAATATGATGAACAACCTTGAACATAAATCTTCAGGGGCACCTCTGACCACTTCCTAGGACAAATTCCTGGGAGTAGTTCAAACAAAGAGTATTAAGAGCCAGTAAGTGTTTACTGAACACTTGGCTGGATTAATAAATAAGGGGAGAGAAAAGATGCTGGGAGGGAGAAGGGATGAAGCAGGTACGCAGAGGGCAGGACCAGATGGATCTCTTGAGAGCTGAATTTGGGACTGAACCCCAGGGAAATGGTCCCCCTCACCTTGGTCACAGGACCTGCGTGGGCCTGGTACTCATTGAATTCTTTCTGCAGAGGGAGCGGGTACTTCATTGCACGGATGGTTCCCACCGAGGTGCCCACAAACATCATGCGCCCGGAGTGGGAGATGACGATGGCCGTGTAGATGACGTCAAATGCTGACATCTCTCGAATTACCTGAAACGCAGCCAGCTCTGTTCAGGGCGAGGGACTGAACTGTGTCCCCAGCGTCCCCATGTCACTCTCCTCCTTGCTTTTAAGAGCAACATTAGGGCAACTTCTGGATTTAAAAATGTGTGTTTTCCATCCCTTTTAGCATCTGGCATAGTGTCTAGCACATAAAACGGCACAAACTAAATATTTCTTGGCTGCTTGACTGGTGAGTAAACAGATCTAGGAGTTAGGAATAACACTAAGGAAACTTTCGTAAGATACCCAGAAGCGTTCTACTGCTTTTACAGGTTGTAACTCATTTAACCCTCACAAAAACCCCTTAAGGTAGTTACTGTCATCCCTATTTTAAAGATGATGAAACACAGTCACAGAGACACAGAGATGCTAGGTAAGTTACCTCAACTCACCCACCTACACTCAGGCTCCCGAGAGTATGCTCTCGACTGCTACTCTATCGTGTATCTCAAACTAATAATGGGATGTGGATCATAAATTTACTCAGCAAATAGTTATTAATGTCCATTGTAGGAACAAAACTACACTCTCAGGGAATTAGTTCATTCCTTCACTCTTTAATTCACTCATCCACCCACCACCTATCCATCCATCCACCCTACTGTCCATCAACCCACCCAGCCACCTAGCCACCAATTATTTACCGAGGGTTTTCTGTGGGCCATGCATTGTGCTACCTAGTAGGGATACCAAGAGATGTGAACCATGGCCCTCCCTTTAAGAAGCTTTGTTCTGGTGCAGCACCGTGGAAACCACCACACTGGGGGCTACCTGGGGGCATACTGGAGAGATACCCTCCTCTTGGTTGGGCCCGTGGAGGAGGACACTGCTCTTTTTCCAGGAAGTGTTCTTGCCAAGCTCTTCTTTCCTCCCTTAACTATTCGGGAGCCAATGTGCATAATTTTAAAATTTCAGACTTTGGGGATTTCCAAACAATTATGGAGGCAAGCTTAGGTGATAGCAGTAACTACAGTTCTGTTTTTAGCCCACGGAAGTAGGTGCAAATCAAGGGTTAGAGCGCAGTTTAGAGATGCTGCTGACCGCCTTCCCTGGAGGGTAAGAGAGAAGTTACAGTCAGCAAGCGAAGGAGGAATGGAAAAGGGCCCTGCAACTTAAATGAGTCAGGTGGGCACTGGGAAGGACATTCCAGAGGTAACAATTACTGAGCTGATCGTCTAGGAACGAGAAGGCAGGTATTCTCCCAAGAAGGGGCCCTGTTCTTGGAGAACCCCTTTCTGCTGTAAACACAGGAAGCTGTCTTCTGCAGATCAAGGCAGCAGCCCAGAGGAGGGACAGGGGCAGACTCACTGAGGAATCTGCAATCTCCTTGAGAGTCTGGTCTGACCCAACAGCAAAGATGATTTTGCCGTCAGGAGAGATGGTGACGCAGTTGTAGCTGCAGGACTTGAGCACGCATTCTGTCTCTCTCTTTCCTGTGGACAGACTCCATTCGTACACAGCACCATCTGTGCCACAAGAAATCAACTTGCTGTCATCTGTATTCCACGCAACTGAACGAATCTACAGGGGAGGAAGACGTGCCCAGTTAGGAGTGCGCATGTACACTCACTCTCTCTCTCTCTCTCTCTCTCTCACACACACACACACACACCCCTCTCAAGAAGAGGAGGACAACCCCTTATGTGATTCACTACGCTGAGGCAGAGTGGCCTTTCCTGGTACATACCTTTCAGTAAACACAAATCATAGCTTCGTAGGAAAGTTAGCATTCTATTTCCTCAGATGTTTGCAAAATACTGAAGATAAAACATTCTCATTTCTGTTTCACTTTATGAATATAAAGACTGAATCATAATAATTCCTATAATGCTGCAATCAATCATTGCTATGTTTTACAAAAGTTTTTTATTTTGAAATAATTATATATATATATAAATATATATATATTCAAAGGGAGTTGCAAAAATTGCATAGAGAGGCTACTTCCAAATGGCAGAGTAAGAACCTCAGCTGGCCTGTCCCTTACATAATAGGTAACTGTTAAAAATCATAAAAACAGTTATTTAGGGACCTCCCTGGTGGTCCTAAGAATCCACGCTTTCACTGCAGGGGGTGCAGGTTTGATCCTTGGCTGGGGAACTAAGATCCTGCACGCCTCGTGGTGTGGCCAAAAAGTTTATAAAAACAGTTATTTAAAGTCTCTGGCAATTGTCTTAAGGGCACATAGGAAATGCAGAAACATTCACTCAAGAAAATCTACTCAATCTCGGGAGGGACTGCGGTACATAGGCGCTGATCCGCTCCTTTACCCTCCTCTTCCTCAAACACTTTATTCCGGTGTACTCTGGGCAGCTGTAGCCAAAAGGTGGGGCTCCCTCTCCCCTCTAGATCTTAGTCATTGGACATGGTTTCATCTTGGGAAACCTGCTAGCATTTCTTATCCCCAGCCAGAAGCTCTATTCCAGGCACGTGTGGCCAAGAGGACCTCATCTCCCTTCCCCAGCCGGTCCCCACCTGCTGGTGGAAGTTCTACTCCAAGTGCGGAAACATGAGAATACTGGTACCCCAGGTGCCCCTGCCCCAGTTAACTCAGTGAGTGGGGGTTCTACACCATGAGGGGACAGCTGAAGCAATGAGGGATCCCACCCCCTTTCCAGCTGCCAGCGCCACGCACAGAGTAGGGAGGTCACTCTTGGGAAAGAAAGTTGCTACCCCTCACCCCTGCTCTGGTGTGGTAGAGCAGAACTTCTTCCCAGGGGGACATTGGTCGTAAGACAATGAGCTCCACAGCTCTGCTGGCGGAGACTGACTCATTTGGAAGAGAGCATGGAGAATTCCATCCTACGGGCATCATCTAAATTGGTGGAAATCTAGGTGGAGGGCAATTAAGAGAAGGCTGGAAACTCCCTGATAGAAGCAAAATGGCAGAGCAGTAACAGAATTATGGCAGGAAGAACAAGGGAAGGAGATGGTCGAGAGAGCCCTTCTGGGATGAGCGACAACCGTGGGGATCAGGAAGGCTGACGTATGTGCTCTGCTGCACGCACTCAGGAGCAATCAGAGCAGGATATGGGGACACTTGAAAGCATCTCCTATGCTGCACAAAACCCCACTGACACAGGGTGGAAGCCTCACCGGCACGAAGGGTTTAAACACAATCTCTGACCAACACTAACTGAATAATAAGCTTCTGACCCAGTGGCATTTCCCAGGAAGTCAGGCTTAGAAATCACATCATGCTATGCCTG
This sequence comes from Cervus canadensis, assembly GCF_019320065.1. NCBI lineage: Eukaryota > Metazoa > Chordata > Mammalia > Artiodactyla > Cervidae > Cervus > Cervus canadensis. The sequence continues at coordinate 97,533,518 of NC_057387.1, forward strand.
GCAGCCTGGAAGGTGGTGTGCATGGCTGAGGCTGCACCCTCTCAGGTACAGTCAGAGAGGGAACCTCGAAACTACTAGTTTCTGGCTAAACATGGAGCAAAAGCATAAACTCCATGAACCGTGACAGGAAAATCATAGTTTTCTGTTTTCTAAACAAAAATCCAACAGTAAAGGGTGAAAATATAACTGGGGAAGGGGCCTTAAGCATAATCTATGACTAATTAAGTGGCTTAGGTCAGCCCAGGGACAAGCCCTAGGTAACCTAGGCTAAAAGATCAAGAAAGAAAAACATCTGGGCAGCAACATCCGAGGCTGCCCACTGCAGGAGAAGAAAAGACTTCTCAGAATTCGTTTACCAAGTCACTGAACAAAACCGCCAAATAAAAACAACATTCTAACCTTTTCCCTTTTCCATATTTGTAACTCCCTTCTCCAACAGAGTGACTGGCTCCCATGATCTCCAATACGTTAACATCTCCAACACGTTTGCTCAATCTCCTAAGTAGCCAACCTCCTGGCCAACTGGATGCCGTTGTGGGTGTTCCCACGACTCCAGTCCTACCAGCCACATCCTCAGTCATGGCTCAGCCCGAGCTCTACCTTTTAAATTACATTTTTTGACTGTCACTATTATGTAAAAATGGACTTAAATAGAATCAATTCATTTCCAACAATATTCCCAGATTCACTAATTTTAATAGTTTATCTGCAAATTCTCTAAATTTTTTACAAACTCAGTTATACTGTCCGTGGTAATAGCTTTATTTCTTCCTTTCCAACCTTCATGCCTCTTATTTTGCTATGGTCTGAATGTTCCTCTCATCAGCCCCACTTCAATTCCTATGTTGAAATCCTGACATTCAAAGGTGATGGTATTAGGAAGTGGTGCCTTTGGGAAGTGATTAGGTCTTGAGTGCTCCCCTCAAGAATGGGATGAGTGCTCTTAGGAAAGACCCCTGAGTGCTAGCTCGCTCCTTCCACCATGTGAGGCTACAGGAAGTCTGAAACCAGGAAGAGGGCCCTCTTCTGATCATGCTGGCCCCTTGATCTTGGACTCCCCATCCTCCACACTGTGAGGAAAAATTTCTGCTCTTCATAAGCCATCCAGTCTGGGCTATTTTGTTATGGCAGCCCCATGGACTTAATGTTGGGCTTCCCTGGTGTCTCAGATGGTAAAGAATCTGCCTGCGACGTGGGAGACCTGGGTTCGACCCCTGGGTTGGGAAGATCCTCTGGAGGAGGGCATGGCAACCCACTCCAGTATTCTTCCCTGGAGAATTCTCATGGGCAGATGAGCCTGGCGGGCTACAGTCAATGAGGTCGCAAAGAGTTGGACATGACTGAGCGGTCGACTAAGCACAACACATGGACTAATGTGTATTTCCATTTCGTGCCTTACTGCACTGGACAGAACTCAGCACGAGGCTAACAGAAGGCATCATGTTTTGTTCTCTGTCTTCCACAACTTCATAATCAACTGTGCTGACTGTTGTAGGCTTTTAAAATAAATGTCTTATACAAGATTTTTTTTTATAATAAAGTACATTCCCCATTATTTTAAGTACTTTTTAAATCTGTTATGTTACTGATACACTGTTAATGCTATTGATTATTAGATTTGGATTTATAGAGATAAGCATTTGCTTTTTCACCCTTACTATATTAATGTGGTATACACTAATGATTTCAAAATCTAAAACAATGTTGTATTCCTAGAATGAATCAACATGGCCATGTTGTATTATCCTTTTAACATACTGCTGCATTGGTTTGATGATAATTTATTTAGGACATCTTTATGTTCACACAAAAGAATGGTTTACCATTTTCCTTTCTTGTGATGTCTTTGATAGGTTTTGGTATCACAACTATGCTGGCCTCCTAGAACAATGCTGCAAGTATTTACTTTTTTAAAAAAATTTTCTAGAAGAGTTTTTTTTCTGCCCAAGATTAGTGTCATGCTTCCCTTAAAATTCGATATACTTCTCCAGTGACAGTTTTGTCAGGTTTTAAATTAAAGATTCAATTTTTCTAGGAATTTGTCAGTTCATCTATTTATTCAAATTTATTTACATAAAGTTGTTCATAATACTCTCTTATAATCTTTTAAAATATCTATCGGACCTGTAGTGATAACCCCTTTTCATTACCCCCTTTTCGTTACTCATGTTGGTTACTTACATCTTCTCTCTCTTTTTTCTCTTAAACAATTTTGCTAAAGGTTTGTCCATTTTGGGCTTTCAAAAAACAAAGTTTGGCTTTGATGATCTTCTATTGTGTAAATGTTCTCTGTTCCATCCTGCTCTTATCCTTATGATGTCCTTCAATTCGTTTTCTTTGAATTAATTTGCTGTTCTACTTCTTATCTTTTTCAATGGATGGTTGTATCACTGATTTTCATCTTTGTCATTTTTCCAATACATGTTTAATGTTAAAAATTTCCACATACGCATGGTTTTAGCTGCATGCTCCATCTGTATTCTTTGTTTGTTTTTGTAGTTTCTTTTAATAGTACACCTGTAAACCTAACATATATCCCTGATTAGAGACAAGTGCTATAAATTCTGGTAAAGTGATGGAACGAATGGCTGCTCCCCGGGTTGGTGAGACAGGGCTTCCTATGGGGATGTGCCTGGTTCTAGAAAGAGCATCACTTTCCCCTGCTGTGCCTTCCTCTACGTCTCGGCAATCACACTGCTGGAGTGGAGGAAGCTCAGTAGCTCTCAATACCCTTGTGTGTAACAGCACTTACACTTACGATCTGTAAGTTGCTGAAGTCAATGGTCACTGACTTCTTTATCTGTCTGGAAACTAGTTCCCTGGCTTCTTTGATACCATTCCTTGATTCCAGGTTCTCTCTGAACCTTCATTTGCAGTCTCTCTCTTTACCAGTTCCTTACATGTTGGTCACCTCTCTCCTGACCAAGATCTCAGATTCGGCACGAGCGCTTAGTGATCTAATCTACGCCTCTGACTTCCACTAACTACCACCTAATTCCCTGAATTGGGATTTTTAGCCCAGACTTCTTTCTGAGTTCTACTCTCACATACCACACTCCTGGACACAGCAAACAACATGTCCAAAATGGAGCTTAATAGCTTCCTTCTCTCTGTCCCTACTATGAAAGCCATGGTTTAGTTCCTAGCTCCTCTCTCACCCTCACTTTCTAGCTGACCTCTTTCACTCCAACTTCCCTCCCCTCTAAACCATTTTCAATACTGTCTGGAAAATTATCTATCTAATCCCATTACTTATTTTCTTAAATCCTTCCAGTTATTTCTCATCACCTACAGACTAATGTCCAGTTCCTTGGCATGGCACACACACTCCATGATGCAACAAACTTCTCCAGCTCCTCTTTGTATCACTTCTCAGATGTGCTCAGTGTTCCAGCCTATAAACCACAAACCACCGTCCTGTTCTATACTCCCATCCCCTCACCTGTGATACGTGCTGCTGCCTAAAATGCCTTTCTTTCCCACTGCTTTTTCTATCTAAATTCATCTGCTGACTTCTTACCCTTTCAGTCTTTGGCGTCTCCCTTTTATTCACGCTCCATATCCACTTTACCTTCAGGTACTACTGGTTTAACTTCCTAAATATCTTTTGAATGCATACATTTCTTCCTATTGGTACCAGCTCCATCCTGCTCCAAAATACTATCATCATGTAGACAACAATCTCCTTACCACTTCTACCCTCATCCCTTTCAATACAATCTTTACTCCGCAGCCAAAGTAATCTTGTAAAGTGCAAATATGGTCATATCATTTCTTGGCCTGAAAGTCTTCAGTGATTTCAAGGAAAAAGGAGGATAAAGTATGTGCTGTGCTTAGTCGCTCAGTGGTGTCTGACTCTTTGTGATCCCACTGATTGTAACCCACCAGGCTCCTTGGTCCATGGGGATTCTCCAGGCAAGAATACTGGAATAGGTTGCCATGCCCTCCTCCAGGGGATCTTCCCAACCCAGGGGTCCTGCATTGCAGGTGATTCTTTACCGACTTAGCCACCAGGGAAGCCCAAGAATACTGGAGGTGCATAGCCTACCCCTTCTCGAGGGGATCTTCCCAACCCAGGAATGGAACTGGGGTCTCCTGCATTGCAGGTGAATTCTTTACGAGCTGAGCTACCAGGGCCTATAAGTTTCCATGAACAAGATTTCAAGAACTCAGGCCCTGCAAACCTCACCAATCTCAGCTCATGCCAAGTTTTATTCCAGATACCTGTGTTTCAGTACCACAGATAGTTCCTCCTCTACCTCTAGCAATCTCCATCTCAGGGTCTTTGGATCCCTATTGGCAATGATTTGACCCATTAGGTCTGTCTGGTTAATTCTGACTCACTCCTTAGGACCATGCCTTTGTGAACATCCCAATCTTCATGATGTCAACTCCTCATCACTTCCTCTTCTAACAACCCGTATTCTTCTTTCATTGAGTTTTCTGCAGTTAGTACTTAAATCTGTATGTGCATTTGTTTTCTTGTCTTTTCCCTCAACTAGACAGGGACCTCCGAGAAGAAAAGAATCACTTCTCTTTTGTTCTCTTATATCCCATTGGCCAGCATGATGTTTGACTCTGTGCCCTTGTTTCCCTGGACACTGCTCACTCACTTACCTTCCCTGTGTGTCCTTTCAGGTTTGAGATATTCTCTAGGCTTGTGGTGGAAAAAATGTGAATCACGTTCCCATTGACTGCAGCAAACAGGTGACCTCCATTGCTAAAGGAACACTGTAGGGAAATACAGGGAGAGAGCAAGAGTGAAAGAAAGAGTGGTTTACCTGGAGGTTGTAGTCGAGAGCTTCTTTTCCCAAAGAGTTCATGCTGACACCATGTGTAGGACTGGGAATTGGGGAAGGTGTAAATAAATAAACTCAGAATTGGCCTATTTGATGTCACTATTCCTATAGCTCATACTGGCCAAGATGCTGATGCCACCATGTGCATGAGTCATGAAGCTGTTTGGATCAGAGAGTGGAATACTCATTTTGCCTGTGGAAGAAGTCTCAGAGTGGGAAAGTGATGCTTTAAAGCTCTGTCTTGTTTCTGTGAGTCATCTTCGGGATGGGGATGGGGGAAATCAGACAGGCTGCTACTGTCTTTCACCGTTGCTCATTTTCCCTGATCCCTCCCAATTGCCAACCCTGTCCTCCCAACTGTGACTCTGAATATGTGATAACTTTCTTTTCAATGCTTAAAAAAAATTACTCCACAGTCACAGAGAGGACAGATTGCAGGTGGGATCTCACACGGTTTGGTTCAAAGATATGCTCTGGTGGGCAAAAAAGAAAAGGGATAGGACCAATATACTCAGTAACTTTGGCGGAAAGATTTTTAAGCCACTAAAATTCTCTAAGACATTCTTTGGTCTACCTCTTCGGCTGTGTTAGCTCGTGATATTTTAACTCTGACTTTCCAAGATACTTACCTCCAGAAGTTCTTACCTCTTTGCACCCTCTGACGGAGTATTCTTTGAAAGAACGTATATCATCAATAAGTAGATTCATAATGCGTAGTTTGTCAGCAAACCCTACCACAATGTAGTGTCCAGATGGGTGAAGGCTGATTGTATAAGCTTCTTCTTGGTATTCCTTAAATAGTTCCAAAGAACTGTGAAAAAGATACATTACTGAATACAAGTCTAGCCCACTAAGTCCCTTGAGCATTCCATTGTATCTGGTATGTATTTTTATACCAGCATTTGGAATACTTTATTGCTTGTAATTATTGGTGCCTCTTTTTCTAGATCTTGGTTACTTGAGGACAGTGTTCATCAATGAGTATGGCATGTGGAGGGACTGATCAAGGGGTGTTTAGGGATGTTGAAGACACAACTCCATCCAGATCTCCAACTCAGAAGTATTGCACAATTCTTTCCCTAGCAGCCCCAGCAGCTATATGTAAAAGCAAAGAAGTTATATTCTGGGGCCAAGCTAGGCTGGAGATTCTCAGGGAAGCTGGGCCCGGAGGATAAAATCATTGGAAGGTGAGGGTTGTTGGGGCAGTGATTAGCATTGAAAGGAGGAAACAGTGATCTGGAGAGCTCCATGAAACAAAGAACTGATCCAGTGAGGGTGGTGGGTGGGGTGGGGAAGGCGAGAGGACAGGAAAGGTCTAAGGACACAGGAGGGTAAGGAGGTGAGATATTGGTTTATGTCCCCAGGGCCAAGCATAGTATATGGCACACAGTAAACACTTAATAAAGTACAAAGTGATTTTCTAGCTCATGCAAGAGTGAAAAGAGAAAAAGGAAGTCTGACGGACTTGATTTTTTTATAGAAGGTTTCCAGCTGAAAGCTTCTAAGTAATTAAAATGGAAAACTCTCTAAAATAATTTGCATGGGAAAATTTAACAGCCGAAATCCTGCATACCCCAGTAGCAAAGCCTTTCATTTCTTACTTTGATTCATAATTCCAGATGCGGACGGACCGATCTACAGAGCAGGTGGCAATGAGGGGTTTGCGGATGCAAGTATCTAGACCAGTGATGGATGCCGAGTGTAACGGGTACATCAGATACTCAAAGTGGGCAGGCTCCCCCTGGAGAAATCACACAGAATCAGACTGAGCAGAGGAAGCAAGAGACTGGCCAGGCACTGCAGCTCTCATTACTGCTTATGGATGTTAATTGGCCCAGATGCACAGAAATCAGGCTGTGGGCAAGTTGCTTTAACATAATGCATATTTCCCCATGCTATTATTATTTTAAAACATTTTAATGGCAATAAAATATTTTATCCTATAAATATACCAGGATTTAATTTATCCATTCTTCTACTGTGGGAACATTTAGGTGGTCTCCAAGTTTTTGCTATCAAGGGGTAACATGGACTAAATATTCTTGCAAGTAAGTCTGTGTACCTCTCTGATTAATTCTTTAGACATTGTAGAGTAAGTTCCTGACAGTAAGTTTTTGAGTCTCAAGGCATCTATTTCAAAGGACCTCCAGCTTGAATAAACATATTGCAGTTGTATGACAGTTACCAGCAAAACAACCAGCTAAAGAATTGTTGCCCCCACCCTTGAGGATCCCTTTTGTAGAAAGCCCTGGATACTTAATTAACTGACTTCTTGAATGATCCCACTCTTCCTGTACCCTAATTCCCACACTCATAACTAAATGACCATTAAAAAAATAGTGAACTCTCAAAACTCTGACACCCCATCCCCAAACCCTGATAAAGGCAGAGCCCCTGTCTGCCTCTCTCTTTACCCATGGCCTCACTGCATATGGCCCTTGGGCATGCTATGTACCCTCCAAGACCTGTGAGTAAGAAATTTTGTTCCTCAAAGTTCCCTGATGGATTTTGCTCAAGAGCATCCTTCAACTGTAATAAGAACCAAAAGGGCCTGTCTGGCCCCAGCACTGGCCCTGGTGGGGCAAGTGTGTGTCAGGCTTGCTGGGAGAGATGCAGCTGAGGGTGAGTGCCTCCAGCTTTCCTAGCTGATGGCTTCACTACCAATAGGTTGGGCCCCACACAACACATACATTTCTAGAAATGGAATACGGGCAAAATGGTCTGAATGGTGTTAAGGATCTTAATGAGTACTCCCAAATTTCTCTGCAGAGAGACTGTATGACTCCATCAGCTGCAGCTAGGAGAACTGGGTGAATGATTTTAAGTTAAAATGTATCCTATTGCACGGGTCTGCATGTTCCATAGATTTCAGGTGTTTGTCATCAGAAGCATTATACCTGGGACTTCTGCATGAGGAGTGATAATTGGGAAACTCAATGAGGTGTATACACTGCTCACAAGCCAAGACAAAGGCTGAGCTGGCAATTCCCTCAAATTCAGACCCTTCCCCACTTAGAAACTACCTGCATCTAGTCTACCCCCCTCTGCTATATCAGAAAGAGGTGCTGGGCTGTCAGAAAGAGGGGGTGGAGAGTGAAAGTGAAAGTCACTCAGTTGCGTCCAACTCTCTGTCATCCCCATGGACTGTAGCCTGACAGGCTCCTCTGTCCATGGGATTTCCCAGGCAAGAATACTGGAGTGGGTAGCCATTTCCTTCTCCAGGGGAATCTTCTCGACCCAGGGATCAAACCTAGGTCTCCCACATAGCAGGCAGATTCTTTACTGTCTGAGCCAACAGGGGGTAGGCACAGATTATTCCCATTCTCTGCCTGCTTCCCCTACTTTCTCTAATATTTTCAACCTCCCTGTCTCTACTGGCACATTGCTAGTAGCTTTCTTCCCCCTTGAAGGATGAGCAAGAACTAACAAGAACTAACGTGGGGGAGAGGAGAGGATGAGAGCCCCAGGCAGAGGCAGGAGTGCTGATGCCTTTCGGCAGAGGGAACATGCAGACTCCTAGTGATCAAAGGGCCCGTTCTATCAGGTGGAGTGATGGGATGGGGCGGCAGAGCGCAGCCTGGACCAGACATCACCCAGCCCCGTGCACATAGTTCGGTTCTTCTCAGAGCACCGGAAGGTCACTGAGGGGTTGAGGCTGTGACAAAGGTGGAGGTGGTGGAACATGTGAATTTTGTGACAGCCACATCTGGGTTTTGAAAAGATCACTCTGGAAGCTGAACAGAGTATAATTCAGGGGCCTAAGGGCAGAGTGTACATGTGGATACAGGCAGGAGACTCACACATCCTGGGAGAGAGAGTGAAAACCCTCCATTCTACAGAAGATCCCGCTCTCTGGTCTGGTTCTCTCCTTTCCAGGCAACCTTCCCTCTGAGAGGCATGCCTAACAGCAGGGAGAGAAGCTCTATGCAGTGAGCTCACCCGCTACATGGAGAAAGCGGACAGACTGAAGATCCAGCCATCAAATCATCAGTCCCTTCTGAGTCCTTGTGAATGAGGTCCCCCCACGTGAAATGATAAAAATGTCTTAGTCTGGGGTATATGACAGAATGATTTACATATTAGCCTAAAAGCTTTTAAATACACTCAAATCTCCCCTGTGTTGAAGCAAAAGCAACTCTCTTTTCCACCTTATCTCTGCACTTCATTCTGTGAGGTTAGTATTATCCCAATACCAAATGCAGACAAAGGCATCACAAGAAAACTACAGACCAGCCACTGTTATGAATGTAAATTAAAAATCAGATAAGAATAAGTGCTGACAAAAATAGAGGTTAGAACACTTGTCCACAGCTGACAGGAATATAAAACAGTTCAGCACTTTGGGAAAACTATCTGGCAGTTCCTTTAGTGGTTAAATATGGAGTTACTACTTGACTCAGGAATTTCACTCCTAGATAAATATCCAAGAAAAATAAGAACGTATTTCCACACAAAAACTTGTACATAGATGTTTAGAGCAGCAGTATTTATAATATCCAAAAGGTGGAAGAACCCAAATGTTCATTAACTGATGATTAGACCAACAAAAATGATGTATCCATGCAATGGGATATTATTCAGTTATGAAAAGGAATGGAGTACTGACACAAGCTCGAACATGAATGAAACTTGAAAACACTGTGCTAAGTGAAGAAAGCCAGTCACAAGAGTCTACATATTGCTATGAAACATTCAGGAAAGGCAAATTTAGAGACACAAGACATTAGTGACTGGCTAGAGCTGGGGGAGGCAGATGGGATGATGGGAGCATAATAGCTAAACAGCATTTTTTTTTTTTTTTTAGTGAAGAAATGCTCTAAAATTAATGGTGGTAATGGCTGCATAACTCTATGAATGTACGAAAAACCATTGAATTGTACACTTTAAGTAGGTGAATTGTATAGTGTACGAATAACTCAATAGGTTTATTATTTTAAAAACCATCATTGCTGAGAAAGATATATTAAAACCTCCTGTGATTGTAGGTGGTTTTTTCTCCTTGTTGTTCTGCCAAAGTTTGCAGGTTATATTTTGAGTCCATGCTATTAGCTGCATACAAATTTAAAACTGTAATGTCTGCTTGATAAAGTGAACCTTTTATAAGTACAAAGTGCTTCTTTTTTATCCTTTTTGCCACAATATCTACAGTGTATTCATACCGGCTTTCTTTATTATTTAAAAACAAAAGCAATGATAAACCTTTACACATAAACATCTCCATGCACAGGACTGCACAAAGTACTGCAGTATATTAAATACCTGAAGTACACTTGCTTGCTGAGGAAAAGATAGGTACAATTTAAATCCGAGAGAGACCTCCACGGTGTTTTCCAAAGAGGCTCAGTTCAGTCACTCAGTCATGTCTGACTCTTTGCGACGCCATGGACTGCAGCATGCCAGGCTTCCCTGTCCATCACCAACTCCCGGAGCTTGCTCAAACTCATGTCCATCGAGTCAGTGATGCCACCCAAAGAGGCTACAACAATCAGATTCTGGTGTCCCCCACCCCGGCCCCCTGTGGGTATTGGAGTGCTCCTACAAGGACATTTTGAAATTAGAGTTTCTTTCGCTTTGTTATAAAGTGGTGAATGGGCCTATGCTCAGGAACTGGATTAAAATTTGCCTAGTGGTGACCAGTCCCCCGGCTGGCAGGAAGCGCTGCTGGCGAGACTCACCTTGCTGATCTCTGTCAGGGACATGGTGATGCTGTAGAGCTGGTTCTTGCTGGTGCTGGCGATCAGCGTTTCCTCAGAGGGGCTGAAGCACATGCAGAGCACGTCCTGTTTGTCCGACTGACTTGGGTCGTTGCTCTGTGGATCCACAGGAATCTGCCCAAGACACAGGACAGCGGTCAGCAGACCTCTGCATTGGCAGGTGTCCTGGACTTTCAGATGCTCTCGGATACTTGCAGCTTACAGACTCCTGATCAGCCTGCTTCCTGGATGCTCCTCGGATGTGGAGAGGGAGGGTTTGAGGTGTTTCAGTTTCTGTGGGTTTCCTACTCACCTATAAGCGACTAGTGGCTGAATAACAAGGCAGTGGCACAGGTGGAACTGATCCACCTGTACCTCTGTTTGAGTCTGGCCCCCACTCTCGCCCCGCGGGTGGGAGCTCCATGCAGGCGCCTACCTGCACTAGGTACACAGTGCGCTTCAGGGCAGCAGAGGGGAAGGTTGAGGCCTTTCTATCACAGGGGGTGGGTGACAGGGCAGAGAGAAGGGAGGGGTCCCGCAGCTCCTGCAGCAGTCTCAGGGGGCCTGGAGTTCCCAGTGGACATTATTAAACGAGGTTTCCTTCTGCCTGTTTTTCCTCTCCTTCCACGAACAACCAAACTTACTGAAAGCTGGTCTGCATATACCACCTTTGCATCCTCATTACCCACTCAGTTCTTAATTCCTTATAACGTGGCTTCCACTGCCTCATTTACTGAAACTGGCCTCCTGAACATCAGAAATTTCCTTATCACCAAAGCCCAATGCCCTGCACAGCCCTCATCTTCTGGGCTTTCCTGGAGCCTGCAGCAGTGACCTTGGCACCTTCCTCCCCTGAACACCCTGGACTCTTGAGCTGCCCTCCCACTGCGTGGCGTTGTCTTCCTCAGCACCTCCTATCCCGTCCTCCTGCTCCACCAGGACAGCGAGGGCTCTGTGCAGCCTTCCCTGACCGCCCTGGGCTGAGTGGCCCTGACAGTCCCTCAATGTGCCCGCAGCACCCAGGGCTTCCCTCTGTTGTCCCAGGTGTCACACTGCATAGCGTGGAACAGAAGCCTGCGGGCCAGGACCTGGTCTGTTCCCATTGTGTCCCCTGCTGCTTGGAGCGGGGCCTGGCCCATGGCAGGCACTCAGGGACGGCACGGTGTGGCCTCGCACCCTCCCCCAGACAGTGAGGTCCGTGGGGGAAGCGCCACGTCCGATGCACCCACTGCAGGCCCCACCGCGGAGCCTGGCCCTGACAGGTGACCGACAGACACTTGTTGACTGAATAAGTGAACGACCTCGCCTTGTCAGTGTCCTGCTGGGCTCTCATCCTGTCTCAGTCTTGAAATTGGGAAATGCTAAGTTTTGTCCTCAGTCCTCTTTTTGTCTCTATATTTTCTCTCTCAATGATTTTACCTAATACGAGGATCCAACGAAAACAACAGTGAAAGTGCAAGTGCAAGTCGCTCAGTTGTGTCTGACTCTTTGTGGCCCCACGGACTACACAGTCCATGGAATTCTCCAGGCCAGAATACTGGAGTGGGTAGCCTTTCCCTCCTCCAGGGGATCTTCCCAACCCAGGGATCGAACCCAGGTCTCCCGCACTGTGGGCCACAGTGGAGCCAGATGAGCCACAAGGGAAGCCTGAAAACAACAGAGTAATTACAATAATAAATACTTAAAACTGTGAAAATTAAGCATCATCTATGTGCCAGATAGAAGCCAAGCACAATGGCTGTGTATATGAGTATGTGTGTACATATGTGTGTGTGTGCGTGTGAGCCTGTGTGTGAGTGTGCATGTGCCATGGATATATTGAGAGTGATCTCACTCCCAAGGTCCAAACCACGTTTCAAACTGCTTCACCTTATCCTTGTCTCTGGTCAAGTGTCAACATTCCTCAGGGGGGCCTCCCCCACCCACTTTTTCTAGAACAGAAGCCCCTCTGACTCCCTGTCCTTTCCCGGCTGTATTTTCCTCATAGGATTGACCTCATCCAACAATCTGTTCATGTCTGTTTGTTTGCTAGTTGACTGAGCCCTAAGGACAAGTGTCAGTGTGGTTACTTCTTGTCTATGTCCCAGCCCCGAGCACAGAGCCTGACACATAGCAAACACTCAATAAATATTTGTTAAATAAATGAACACACAAAAGAATGGACTGCTTTACAGTCAAAGTAAACTCCCCCTAGTGCCCACCCACCTTGCTCTTAACCCCTATTTCCTGGCGTCCTTTCCCAGCACCCTGATTTGAGCCTGGGTAACCTACCTGAGAGGGCCTTATCTCTGGGCTCCGGCATCTACTCAGGGGATGTCCTACAGACTTAGCCTTCACGAAGGCTCTCTCTGCTTCCCGCTGCTGTGATCCTAGACCTCACTGCCTTTTGGCTCCAGTAACAAAAAACCTCAGGACTAATTCCTAACTGCAAGAATAACCAGTATTATTTATTGAGCACAGGCACTGCATCAGATATGCAGATGACACCTCCCTTATGGCAGAAAGTGAAGAACTAAAGGGCCTCTTGATGAAAGTGAAAGAGGAGAGTGAAAAAGTTGGCTTAAAACTTAGAATTCAAAAAACTAAGATCATGGCATCCAGTCCCATCACTTCATGGCAAACAGATAGGGAAAAACAATGGAAACGGAGAGATTTTATTCTTGGGGGCTCCAAAATCACTGCAGATGGTGACTGCAGCCATGAAATTAAAAGACGCTTGCTCCTTGGAAGAAAAGCTATGACCTAGACAACATATTAAGAAGCAGAGACATGACTTTACCCACAAAGGTCTGTTTAGTCAAAGCTATGGTTTTTCCAGTGTCATGTATGGATGTGAGAGTTGGACTATAAAGAAAGCTGAGTGCCAAAGAATTGATGCTCTTGAACTGTGGTGTTGGAGAAGACTCTTGAGAGTCCCTTGGACTGCAAGGAGATCCAACCAGTCCATCCTAAAGGAGATCAGTCCTGGGTGTTCATTGGAAGGGCTGATGCTGAAGCTGAAACTCCAATACTTTGCCCACCTGATGTGAAGAGATGACTCATTGGGAGAGACACTGATGCTGGGAAAGATTGAAGGTGGGAGGAAAAGGGGACAACAGAAGATGAGATGGTTGGATGGCATCACCAACGTGATGGACGTGAGTTTGAGTAAACTCCGGGAGTTAGTGATGGACAAAGAAGCCTGGTGTGCTGCAGTCCATGGGGTTGCAGAGTTGGACACAACTGAGCGACTGAACTGAACTGAACTGCATCCAGTGATCACACAGATGTGTAATCCTTTCGATAACCGCCAGGGTAAGCTGTTTCCTTAATGAAGAGGCACAGGTTTGCTACATTCAGCAACTCATGTGAAGTCACTCAGCCAGGAAACCATCTCCACTGAAAACAGGATGCCTTGCCCGTTTACATACTCACTCTCACGCTGGCGTTTGCCATCTTTTTACCAGCCTTAGTCCTCTCGTTCCCTTCAGGGACTTAAGGCCCTTCCACTGGGGAACAGATATCTCCCAAACACACTACTGCTCCCTGTCAGCGGTACGTTTGCTTAATTTCTTCCCTTCACCTGGACTTCCTGATCTGGGTCTTCCTGTCGAATGTTATCCATCCTCTGCAACCCTTCTTCAAAGATGACCTTCAAACACCCTGAAACCTTCCTGGTTCTTTCCCAACCAGGTGAAATCTCTCTCTGCAGAGGTCTGTATCATTTCTTCCCCAAAGATTTGCTGAATGCCTGCTGCATACCAGGTGAAAATGAAAGTGAAGTCGCTCAGTCCTGTCTGACTCTTTGCGACCCCATGGACTGTAGCCTACCAGGCTTCTCCGTCCATGGGATTTTCCAGGCAAGAGTACCAGAGTGGGTTGCCTTTTCCTTCATCCAGGGGATCTTCCCGACCCAGGGATCGAACCCAGGTCTCCTGCATTGCAGGCAGACGCTTTACCCTCTGAGCCACCAGGGAAGCCCAGGTAGTTTTCTTTTCTTTTTCTTTTTTTTAAAGATATTTATTTACTTATTTGGCTGTGCCTGGTCTTAGTTGAGGCACATGAGATCTTAGCTGTAGCATGCAAACTCTTAGCTGTGGCAAGTGGGATCTAGTTCCCTGACCGAGGATCTAGAAGCGAGGTCCCCTATACTGGGAGTGCAGAGACTCGCAACTGGACTACCAGAGAAGTCCCACACCAGGTGGTGTTCTTGATGTTAAAATATCCATATACATTATGGGAACACTGAACTTGAAGAGAAAACAATTTACCCAAGTTCTCTCCCAGGATTCAGATCCAGAGCTCCCTATTTCTATACCGCAACTCTGTCCAATCCATCCTAAAACTCCCCTCAGGACAGATGGCTCGAGTCCCTTTGTGCTCTGCACTCAGCCCCTTTCCCTGCATCAAACGCTGTGTCACTGCCCTGCTCCTGGAGAACAGATGCCAGTTGGACCCCAGCACTGCTGCTTCCTCCCCTCCTTACCCGGATCTCCCTGCTCTCACGGTAAAACTCCTTGTCTTCCATCTTCTCAAACAGCAGAACTCTCCCTGGCCCAGCAGAACAGGCAAATCCCTTTGAATAGGCTGCGATGGCAAACACCTGGGGCAGCGAGAGCTGGCTGCGGCTGCTGGTCATCATGACCTGCTCGTAAGAAGGGACTGGGGAAGAGACTGCTGGAAATTCGATCAGGCTGGAAAAGAAAATAGCACACGCAGATAACAGAGACCATTCCAAGGAGATGAACTGTGCCAGGGATGAGAAAGAAGGACTGTCCTTGGGTGTGGGAGCGTGGTTCAGATGGTAAACAACCTGCCTGCAATGTGGGAGGCCCATGTTCCATTCCTGGGTCAGGAAGATCCCCTGGAGAAGGGCATGGCAACCCACTCCAGTATTCTTGCCCAGAGAATCCCATGGACAGAGGAGCCTGGCAGGCTACAGTCAGTAGTGTCGCAAAGAGTTGGACACAAGTGAAGCAACTTAGCATGCATGCACACGAGAAACCACTCAGTGTGAGCCCCCTACCCATGGCCTAAATGCGCCCCTTTGGCTGGGAGTGCTACTGGCGCTCCATGGGAGATGGAAGGTTATACACTTATATGGAAATCCTGCAATCCTCTGTGGTCACTGTTTTTTTATTATCATACTCATTTTGTTGTTTAGAAAAAAGTGGCTCAGAGGGGTTGTTTCCAAGATCACACAATTAGTAAGGGGAAGAGCTGAGATTTAAATCCAGGTTTCCGCTTCCTTCTCTCCCTTCCATCCCTTTCCCTTTCTTTCCTTCCTTCCTTCTCTTCTTCCTCCCCTTCCCTTCTTTCTCTTTCATTCATTTATGCATATTTGCATTCACTCATTCATTCATATGACATTTACCAGAGTTATGTTGTGTTAACGACTCTGTGAAACAATGATAAATAAGTTGACCCAGTTCCTAAGCTGATGGTCTAGGGGGTGTATGATAAGAACTGTCAGGGACTGCTGAGTAGGATGGCATTGGCCGATTATCAGCTAACAAGAACACCTAAGAACAGATTTAGAGGAAGAACAGCTGTCTGAGATGAGCAGAGGCTGGGGGCTCCCAGCTGAGACCAGAAGGACAAAGAGGGATGTGGCAGTGTCGAGGGGAGTGGGGTCGGTGTAGGGGCAGACTAAGCCCAGAAGTAGGAGACTGCATGAGGGATATGCAGTAGACAGAGGCAAGAGCTGATGTGGCAGATATAGAGAAGGGTCAGAGTAGCAGGGGCATGTGGGCCAAGTTTAGGAGTCTGAGCTTTATTCTTGGAGTCCTGGACTCACTGAAAGATGGTGAACACAGCAGACTGGAGGGAAATGGCCTTATTAGGAAGTTCTTAACATAATCATGACAAAAAGGAGATGTCATTGGCATTGGGGTGGTAGAAATGGGTGAACCCAAAGACATTGAGGAAGAGGAATCTACAGGGTGCCGTTTTGACTGCGGGCTCAGGTATTGGGATCAGACATCTGGCTTTGAATCCTGGCCTGTTACTTAACAGTGCTGTGATCTCGGGTGAGGCATTTAGCCTCTTAGAGTCTGCAATATGGGATAATAATATGTACGATGTAGGGTGGGTAAGCCTGAAATGAGGTTATATACAGAGTGTTTAAGGCAGTGTCTAGACCACACAGTGGTACTGTCCAATATGAGATATGACTATTATTGGCTGCAGTAGAGGTAAAATTGACAGCTTCATCCTGAGCCCCTACTCTGGTCCATACACTTCTGTCATACTGACTGACATTTCCTTGTATTTCCTCATTAGTCTGCTGCTTCCTATCAAATTATAAGGTCCTGAGGACCTGTGTCCCCAGCATTTAGCAAGATGCCTTGCACATTGCAAAGGCTTGGTGGACATCTATTTAACTGATTTAGTAAACTGGGAAGCCAGGAGAAAACATATTTTTGAAAATAGGTAGTTTTGAAGACTAAGTCATACCAGTCTGTGAAACTGTTAGTTGTTTAGTTGTGTCTGACTTTTTGTGACCCTCATGGACTCTAGCCCACCAGGCTCCTCTGTCCATGGGATTCTCCAGGCAAGGATACTGGAGTGGGTAGTCATTCCCTTCTCCAGGGGATCTTCCCAACTCAGGATTGAACCGGGGTGTCCTGCATTGCAGATGGATTCCTTACCGTCTGAGCCACCAGGGAAACACTTATAAAATGAGGTTAGGTATAAAAATAAAAATAGTTGTACCTAGGTTATGGTTATAAACATCAAATTCGACCCTGAATATGGATGAACACTAGAAAAGATAAGGGAATGATTTTTAAAGAATGCTGTTTTAGGGGTGATGCTACTGGCAAGATGAGTGTGTTTTACTAAGAGAGGGCATTGTTACCTCTCTGATTCCTGGATCATCCCCAGGTTCTTCGTCTCGCTGGTGGGCTCCTTGACCACGATACTTGTCTCCCAGCGTTGATCTCCAGATTCAAAGAGGAAGAGTCTGCCCGTATCAGTGCCAGCAATAATCTTGTCATCGGACACCCAGGTGTGGGCAAGATAGTTTTGGGGTTCTCCCCTCTGAAAATTAGTTTGCTTCAGGGTTCCCTCAGCAAAACGGAGCAGCTTAAACATCCCATTTCCAGTGATACAAATCTGAGTGTTATCCTGGGGATTGAAGCTCACCTGTAAAATATGAAAGAATGAAAGAAAAAGAGACATAAAACTAAACTTGATGAAATTATTTCCCATTTAACTAATTATTAGTTAGTCCAAGTAGTTCACAGGATCCTTTAAACATCACTAAATCATATAATTTTAAGACATATTTGATAAGAGGACAGATTTATGTCCATTATATTTGTAGGGTCCATGAGTCAAATTAGAAAACCTTCAAAAGTCATCTGATGCAGACCAAAAAGCAGGATGAGCAGGTCTTGACAATCACCAAACTCTGTGTTAGCAAAATAGAATGAAACCTCAGCTAAAAACAGAAAAATGAGGGTCAGGCAGGTTTATGTGACCTGTCCAGGGCGAAGGAGCCACATGTCAGGGATTAGGCCTCCTTTCCCTTTACCCTCATCCCCACTGGCCGTCACAGGCAATCTGTCCCCCCACTGGATGGTGAGCACCTGGAGGGGCTATGCCTTTTTCATCTCTGTATCCCCAGTGGCAGGTTCAAAGCAGGCATCCAGCGAATGTTTCCTGAATCTGTTCGAGACAAGGTGCTCCCTGCTCTGAATAGGATGCTGTATCCTGCCTTACTATGACCTGGATGAAGTAATCTTCAGGCTCTACTCGTCTCTGCTCTGATTCTGTAATCACCAAGCAACCTGTTGGTTAACAATTTCACTTCTCAAGGGAGGAAACACACCGGATAGATGATGTGTGTTCTGGGTGTGGCAGGCTGGTTCACACGCCAGCCTCGTGAGAATAACAGAGTCTGTGCCCAAGATGCTGATCAGCCAGTATCTCTGAACCTGAACAGAACTGAGCGCGTGGCCCTGTAACACTGAGCACTAGATCTCAGACCAGGTTGACTGCTCCAAGCAAAGCCTCCTTGGGACCCAGCCAGCCTCCTGACACATCCTCTGCATTTCACCCTCAAAGCACAATAGAAACTTCTGCTCCTCACATAACTGCAATTTCACGGATAGTTTCCTAAACATTTATGACCTCACACCACCTTCCTTAAGTCTTCCCAAAGCCCAGAAATGCTGCCCAGGAGAGGCCAGGTCTGGGGAGAGAGAGCAAATTGATCAAACTGCCTCTGAACCTGACTTGTGACCAGCAAGCAGTTCTGGGCCAAAATAAAGAACACAGGCCCTGGGGTCAGGGAGTCCTGGTCCTGCTAAATTGTTGCAGCCTCAGTTATTTCATCTTTAAAACAGAGACAACAATTATGTATACTTTATATGGTGTTGTGTGGCAAATTTCAAAATGCATTTTAAGAAGTCAGCACTATCCCTGGCACATAGAAAGCATTCAGTGAGAGACAGCTTGTACTATTTTTTAATAATTTGCATAATATTTGTTATTCCGGGCAGTACCTGGTAGACAGCATTGTTCTGAGTGTCGATTCTAACAATGGCCATGACTTTCTGTTTTTCCCACAGCCAATAGACAAGGTTTGATTCTGGAGGTGAGGTCTGAGTCAAGAGGTATTTAGAGTCTGGAGAAAAAGCTATGCAAATAAACTTCTGAACTGGGAAGTCAAAATTATTAAGGATTTTGCGCTTCCGGCAGGGGATGGCTGACAGTTCATAAATGGTGATGACAGGTTTATCTTGCACGGTCTCTGAGATAGCGAGGTAGCGCCGATTGGGACTGATGGCCAAGGCCAACATGCCCTGACTCTTGTCTGAGCCTGCAAAGAGAGCAGAGGGGCTGATGAGGGGTGACCATGCATTCACCGAGATCTAGCACAAACCAGGCACCGTGGTGGGTGCTGCCAAGGCAACAGGAGAAAAGTGCAGAAATGTAACTGTTGATCCCTGTATCCTTCAGTACAACTGTGCCTTGGCTATTTTGAAAACAACTAGGATGGGCCCCTCACTGAGGCTGTGGTGGGAGGAGAAGGCAGGGAAGGATTCCTAAAAGAGGACAAAGTGGGAATAGGATGGGGGGTGGGGCAGGTCAGGAAGGGCAAAGGTGTGGAAGTGAGAAATGGTGTAGAGGGTGGGGGAACTACACACAGTGGGCAATGGCTGAGCATCCTGTGTGAGCCAGGGGTGACCGAGATGGGTCTGGAAGGTGCAGCAGGGTCAGATAACAGGCCTTTATGCCCTGAACGGCCAGCACTCCATATTCTTCCTCCACTTTTCGTTCAGTCGTGTCTGACTCTTTGCGACCCTATGGACTGTAGCCTCCCAGGCTTCTCCGTCCATGGGATTTTCCAGG
This sequence comes from Cervus canadensis, assembly GCF_019320065.1. Classification (NCBI taxonomy): domain Eukaryota; kingdom Metazoa; phylum Chordata; class Mammalia; order Artiodactyla; family Cervidae; genus Cervus; species Cervus canadensis. The sequence goes on from NC_057387.1 coordinate 97,553,349, forward strand.
CAAGAATACTGGAGTGGGTTGCCATGAGTTTGGGTAAACTCCAAGAGTTGGTGATGGACAGGGAGGCCTGGTGTGCTGTGGTTCATGGGGTTGCAAAGAGTCGGACACGACTGAGTGACTGAACTGAACTGAAATTCATTTATGTATTCCTTTATCCACTGTATTCATTTATTTGTGTATTATTGGGTTTCTGGGATATTTATACTAGGACTAGCTTATTTTTGTAATCGTATCTTTATCATGTGTTTTGATACCTTGCAAAGTAGAGTCTCAAGGAAAGAGGGAGAAGAAAGGAAATGATAAATTCCATTCTGGATATATTGTGTGTGAGATACATACTGTGGAACTTTCAGGTAAAGAGGTCTTAGCAGGCCGCTTGATACGATGAAAGCTAGGGGAGATGTTTGGACTGAAATACAGATTTGAGGTAAAAGTCATGGTGGGGAGTTGAAAGTGTGAGTGTAGACAAGACTGCCAGGAGAAGGCAAAGGACAAGAGTTTACTCCCCTCCTCTGTGCTTCTTACCAGGGCTGTACCTGGCCTAGAAGGTGTCCTGCTCATTTACATAGTCCCGATGCCCATTTGAATACATACCTGTCCCCACTACAATGTTGAGAGCTCCCGGAGGCCTGGGGCCCTGGCTTTCCGGCTTACTCATTCTTTTAATCACTAGTGTCTGACTCCCAGTGGGTGCTTAACATGTGCTGACTGATTGCAGTTTGTAAATGCTTTGCCATTGTTTTAACCCAGTTGATGACTGACTTCTCCCTGAAATATGTTCACCTCCTATATGGATTTCCTTTTTTTGGCTACTCCTCCAACGACTCTTTTTCAGGTTCTTCCTCATTTCCTGGCACTAAATGTAGGAAGGCCCCACAGCCCAATCTTTACCCTTCTTTTCTTTCACAAACTCATTTACTCCCTGGGTGATCCAATCCATTCTAAGGATTTTTTAAAAAGATTATTATTTGGCCATGCTGCAAGCTTGTAGGATCTTAAGTTCCCTGACCGGGGGTTGAACCCATGTCCCTGGCATTGGAAGTGCAGAATTAACCACTGGACCACCAGGGAAGTCCTCATTCTAAGGACTTTGTATTTCACCTCTATGCTAACAACCTTCAAATGTTTATTACCAGCCAGGGCCTTTTCTCTTGAATCCACAACTGACATCAACTGAAATTGAAAAAGTGTTAGTCGCTCAGTCGGGTCCAACTCTTTGCTACCCCATGGACTGTAGCCTGCCAGGCTCCTCTGTCCATGGAACTCTCCAGGCAAGAATTGGCATCAAAGTGCTCACTTAAGATCCTATCTAGCAGGCATCTCAGTCTTGCATATCTAGCAGGCATCTCAGTCTTGCATATCTAGCAGGCATCTCAGTCTTCCCATGTCAAAAACTAACATTCCACACAAAACCTGCTCCTTCTGCAGTCTTTCCTGTCTCAATTAGCAGCAACTCCATCCTTTCAGTTGCTCAGGCCAAAAGCCTTGCTTCTTCCTTTTCTCTCCCAACTACATCAGGTCGATGAGGAAACCTGTCACCTCCACCTTCAAAATAGAGCCAGGCTTTGATCTCTTTTCACCATCCCTGTTACCTGCTACCTGCTCCAAGCCACTATGTCCTCCCACCTGGATTACAGCCATAGTCCTTCAGCTGGTCTCCTGTTTCCTCCCTTGTCCCTCCTTAAATCTATGCTGTGAATAGAAGCCACAAGGAACCTTTTGAAACATGTCAGATCATGTCACTCTGCTCAGAATCCTCCATCCCAGCCTCTCATTTTACTCAGAGTAGGAGCCCTTCCTCTCAAAGCCCATGTGATGTTGCTCTGCCTACTTCTCTGCTTCACCGTTCGCTCCTCCTCCTCTATTCCCTCTGCTCCAGGCATACTGGGTTCCTCACTAATCCCCCACACTCAGCATCCTCCTAACCCAGCGCTTAAAAGATGAAAGGTAAATGTGGAGCGTATCAAAGAGATAATATAGGAGAATATATTAACAAGCTTGAGTAAGGTTGATAAATTTGACTTCATTAAAACCAAGAATTTCTGTCCATCAAGATACCATAAGGAGGAAGAAAACACAAGCCCCAAACTGGGAGAAATTATCTGTAGTATGTATACATCTGACAAAGGATTAGCATACAGAAAATATAGTTCGACCATAAATCAGTAAGAAAATTACCCCCCAAAACATAGAAAATGGATAAAAAATTTAAATAAGACATTTCATAGAAGATTAAACAGGAGGAGCCCCTTAATCATGTGAAAAGATTCTCATCCTCATTAGTAGTAGGTAAATGCACAAAACATTAGGAAGTAGAACAACAGCAAGGGGTGGTGAGGTTGTGGGGTAACAGCAGTTGTGAACTAGTACGGCCACACTACTGTTTTGGTGTGTGCCCTGGAGAATCTCTGCACAAGTAGATGAGAACACATGAATGCAAGAATGCAGTACGGTTTGAAATAGCAAAAAAATGAAACTGAAAGTCACTCAGTCGTGTCCAACTCTTTGCAACCCCATGGACTGTAGCCTGCCAGGCTCCTCTGTCCATGGAATTCTCCAGGCCAGAATACTGGAGTGGGTAACCGTTCCCTTCTCCAGGGGATCGTCCCAACCCAGCGGTCAAACCCAAGTTGAACCCAGTGTGATTGAACCCTCATTGCAGGCGGATTCTTTACCATCTGAGCTACCAGAGCAGCAAAAAAAAAAAAGTTGATTCTCAAATGTCCATCAACACTAGAATGGATAAATATATTTGAGACACTAGAGTCATATGAGGGAATACTGCATAGTAATGAAAAGAACTCAGTTAACATGTACAAAATGCATGAATCTCAAAGTATGTTGTTAAACAAGAGAAGCAAGTCACAGAATACATACACTACCATTACATTTATACGAAGTTGGAAAGTAGCACAAACAAAAACAATATCTTACATAAGGCCACACAGATAAATATGTGGTAAAACTATACAGAGAAATAAGGGAATAATTACAGGATGGAGTGAGAGTGGGCACATGTGAGATGAATGATGTCAGGGAGAAACACAGGAACTGGTACTGTACTATTTGCTCTCCTTTTGGTAGATTTGCAGATTTTCATTTTACTATAGTTCTTTAAATACTACATATATGTAGTATACAGTCTTTTGTATGCATGTCACATTAAAACGGGTTGAGCGCAGAAGACAGTGGAAAAGAGTGGCTAAGATGTGGAAATCATATATATCATTTGCAGGACCAATGTGAACAAAACCAAATGTTACAGTACACAAATGGTTATTTCAGACCTGGGGTAAAATCTCCAGTGTCTTCATCATAAATGGATTCAAAAGGTCTGTAATGAAAGTGGTGTACTCTAGAAAACTGTTTGAGAAGTCAAAAAGCAGCCCTGGTGATGACAAAGAGAGTGATAATGAAGATGCATGAAACTCTTCAAAAGAATTTTTTTCCATTAGATCACAGTGAAAGTAAGTACCTTTAAATTAACATGATTTTACATGTGACTTTAAGTATGTATGATTCATTAATCTACACATTAAAATAAGGCAAGTAGACATGTATTTCTTCTACATTTATAAAACTATATGTATATTCGAGTTGGACAAAAAAGTTTTCTTTCAATCGTCCTATTGGGATTACCGTGTTATATTTGGTTCACATGGTTACCTAGGTGTCAGATTGGAAACAGTTTTACCTGGAATGAATTTTTGCCATTTCTGATCCACATTGTACTTCACACAGTGATTTCCTGAAGGAAATATAATGATCTGTTCATCGAAGAAGAAGACATTGTTGGACACGTGGGGTCGAAGACCAAAAACATGCAGCGACTGAGCTACCACAGTGGACATTGTCCGGGTAGTTCCGCTAAAGATGCAACGCAGCTGGTGAGCAAGGAGAAACGCGAAACCCCGCCCACCCTGCCGCACCCTCCCCGCGACACGCCCGTGGGTCCGCCCCCGAACTGCTCCTCTGCCCCCTCCCCTTATCAAACTCGTCCGGTGCCCCAGACCCAGCTCCTGCGTCTGCTCGTTTCTTTCGCCCTCGCGGCTTCCTGCTCCTCTGGACGACCCCCAGGGATCTCTCCCACCTGTAAGCTTCTGCTCTCTGGATCACCAGACCACGCGTGTGCCCCTACGAATCCGAAGCAACCCAGCACTCACCGACGCCGGAGCGGTTCCTGTAGCAACGGCAAGCCGGAAGTATGTAAGCACCCGGAAGCGGAAGTCTTTTGCTCAGAGAGCTCAGGAGCTGCTGTTTGCTCCGGTGCGGTTCGAGTCCACGTGGGTCCGCGGCAGGAGGGCAGGGGGCTGCAAACCGGCCGCGGCGAGGGGCGCCCTTTTCCAGGCGCGGGCGTCTCGGGCTACTCCGCTTCCTCCGGTGGGTGTGGACTCGCGCGTGGTGAGATGGACACCCCCCCGCTCTCAGGTTCGGACTCCGATTCTGATGACGCTCTTGTCACAGACAGAGAGGTAGGTATCATCCGAGCTCGCGGGGCTGCGCGAGGGAGAGGGCTCCTCACTCTCCCGTTCTCACCGCGGAACGTGCCTTGTAGTTGCAGGAGGCGTTTTCCCGAGGGCTTCTAAAGCCAGGCCTCAACGTGGTGCTAGAGGGGCCGAAGAAGGCCGTGAATGACGTGGTGAGTTCGGGGGCCCGGTCGGAGGATGCTAGACTTGGGATGCGCGCGAGGCTCTGTTGTGCTCCAGAGACTGCGTTCTAGTTCCAGGAAAGACATCCTGCGCATTGCCAAGAGGGTCAACTACCTGTCGGGGTCTTGGAGGTTGGCACTTCGTTTGTTGGCCTGTTACCTTTTTGTGAGCTTGGTGTCTGAATTTCCTAGAATGGCCTGAAGCAGTGTTTGGCTGAATTCAAGCGGGATCTGGAATGGGTTGAAAGGCTTGATGTGACCCTGGGTCCGGTACCAGAAATCAGTGGACCTCAGTCAACATCTCAGAACCAGGATCCGAAAGCTGTTGATCCAGAAGATGACTTTAAGCGTGAGATGAGCTTGTATGTATGTTTTCTAGTGTGTGAAAGGTTGTGGGTCCCTGTGCTAGAGAGTGGGGAGAGGGTGGAAGCCGTGAGCTTGTGTTCCTCCGAGGTGTCCTAAGCCTGGGAGTAAGGAGGAAAGATTCTTTGGACTAAAGAGTAGGAGATGCTCCGTGGTTGAGAGAAAAACCCCGTGGTCCAGCAGTCACAATTTAAAGTCCAGTTTATTTGCAAATATTAAGTTTTAAAGTTTTTTGTGCAGTTGATTATGAGAACAAAAAGTTTCTTATGCGGGATCCTTATATGGACTTTTTTTTTTAGTGACTAAATAAGAATGTGTAACTGGCATTTGTAAGTTAGTGAGCACTTCTGAAGTGGTCATTTTATTAAACTACTAATTCATTTTGAGCAATACTCCCCACCCCTTTTAAAAGATTTCTCCTAATGAGTTAATGAGATTTTATTACCATTTTTGTTTGTGTGTGTGTTCTTGCTGGTGGAGGTCAGGTGTTGTGGGCTCTTCAGACCTTGGATACCTTATGAGAGGCAGTGAGAAGGATGTAAGGCCTCTCTGCCTTAGCTTATTTCACACTTTGTCCTACATCCTCAGCTACCGTCAAGCCCAGGCAGCAGTGCTTGCAGTATTGCCCCGCCTCCATCAGCTCAAAGTGCCTACCAAGCGGCCTACGGATTACTTTGCAGAGATGGCCAAGTCTGATCAGCAGATGCAGAAGGTAAGAAATGGAAAAGGTTTTCTGTGGAAGACTGAGGCTTTGTACTTAAGTCTATATAGCTGGCTTGTCTCCCTTAATGTTCAAACAAACAAAGGCATAAGCCCATTAATAGGGAGCCAGTTGTCAGAGGACGATTATTATCTCAGTTATCTATGTCAGATTCATGCTAATCAACACCAGCTGGACAAATGTAAGGTTGACTTTTTCCTAATATAAGCAGTTAAGGGAGGAACATAATGTAAGAAGTGTGGTCCCTAGGGTAAAGATGATCTTTATGCATCTCCTAGCTGGCATGGTCATGGTATGGTGTGTGGAAGAGACAACAGTTCTTTCCTGCCATTGCCGGGGCAGCATTATAACTTGCAGACAGTTACCTTTCTCTGAGCCTCAGGTTTTCTCTGCTGTATAATGAAGGATTGATGTATGGCTCAGATTTGGCATAATTTACAGTTAGCTAAGTTAAGGCTAGTTAAGGCTATGGTTTTTCCAGTAGTCATGTATGGATGTGAGAGTTGGACTGTAAAGAAAGCTGAGCACCGAATTGATGCTTTTGAACTGTGGTGTTGGAGAAGACTCTTGAGAGTCCCTTGGACTGCAGGAAGATCCAACCAGTCCATCCTAAAGGAAATCAGTCCTGAATATTCATTGGAAGGACTGATGCTAAAGCTGAAACTCCAATACTTTGCCCACCTGATGTGAAGAGCTGACTCATTGGAAAAGACCCTGATGCTGGGAAAGATTGAAGGCAGGAGGAGATGGGGACAACAGAGGATGAGATGGTTGGATGGCATCACCAACTCAGTGGACATGAGTTTTAGTAAACTCCGGGAGTTGGTGATGGACAGGGAGGCCTGGTGTGCTGCAGTCCATGGGTTCGCAAAGAGTTGGACATGAATGAGTGACTGAACTGGACAGTTAGGTAGAATTTGGTCCTTATTCAACTTTGGGAGGCAGAGAATTACCAACGTCTAATCTAAGATATACTTAAATAGTTCCCTTGGGTCTCAAGCTGGATTTTCTTGTCTCAGTGGTATTCAAGGAAGCTAATCTAGAGATGAACCCAGACCCATTTCTGCACATTCAAAGTCATAACTGTTCATTCTTTAACTGAAATGTGTATGTTTAATGCAAATAGCTAGGTACCTGCTATCAGTTTGAGTTTTTATAGTGCAGATGGTCTACTGGAGAAGGAGGCTAAAGCTGTATACTGCTTTCATCACCATCTGCAGATGGTATGGATGGAGAGACGTTCGTCTTTTCTCCTGATTCAGTGGCAAGCAAGCTGTTTTGTTTAACAGAGCAAACAGCACACTGGGAATAAGAAGGTCGCCTTGATGTTGTGGTTCCAAGGCTGAGACTTTGGTGTCTTGGATAAAGGTGTTAGCCTTTGGGCCTTATTATCCTTGTGTGTGAAACACAGGGCTTGGAGTCGATGATTCCCAAGTTTCCTTTGAGCTCCACAGTGTGCAGAACTCCACAGTGTGTCTGCTCCCTGCTGCAGTGCACCCTAAGCAGCTTCCACGCCATTTTCAGTTAACATAAGCTGACAACATTTTGTGTTTCAGATTCGACAGAAACTGCAGGCTAAGCAGGCTGCCATGGAGAAGTCGGAAAAGGCTAAGCAGCTGCGAGCACTTAGAAAATATGGAAAGAAGGTGGGAAGGACAACGGACAGGGCTGGGGTGGGGCCGAGGGTGTTTGTCCGTAGATTGCCTGGTCTGAGTTGGTTCTGTGCCTGGTGTGTGTTCCGTTGTGTGTTTACTCCCTCATAGCAGCATGGGCTGCTAGTGTCCACAAACACAATCCCTCCTGGACACCTGTGAGTCACCAGAAGTAGTATGGTCATTACAAGCGAGTCAGGCACTTCTCTGGGCTGTACTTTGCACACCTGTACAGTGAAGAGCTGGGTCCAGATCAGTGGTTTCCAAACCTGACCTCCCAGCACAGTCCGATGGGGGATAATTTTGTTTGACCAGGGAACATTTGGCAATGTCTGGGGGCATTTTTGGTTGTCACACCTTGGTGGGGAGTGTGCAGTTGGTGCTTGTGGGTGGAGAGCAGGGAGGCTTCTCAACATCCTGCAATGCAGAGGACAGGCCATGCTCCCCCCTGACAAAAAATGATCCTGTTCAAACTGTCCTAGTGTTGGGATAGAGAAACTCTGCGTTAGAGTTTAAGCATCTCTTTTTATCCTTAAAGGTTTTTTTTGTTTGTTTTTGGGAGAGATTGTTTTCTCTGTTGAGATTTTCATGCCTAGCAGCAGTGGTTCAGGTATTTAATCTGCCCAGTTATAATTAGGGAGAGAATTGGATGTTGACATAAACATGATTTGTGCAGTTTTGTAGCAGGTTGTGTCATGGGTAAGAATGCAGACTTACTGGGTGTGAATCTCAGCTCCACACTTGCTGTGTGACTTGGGCAAATTATAGCATCTCTCTGTGCTTCGTTTTGGGGTCATAAGAATTTCTGCTTCAGTGGGTTGTTGGGATGAGAAATTGAGAATATACTTAGAGCCTTAACGTGGTTGTGGCACACAGTCAGTGCTCGGTGGTGGTCACAGCCTGGTCACTGAGAGACTGTAGCCATTTGGAGTGCTGGTTTGGAGTGGGTGTAACAGTCTTGTGTCCACATCCAGGTGCAAACAGAGGTTCTTCAGAAGCGGCAGAAGGAGAAATCACACATGATGAGTGCCATTAAGAAATATCAGAAAGGTGAGTGTATTCTCTCATAAGGCTGCAGGGGAGCAGGGGTACCTGCTGATTCTATCAAACACATCTGAAGGCTTGATTGATTTGGAACTATTGGACCTAACGTTTGACAATGGTGTGCAGAGCAAGATGTGCCCTTAATACCAATTCCATCAGTAACATCCTTCTTTTGAAGTTGAATCTTTTTTTAAAACACTGTGGTGTTGATCAAAGTACTTCACTCCCAGGTTTCTCTGATAAACTGGACTTCCTTGAGGGAGATCAGAAGCCTGTTGCACGCAGCACAAAAGAAGGAGCCAAAGGCCAGCAAATGAGGAAGGGGTGAGTGCTGCATTGTGTTTTGGTGGTGGTGCATGCAGGGCCACGGTACATGGTGTGTCCTCTTTGCAAGGAGTGTGGCTGTGCCTACGGCCCGACCTATGGGCCGTGTGATGGGCCCATTCAGCCATATCAGTCTTTGAAGGTTCAAGTGAGGTGATTTCAGTAAATACACAGTAGAAGTTGATTCCTCATGTGTGAGGGTTGTGTGCAGACCTAGGGTTCTGATCTGGGTTCTGTCTCTCATTAGGAGGGTAGCTTTGAGCAAGTTACTTCACCTTCCTAAATGTTAATTTCCTCATTTGTGAAAATGAAAAAAAAAATTGTAAGTTCCTCTTAATATTAGAAAGATTAAAAGGGATAATGTTGGATATTATTATTGGTTCTTTTAATTCACCTTTATGCATTCCTGGACACCCATCCTGAGGAGAATGATCATATCTATATAATATAGTCCATGCTGTGATAGAGGCATTGAGGGAGAAGTCTGGAAGCCCATTTTAGAAATATGTGACATGGTCCAGGGGTCAGAGTCTGGGGATGGCTTCCTGGAGAAGGGTTCACCAGAGCTTAGTCTGAAAGACCAGTAAGAATTAACCAGGAGAACAGGAGAGACATGGGTTTGGGGAAGAAGGAAGAACATGAATGAGCAGAAGTGTAGCGATAAGAACAGTAGGTTGGTGTGTGAGGAACAGCCAGCATTTGGTGTCATGGGGGTTACAGCATGCGGCAAGGAGTGGTGAGGTGTAGCTGGGAGGACCTGGGCTGAGTGCAGGGCAGTGTTGTGAAGAGCCTGGGCTATTTCCAGCAGTCAGTGGGGAGGTGCTCATGGACTTTACTCAAAATGGTGAGCAGGTCATATTCATGTTTTCAATATTACAGTGGTACTTGTGTAAGTGAGGGAGGCAGGGAAATTGATCAGGGGCCCATTACAAAAGTCCAGAGAACAAGGATAATGACCTGAAAGTGGTAGTAGGGGTAGAGAAGAGAAAATTGGTTGAAGAAATACTCACGAGGTCAAATTAGCAGGACTCAGTAATTGAGCTGGGTGCAGAGAATGAAAAAAGGAATTATAATCCATCCTAGGTTCATAGTGTGGGCAGCTGACTATATGATAGGACCACCAACCTCAAGTTAGGCTGTAGATACAGGAGGTGAAACCAGTCTAGGAGGGAGGTGACTGTGACTTAGGATATGGTGAATTGAGATTCCTGTGGGACGATCAGTTTTAACATGTATTACACTCAAACGTTAACCACATTTAATATCCTTGAGAGGACTAGGAACAACTGAGGGTAATTTAATAAGATTTAGTTTAAAAATGGGGCTTCCCAGATGGCTCAAACGGTAAAGAATCTGCCTGAAATGCAGAAGACCTGGGTTTGATTCCTGAGTGCAGAAGATCCCTTGGAGAAGGGAATGGCAATCCACTCCAGTATTCTTGCCTGGAGTATTCCATGGACAGAGGAGCCTGGTGGGCTACAGTCCATGGGCTCTGAAGATAAATGATGAGCCACATGATAGATCTTTTCCTGATTCTTGCTTTGTTTTCCTGCTTTGGTGGTTAAGGCTGTAGGTAGATGATCTTGTCTGGGGAGTTTATAGAGTAGAAATACTGGCTCAAGGATGAGATTTTGGGTACAGTAGTATCTATGGGCTTCGTTTACAGATAGGAAACTGAGGGTATGGTTGAATTGTAACATTTGTCAGGATTTGCAGTGTTGAGGGTAACCTATAAGACTGCTTTTTTTCCAGGCCCAATGCCAAGCGACGCTATAAAAACCAGAAGTTTGGTTATGGTGGGAAGAAGAAAGGCTCCAAGTGGAACACTCGTGAGAGCTATGATGATGTATCCAGCTTCCGGGCCAAGACAGCTCATGGCAGGGGCCTCAAGAGGCCTGGAAAGAAAGGATCAAATGTGAGTATGGAGTGAGGGGGCTGGAGCAGCCTCCACTCCCACCCCTCCCATCTCCCTCCCTTTCTTTCCTTGTGTCCAGACCCTGGGGCAGAAGGCCAACTGCTGGGTGAACACACCTGATATTTCCTTTTCTTCAGAAAAGACCCGGAAAACGGACAAGAGAGAAAATGAAGAGCAGAAGACACTAAACAAGCTGCATCTTTGTATACAAACACCAAGAAAAAGAGATGGAGACTTGGGATTTCACAAGGCAGTTGGATCCCTTCTGTTAGCTTCTTTTTGTAAAAATTCTTTTAATAAACTAAAGAAAAATTTTCAGAGAAATATATTCTTGGTTAAAAACTCATGACTAAAAGATTTAGAAGTTACTTTTACATATTAAATAATATTGCCATTTATTGATAATAAATAAATGAGCCCTGTGGAGATTAAAAGCATGGACTCTGGGGCCAAACTGTGCCAGGTGTCTGCTGTGTACTTGCTGTTTGACCTGGGCAAGTTGATTTTTCTGTGCTCTGTCATCTCTATATAGACATGATAATAGAATCTACCAAAGGGGATTCCTGTCAGCAGTGAGTTAATATGTGCAAAATGCTTAGCACACTCCTGCTGTCTAATGAAGAGTACATAGCTTTGTGGGATTATTTTGCTGAGTTGGGTGGCTCTCCATAGTGTCTGCTGAGCCATGGTGGTGTGTATGTATTTGAAGTTCTCCAGTGCCGGCTTGGAGCTGTGTGCAGGTTGAAGGTTGTAAGCAGGCCATGTTTCGTGTTGGGATTTTCTCTGTCTTGAGAGGTAGGAGGGGAAGACAGCTTCCCACCCTGCCTTCCGCCCCTGCTGCCTCCATTCCAGTTTAGAAATTTTGAGGCTACAAATATCTGAGAACTCTAGATGCTTAAGCAGAAAAAACAACTCAGTTTTGTGTGGTTTTCTTGTAGCATCATTGTACCTAAAAGATCTCTCTGGTTTCATATGATGTTGTTTCTAGAACAAAAAGAATGAATTCAGTTTTTGTAAACTAATTTCAATGAACAAAAATCTAAGCACATAGGTCATATTCTCAGAAGACCACAGTGTTTTACCCCCAACATATTTTGACAATTTGTACAGTAGTAGTGAATAGGGTAACGAATAGTAATTCCAGTTAGGAGCCTTAGCGTAAGAAACTTTGAATTATGTGTGGAACATAGGGGAGTTTTAAGGTTGACAGAGTTTACACTAGTAGGGACAAAAGTAAATGACTGATCTGAGTACTTCTGAAGGGTTTGGATGATGTACCTTCTTTCCTTTTTTTTCTTTTTATAGCAAATGGAATCACTTAATTTCAGATATACTTCATAGAGCTTATTTATATCACTTTACCATTCCAGCTCTTAAAGTATAATCGGGCTACATTCAGTATTATCTCTCACATTGCTTTAAAATGTATTTCCATGCATTGAAAGATGGGTGGGATATTAGTAGTTGCCATGGCCGAGTCCAGGCTATTCTTGCTTTGTACCAACTTGCGTGGACTTCGGCTGTCAAGGTGCCATATCAGTAGCAGTTCCTGGATAACACTGTTCACCTTTCAGTTACCAAAGTATTGTTAACCAAGTAACTGTGGAACGTAGAGATTTTGCTGCTGGCTCTTCAGTCCATGAAACCACTGCCTCAAAGATACATAATGGTTAGTGACCCCAAATTGCTTCTTTCAAAGTCTGTGGGTGATTGGTCACTGGACGCGTTATTCAGTTCACGCACAGGTGGCAAAGAGTGCAGTTGTGTTGCCTCCTCATCTTCAGCAATAAACCCACATGGCATTTTACAAAAGTAAGTAACTGAAGGAGGGAATTGACCAAAGAAATGGAAAGTGATAAAGTTGGAAGTAAAATTGAGTAGGATGCAAATGGAGTTGTGGGAGGAATATGCTGCGAGGGAATGGAGACCTGGCTGCGGTTCTGGGACTAAAAAGAGACGCAGCTGGAGAGCCAGTGAGTGTGAGCTTAAACAGAGTGAGGAAAGTGGTGGACAGGATGATGCTGTCCCAGAGGAAGTCACACTGACAGAAACCTTCACACTAATGGGACTCTTGGAGGTATTTTGTGACATTGAAAGTACAAATGAGACAATGTTAAAAGCGAATCTGATAGGGATAGAGTAGGATAATTAGTTTAGAAATCCCACTAGAGGATTAAAAATAGGTAATTTTGAGGGAGTTTGGGAGATTTGTAAGTTAATGATCACTCAAGAAAATCCAGTGATCCAGCAACAATCTGTCCTTTATTGTGCCCATCTTTGCATGAAATGCAATAAAGGACAAAAATGGTATGGACCTAACAGAAGCAGAAGATGCTAAGAAGAGGTGGGAAAAATACACAGAAGAACTAAACAAAAAAGATCTTCATGACCATGATGGTGTGATCACTCACCTAGAGCCATACATACTGGAATGCCTTAGTCAAGTGGGCCTTATGAAGCATCACTAAGAACAAAGCTAGTGGAGGTGATGGGATTCCAGTTGAGCTATTTCAAACTCTAAAAGATGATGCTGTGAAAGTGCTGCACTCAATATGCCAGCAAATTTGAAAAACTCTGCAATGGCCACAGGACTGGAAAAGGTCAGTTTTCATTGCAATCCCATAGAAGGGCAATGCCAAAGAATATTCAAACTTGCGCTTATTTCACATGCTAGCAAGAAAATGCTCAAAATTCTCCAAGCCAGGCTTCAACAGTACATGAACCATGAACTTCCAGATGTTCAAGCTGGATTTAGAGAAGGCAGAGGAACCAGAGATCAAATTGCCAGCACCCGTTGGAACATCGAAAAAGCAAGAGAGTTCCATAAAAACATCTACTTCTGCTTAATTGATTACACCAAAGCCTTTGACTGTGTAGATCACAACAAACTGAAAAATTCTTCAAGAGATGGGAATACCAGACCACCTTACCTGCCTCCTGAGGAATCTGTATGCAGGTCAAGAAGCAACAGTTATAACCAGACGTGGAACAATAGACTGGTTCCAAATAGGGAAAGGAGTATGTCAAGGCTGTATATTATCACCCTACTTATTTAACTTATATGCATAGTATATCATACGAAATGCTGGGCTGGATGAAGCACAAACTGGAATCAACATTGCTGGGAGAAATATCAATAACCTCAAATATGCAGATGACACCACCCTTATGGCAGAAAGTGAAGAGGAACTAAGAGCCTCTTGATGAAAGTGAAAGAGGAGAGTGAAAAAGTTGGGTTAAAGCTCAACATTCAGAAAACTAAGATCATGGCATCTGGTCCCATCAGTTCAGTTCAGTCTCTCAGTCGTGTCCGACTCTTTGCGACCCCGTGAATCGCAGCACACCAGGCCTCCCTGTCCATCACCAACTCCCAGAGTTCACTCAAACTCATGCCCATTGAGTCGGTGATGCCATCCAGCCATCTTATCCTCTGTTGTCCCCTTCTCGTCCTGCCCCCAGTCCCTCCCAGCATCAGGGTCTTTTCCAGTGAGTCAACTCTTCACATGAGGTGGCCAAAGTACTGGAGTTTCAGCTTCAGCATCAGTCTTTCCAACACCCAGGACTGATCTCCCTTAGGATGGACTGGTTGAATGTCCTTGCAGTCCAAGGGACTCTCAAGAGTCTTCTCCAACACCACAGTTCAAAAGCATCAATTTTTCGGTGCTCAGCTTTCTTCACAGTCCAACTCTCACATCCATACATGACCACTGGAAAAACCATAGCCTTGACCAGACAGACCTTTGTTGGCAAAGTAATGTCTCTGCTTTTTAATATGCTATCAAGATTGGTCATTACTTTCCTTACAAGGAGTAAGCGTATTAATTTCATGGCTGCAGTCACCATTCACAGTGATTTTGGAACCCCCAAAAATGAAGTCTGACACTGTTTCCACTGTCTCCCCATCTATTTCCCATGAGGTGATGGGACCAGATGCCATGATCTTAGTTTTCTGAATGTTAAGCTTTAAGCCAACTTTTTCACTCTCCTCTTTCACTTTCATCAAAGAGGCTTTTTAGTTCCTCTTCATTCTCTGCCATAAGGGTGGTGTCATCTGCATGTCTGAGGTTATTGACATTTCTCCCGGCAATCTTGATTCCAGCTTGTGCTTCTTCCAGCCCAGCGTTTCTCATGATGTACTCTGCATATAAGTTAAATAAGTAGGGTGACAATATACAGCCTTGACATACTCCTTTTCCTATTTGGAACCAGTCTGTTGTTCCATGTCCAGTTCCAACTGCTGCTTCCTGACCTGCATACAGATTTCTCAAGAGACAGGTCAGGTGGTCTGGTATTCCCATCTCTTGAAGAATTTTCCAGTTTATTGTGATCCACACAGTCAAAGGCTTTTGCGTAGTCAATAAAGCAGAAATAGATGTTTTTCTGGAACTCCCTTGCTTTTTCGATGATCCTGTGGATGTTGGCAATTTGATCTCTGGTTCCTCTGCCTTTTCTAAGACCACCTTGAACATCTGGAAGTTCTCGGTTCATGTACTGTTGAAGCCTGGCTTGGAGAATTTTGAGCATTACTTTACTAGTGTGTGAGATGAGTGCAATTGTGCAGTAGTTTGAGCATTCTTTGGGATTGCCTTTCTTAGGGATTGGAATGAAAACGGACCTTTTCCAGTCCTGTGGCCACTGCTGAGTTTTCCAAATTTGCTGGCATATTGAGTGCAGCACTTTCACAGCATCATCTTTCATCTGATCCCATCACTTCATGGCAAATAGAAGGGGAAACAATGGAAACAGTGACTTTATTTTCTCGGGCTCAAGAATCACTGCAGATGGTGACTGCAGCCATGAAATTAAAAGACGCTTGCTTCTTGGAAGAAAAGCTATGACCAACCTAGACAGCATATTAAAAAGCAGAGATATTACTTTGCTGACAAAGGCCCGTCTAGTCAAAGCTATGGTTTTTCCAGTAGTCATGTATGGATGTGAGAGTTGGACTATAAATAAAGCTGAGCACCGAAGAATTGATGCTTTTGAACTGTGTCATTGAAGAAGACTCAGAGTCCCTTGGACTGCAATGAGATCCAACCAGTCAATCCTAAAGGAAATCAATCCTGAATATTTATTGGAAGGTCTGATGTTGAAGCTGAATCTCCAGTCTTTTGGCCACCTGATGCAAAGAACTGACTCATTGGAAAAGACCCTGATGCTGGGAAAGATTGAAGGCGGGAGAAGGGGGCGACAGAGGATGACATGGTTGGATGGCATCAGCAACTCGATGGACATGAGTTTGAGCAAGCTTTGGGAGTTGGTGATGAATAGGTAACCCTGGCGTGCTGCAGTCTATGGGGCTGTAGAGTCGGACACGACTGAGTGACTGAACGGAACTGAGCAACAATCTGCGCTACCTTGAAGGAAGACCAGGTGCATCCAAGTTCCAGGCACACTCAAGCCACAAGTCCTGATAGTTAAATCACTGCTCCTTCTCCCCACCAGTGTCTTAATGTATACCTACCTGGAAGCTCTCTAAACCCTGCAGTCTAGGGGCTTTATGGAGATTTCACCATGTGGGCATTATTGATGAAATCATGGGCTATCAGTGATTAATTCAATTTTGAGCTCCTCCTCCCTCCCCAGAGTTTGGGTGGTGGGGCTGGAAGTTTTAAGTTTCTAACCAAGGTTTGGTCTTCCTGGGGAGCAGCCCCCTATCCTGAAACTATCAAGAAGCTGCCAAGACTCACCTCATTAGAACAGAAGATCCTCCTACCACCTCTATCACTTAGATTACAAAGGATTTAGGAGTTCTGTGTCAGGAACCATGACAAAGACCAAATCTCTTTCTATGATATCATGGGTCACCCCCTGGTCCTTGACCATGGATTCCTTACAGCAGATGCACTGTAACAGTCATGAGATACGGGCACACTTCTAGGTCCCCGTGTAGTCACTAATAATTGATCTGGCCCATCACTGTATGAAAATGTCCGTCAGGGTGAGGCCACTCAGGATTGCAGCTTCCATTCAGTCTTGGCATTTTCAAAAAGCAGGAGTGACCTCAGCAGTATATGGCTTCAGTCTTCAAGGTATAAGTCAGGAACAGCCAGATGGAAGATACACAGAGAGCAAGGTATTGGGCAGGTGTTGGGGGAGAGGTGAGGTGTGGTGCATGAAATGTCCATGCCTTCCTTGGGTAAGTGACTCTCCCAGCACCTCTGTGTGTTCAGCTGCCTGGATGGTCCCTGGTTCTTTCTTTCCAGAACCTTCAAATGGTACGATGTGGGGGTCTTTGGGGGTCAGTTCTTTAGAACTGGCTCATTTTCCCAAAAAGGAGCCCTCTAGCTTCAAACCCAGGGTAAAAACGCAGCCTGGTGGGTGAGGGGTTCATCCCTCCTTTCACAGATGTTCATTGTTTTCAGGCTCACACCTACTTCTAGCCCACGTCTTAGTGTCTCTGAGCCCTGGCCTTTGCCCATTCCACCAAGAGTAAACCTCCAGCATGGGAGCTGTTAAGCCTCTGGTGCTGGGGTGTGCGATGGGACTCCCAGCAGACTTCCTCCCTCCTTCAGTTCCCTGCCTCACACCCATTCTGTCCAGAATCCTGACCCCTCTCCAGAGTTCTGGGGGGACAGGACTCTGTGCTCAGAGGTGTCCCACTCAGCTCGCATTTTGTGGTTTCCTCCCCCCTCTTCCACCAGCTTTCCATCTTCTAAGCATTGGCTTCAGTTTTTTCGGTTGCTAATGTTTCTCATTTATCTTTTAAAAAATCAATTTATTGTCCTTTATCGGGGTCTAGAAGGCAGAGGAGATATTGTATACACTTAGTTTGCCATCTTTAACTGGAATTCTCTCCCTGGCTTATATGATTACGGAGGTGGACTGGTGAACTTGGGCAGAAGGGAGAAATGTGAGACTCTGGACACAGAAACAGTCAGACCAAGACTTAAAAGTGTCTTTATTTACCTGGGCAGCACACACTTCGGGCATTAATGACAAGGTTTGCCAGTGCTGAGGGAATACTACTTGTGGCGATCGTCTTCTCCCAAGCTCCACATTTTAGCCTTGTACAGAGTGATGTCATTGTAGACCCTGAAGTGGTTCAGCCTGCGGTCATCACGTTGCGGGTTGACCTAGAGAGGAGGCGGCAGATGTCAGAAAGAAGCCTGTGGGGAAGTGGGAAGACCTTGTCTTGTAGGGACCTGGACTTGACTCAGGTCCCAATCTCCTGATGTGTGGCCCCTGATGCTTTTTCTTGCTAAACCCTGTTTGTGAAATGAAGGCAACATAATCAGAATTGAAAGACAAGTGCGACAGGAAGTTCTTCAAGTTCTTCAAGTCTATTCAAAATCCTGTGTCTTTCTTAGGAACAGAAGCCCTGTATCATTTAGGGAGATCATATGCTAAAGACTGCATTTCCCAGGCTCCTTGTACTTAGTGGTGCTTTTCCAATCAATGACACAAATATATTACTAGCATTCACATTTTCCAGAGAAGGGGACAGAATTTAGAGATGTAGGTGACATGCCCGAGACCACTCTACTAACACCTGGGAGAGCAAACTCAGGCCATTTGTCATCAGCAAGCTTTGTCTAATCCACACTTAGCAGTATTCACTTCGTACCAGGCACTGTGTTCTAAGCACTGTCTCGTCTAATCCTCAGGACAATTTCATGAGAGACATGCTGGATTATCTCCATTGTACTAGGAGGAAGCTTAGTCACAAAAGAGCTTAGTCACTTCCCAGGGTCACACAGCTAGTACGTGGTAGCCAGAGTTCAAGTCCAGGCAGCTGGCTCCATACTCTGTTTCCTTAAGCATTGCTGGATTACCCCTGACCTTCCAAGTAAAGGAGACCCACTTACCAAAGGCTCAGAATCCCATCCAATCTCTTGACCTTCAGTCTGTGTCTCTGGGTATTTCTTTCTTGGTCCCTGGGCAGCATGGTGGATAAGATTTAGAAACCTGGCTGGGAGATGAGGCAGGGGTTACAAAGAAGTCAGGTTTGGGGACCAACGAGAGATGCTGTGCCCTTGACTCTGGCACATCCTCCTGACAGGCAGTGCACCAGCCTCAGAGGCTTGCCTAGACATCAAGACACAGGCATCTGTTCTTCCACGCATTTCTCAGCAAACATCTGTTGAGAACAAACTGTGCCAGGCACTGTTTGGGCCCTGGAGGCAGAGCAGAGTGAGATAGACATGGTTCCTGGTCTCCTGGTAATGTAGACTGGGTGAGGGGTCAGGGGACACAATATACAAGTATAAAAACCAACCCGACATGTACTCACTGCTGTGTTTAAAGTGGGTAACCAACAAAGACCTACTGTATAGCACAGGTAACTCTGCTCAATGTCAGGTGACAGCCTGGATGGGAGGGGAGTTTGGGGGATAATGGATACATGTATGTGTATGGCTGAGTTGCTCTGCTGTGCTCCTGAAGCTATTGCATTATTAACTGGTTATACTCCAATATAAAATGGAAAGTTAAAAAGAAAAAGAAAAACTACAGAGAGGCAGGCAGAGATGCACACTGTGAAGAAGGGAGTAGGCCAGGGGGCAGGGGGAGACAGGACAGGCTGCTTAGGATGACGCGGGGAGGCCTCTCTGCCTGCCTTGCCAGTGCTAGCCCTGAGAGAGGTGGAGGAGAGCACATCACAGGCGGCAAGAACGAAGGCCCTGGGGCATGAGCACGTTCGGGCAGTGAAGCTGCAGAAGAGACAGTGAGGAGCTGGACTGTAAGAAGTGAGGCCAGATCCTTCTGGATTGAAACAGCATGGCTGTCAACACCAGGCATGTTTCTAACTCTACACCTTAAGGACTGAATAGATTTCATTTTCAATCTACCCTATCCAGTCTCAGTTTGAGGGAGGTAGTCTGACAAGGGGAAGAAGCTGGCTTGTAGTCAGACATTCATGGCCCTTCTACTACTAGCTTGACAGGTGGTTTAACTTCTCTGGGCCTCACTTTGTTCATCTGTAAAATGAAGGAATGATAAAATGTAAAATTACACCTAACATACTCCACCTCACCTTCTCCAGGAGGACTTCCCAGAACTTCACTGTCTGAGGTGGGCACCTATTTCCTATGCTGCTGCCATTCCAATCTTGCTCTGTTTACCTGGGTATTTACATGTCTATCTCTTTGCCTATGGTATGAGATTCCCAGCCCCATTCTAGTGAATATCACAGGGTAATAATGAAAATAATATTAATAACATGTCCAATCACCATGTACCAGACACTTTTTTTTTTTAATGTAATACTGTTTAATTAACTTCAAAAACATTTCAGCATTCTAAACATACAAAAAAAAAAAAAAAAGAACATTGCAGATCATGTTTAGTATAGAAGGTTCTTGAACTTTCACTGGTGCTGTGGCTCTTGGCTTTGCTGACAATGAAGAGTTCTACGGTTTGTTAAAAAAAAAAAAGTTTAAAACTACTGTACTTCAACTAAAAAGGATCCAAAACACTTCTCATGCCAGCTGCCCCCTGCCCCTTTCTCCACAGCTAGAATGGCAGCAGGATGCTATGACACTATATAAAAACAAGACAACCTGAAGCTCAATGGATGCCCGCCGCAGTGTTCACAGGTCCAGCCCCGCAGCGCATGCCCTCAGCTACGGCCCCTCCAGAAGGCATCGCCCCCACAGCCTCCACACCAAGCAAGGAGCATCAAGAGTGTGCCTCTGTTTCTTTGTTCTTTTTGCAAACTATAGATATGTACAGTTGAAAACTCAGGATTTCTAGCCAATGACCATAGAATTAACACACCACCTTACAGATTTTAAAAAAAAGTGCCAGAAACATCTTTAAGCCTTGTCACACCAACAGCAAAGTGCACAGAATGAGGAGAACATGAGAGCCTTTTCGTTTTAAAAACGTTTGGAAATATGTACAATGTTGATACAGTTTCTGGGTGCTCCAGACACCCATGGCCACTTCCTGTAAACCTGCTGACAATGCTGACAATGCTGACATTGCTCTGACAATGCTCTAGAGCACTTGGAGAGACTACGATATGATCATGATCCAACTGGGTAATTAAACCTAATGAGGGCAACAGACACGTCTTGGATAAGAGATGTGTCAATCACGGCGCTCCCTACTCTAAGGTATTCACAAGGAGACAGATCAATAGTTTTTTTTAAAATTTATCCTCCTCCTCCTTTTCCTTCTCCTCTTTGTCTTCCTCTTCCACCTTTTTCCGGGCAACTTGATCAGGACCTTTGGCGCCATCAAACTTCCATTTAGACATAGTCTGCGACATCCTTCTCATACTTCTCCTTCAGCTCTGCTGCCTTGTTGATGTATGGCTGCTTCTCCCTGTCACTTAAGTTATTCCACATCTCGCCTAGCTTCCTTGCCACGTCTCCAATAGAGATGCCAGGGTTTATAGACTTGATCTTGGAGCAGAATTCAGAGCAGAATAGGAAAAATCCAGATGGTGGTCTCTTGGAGGCATTAGGGTCCCTCCTGTTCTTGCCTCCCTTAGCTGAGCCGTAATTCTTCATTTACCAATGGCACAATTTATCTGCCTTTGCCATTTCATTGAATTTAGACTTCTCTTTCCCGGACACAGTCTTCCACCTCTCAGAGCATTTCTTGGAAAATTCAGCAAAATTGTCAGGGACCTCTGAGTTTTTCTTCTTATGTTCCTCTCTGTACATCTGCACAAAGAAGGCATAAGCAGTCATCTTGCCCTTTGATTTCTTAGGATCACCTTTAGCCATCTTGACTGTATGGTTTGCTAGTCTGGGCAGCACAGGGCCCCAGATACTGTTTTAAACACTTGCAATACATTGTTTAATTCTCACACCTCTAAGAGATAGGTTCAGAAATGTTAAAAAAAAACTTGCCCAAAGTCACAGAGTTAATGAATGGCCGAACCAAGCGACTTCACTTTCACTTTTCACTTTCACACATTGGAGAAGGAAATGGCAACCCACTCCAGTGTTCTTGCCTGGAGAATCCCAGGGACGGGGGAGCCTGGTGGGTGAGTCTATGGGGTCGCGCAGAGTCGGACACAACTGAAGCGACTTAGCAGCAGCAGCAGCAGTAGAACTCCAGAACCTGTGCTTGTTATCAGCTAAGTATTGGCTGGATGAACAAATGCAATGTCAGGGCCATGAGGAACATGTTTTTTGGCTTGACAGTTAATAAACTGGCAGTTTTGAAAATATTGGTTTCTCGTGAGTGTTGTCAGTATGAGTTCAACTTTCAGGTGATCAGAGGACTGAGGCCTGCCCTAAGGAACCACTACCCTGAGAGTATCCCAGCCAGCTGCCCTCTGTCTCTGTCTCAATGTCATTCTCAAATCCTGGACTTACCGTCTGCAGGTTCTTCCAGGTTATCATGCCAAGACATGGGCTTTCTGGCGATTGTGTGAACTAGAGAAAAACAGCATCATAGGTTCAAGTTAAAAAAATTTCTCCCCGGCCTTTCTAAGACCCTCCTTATGCTGGACACCCATTTAGCATTTTTAGAGTGTCTGTCCAGTGTCAGATATTATGCTGGGTGCTAGGGTGTAGAATCTTCAAGGACCTTACAATCTGAGAGGCACTGTCCTGATGATGGCCACCAGCCATGTGTGGTGACATGAATTTGAGTAATTTAAATTTAATACAATTGAAAGTCAGTCCCACAGCCACATTTCAAGTGATCAACAGCCACATATGGCTACTGGCTGCCATTCAGGGCAGCACAGACAGAGAACATTTTCATTATCTCGAATGTTCTCTTGGACAGACTGGTCTGTAGAGATGCAGATGTATCAGGCAGCCAGAGATAGTGATATATACCCAGGAGGCTATGTGGTACCAGGTAAAGGATCCACAGACATCTATTCAGCTCATAAGTACTGATGCAGTGGAGGTAGGGCTGCAAATAAGACAGAAGGTCCCTGTTCTCCCTGAGCTTTCTCTCTACTTGTGGTGACATTCAATAAACAGGTATATAATATCTGGCAAATATAAGTAAGATGCACAACCACATAAAGCACGTTATATGGATAAACCCATGTTGATGGTGGGGCACAGTGTGGGTGATGTGTCTCTAAAGACAGACAGGAGAGCAGAGTCCTGAATAAACTTGCTGAGTGAGATACACGGGGAAGATCCAAGAGTGAGCTTGGTGAGTTAGAGAAATATCGAGAAGCAGAGTAATTCTGGTGGAAGGAGCTAGGTGGATGGTAGTGAGTGAGCAGAGGCCAGAAGGAACCAGTGGTCTCCAAGTGTTTATCCCTATCTCCTACCGGTAAAAAATAAACACTTCCACATGTGTATGTTGATATAGTCTCTATGCACTTTTGTCATATATTAACAAAGCATTTCTTTCTTTATACATAAGTATAATCACAGGTACAAATTCTAATATTTCCTCACTTAATCCCAATGGATCATATAAATCATGCGCCCAACAATTGTGAGCTGAGAGACCAAGCATTTTTCCTAGGAAGCCTGGACACTCCTGGAAGGGATTATGAAAATTGTTGAAATGGGCCAAGTTTAAACAGAATTGGATGTTAAGTGGTTTTCTTGAAATTAGTAGTTGGGGGCTCCAGAGGAAAACCAGGTTGTCATAAGCAAAATGAAGATATACATTTTCTGTACTCTCACCCCCCACCCCCAATCCCCAAAGGTTAAGTATGTGAGGAGGTGGTTATGCTTAAGTAAATGACTGTCCTAATTATTTCACTGTGTAAATGTATATTTAAATGTCACGTGGTATACCTTAACTATATGCAAATTTTATTTTAAAATAATGACAATCCATTTCTTCTACACAGCTGGGCTGCAGTGGACTACTGTTAATCAGGTCCAGGACTGGGGGGTCTTTTCCAATGGGAAAGATTTTTCCCATTGGAAAAGACCCTGATGTTGGGAAAGATTGAAGGCAGGAGGAGAAGGGGATGACAGAGGATAAGATGGTTGGATGGCATCCCTGACTCCACGGACATGAGTTTGAGCAAGCTCCAGTAGATGGTGAAGGACAGGGAAGCCTGGCGTGCTACAGTCCGTGGGGTCGCAAAGAGTTGGACACGACTGAGTGATGAACAACAAGGGCTGGAGGAGAATTCAGAAAGAAGAGAAAGTGAAGAGGTGGGGGATAGCATGGTGATTTAGGAAATCCACACATTCAGATATGGTGGGACAGAAGAGCCTGTGGCCACCGCAGAATAGACACTAAAATGTTTATTTAAGGAACAGGGTGCAGGTACAGGGGAGTTGGGATGAAGCTGGGTGAGTAGCAGAACCAGATTCACAGGGGCCTTACATTCTGATCAGGGTAAACCTCAGCTCAGAAGCTGTGGGGCCTCTGAGGGTTTTACAGAGAGACTGGATGATTGAATCCCCTTTAGCACGGCTCTCGCCAGAGCCATGGTGTAGGGGAGGGTTGGAGGGTTGGGCCTGGAGGGAGAGAGTTAGGAGAGCATCAGATCAATGCAGGCAGGAGTGAGGAGGGCCCTGCTAAGGCTTCAGAGGCCAGATAGAGAGAGGGCCGAGCTAAGTGAAGATTGGCAGTCTTGCGTGATGGCGTCTCCCACTGAGGCAGGAACATGGGAACCGTCCTGTGAGAGAAGCGCTAGGGAGGAAACAGTATGGTGCCTACTCGGCTGTGTGGAGTGAGAGAGAGAGACTGAGGATGACTCCCAGGCTTCTAACTAGGGAGAGAGAAGGCTGTGGTGCCTTGTGCTCAAAACAAGATCTTCTGGAGCAGCCACAGGTGGGAGAAGGGTGCGGGATGAACCAGGGGAAGGGAGCTGGGACATGGTTGTGAGCATGGGTCTGGGTCTCCATGTGAGACTCAGTGCCCTTTAGAGGGAGCTGATGTTACAGGACCAGATTAAACTGGCCCAGGAATGTGCAAAGTGAGAAGAGTTGGGGTGGGGCCATTTAATCAGGGGGCACTCTGGGCCTTGAGTCTGCGCCCCATGAATTTTCTGAAGGTCTTCAGACAATATAAGAAGGTGGAAAGAAATCCTTTATCTTATTAACAACAAACAAAAACACATCGAAACAAAACACAAAACCCTGCAAAATATTGCAAAAGCAAATTTATAAAGAACCTTTCAAATTTGTTACAATAAAATATTATTTAACCAGGATGTGGATGCATTTTAATACATCTGCTTGATGTGATGGGGAATGAGACCCCTCCCCAACCCCAAAGTCATAGTTCTGAAATGCTGAGAATAAGGGCGAGGTCAGAGGAGGCGTCTGCTACTGGGCTCCATCCTGCACCACCTGCCCCGCACCCCTGTCGGCTCCTTCCCGCGGGGCACCCTCTTTCCCTTCCTCCATCCGGTAGCGCCCCTCACCCTTGCGGAGTGGATTCACGTGATACTGCGTGTAGAGTTTCTGGGTTCGTAGCTCTTTGAGGTACAGTTCCCGCAGGATCTGGTTCTGGTGGACCTCATCTGTGATCGCTTTCTCCTTCTGGTGTCCAGCCATGGCCTTGGCTCTGCTGTGTCCGGTCAGTAGAGCGCCCCCTCACCTCCCCTCTAGACGCTCACCAGGTGCCAGGCCAAAGGCTGTCTCCAAGCAACAGAGTCCCAAGCCGTCTCTAGGCAACCGGTCCTTGCTCACCCTCCTCCCTTAGACCTCGCTCCTGCTCGCCCATCCCCCACCCCCAAATCTTAGAACGCTCATTGCGCCCTCCTTAGGCGCTCAACCCACCTAGGACATATCTAGCTTGGTTACAGAACTGCTGCCTGACACTTCCAGAAAACAGACTCGCCATGAAGTGACCAGTCAATCCTAGAGGAAATCAGTCCTGAATATTAATTGGAAGGACTGATTCTGAAGCTGAAACTCCAATCCTTTGGCCACCTGATGGAGGAACTGACTCACTGGAAAAAACCTGGATCCTGGGAAAGATTGAAGGCAGGAGGAGAAGGGGATGACGGAGGATGAGATGGCTGGATGGCATCACTGACCCAATGGACTTGAGTTTGAGGAAGCTCCGGGAGTTGATGACGGACAAGGAAGCCTGGCGTACTGCAGTCCATGGGGTTGCAAACAGTTGGACACAAATGAGCGACTGAACTGACCGATGAAGTGACAGACTGAAGAGGTAATGGGCTTAGGATTCAGCCTCACCTTGACTAGTCATTTCCTAAAAACTATTTTGGAAGGAGTAAGAAACCTCTCTACATCAAAGCACATGCCCAAAATTGAGACCCTCCATGCTGGAGAAGGAAATGGCAACCCATTCCAGTATTCTTGTCTCGAGAATCCCAGGGACAGAGGAGCCTGGTGAGCTGCCTTCTATGGGGTCACACAGAGTTGGACACTACTGAAGCGACTTAGCAGCAGCAGCAGCATGTTTATTTCAGAAACATGGAGAGGTTTCCCATGCTTAAAGACATTCCTCCGCATAAGACCCATTTGATAAATAATGTAGACAGGATAACCCTTTCTTAACCCTAAAAGTAACTTAGGAACTTTACAGTTTATTTATTTAAATTTTTAAAGTTGTGGTAAAATATACATAGAATTTGCCATCTGAACCACTTTTAAGTATTATAGTTCAGCACCGTGAGGTATAGTCACACTGTGTGAAACTCATCTCCAGAAAGTTTTTATATCCATTAAACAACTCCCCATTGCCTCCTCCCCTTAGCCCTTGGCGGCCACCATTTTACTTTCTCTATGAATTTTACTCCTCTAGATACCTTATTTAATACAGTTTATATATAAAAAAAAAAAACTAAAAGTAACCCTAGCATAAAGAAAGGAGCCACCCCTGGTTTTAGGAAGCACCTAAATGCTGACTCCAGAGCCTGTGGTCTTCCCCTCTATGTACACTCCATCTGTCCACCCATACATCCATCCATCCCTCCATCCAGAATAGTGGGTTCCCAGTGAGTTTAGGTTTGGAGACACAGTGCTGAACATGACCGATGGGTAGACATGTCTGCAGTTTCCTGAGCCCAGCAAACAACATCATGATCCTTGCTTTAGCTCCTGCTGCTCCATCTCCTTGGCCTGGAAGGCTCTTTCCCCTGTTGTCTGTCTGGGGAACAATCATCTAATGTTTAAAATGAGCTCACATGTAATCTTCTTTCAAAAACCTTTCTGGACTGTATAGCCCCTAGTCCAGTTTTTCTTTGTGCCATGCTCAACCTCAACTCTGTAGTTCTAGAATACTAAACGTTTATAGAATTGAGTTACTTGAGAACAAGAAATGTATCTGAGCATCTCTGAATTACCAGTACTTGGCAGAGTATGTACAGATGCAGGCTTTTGGTAAATGTTTGCTGGCTGACTGGATGTCCAACCAGATGGCACTGTGATTTTCTTCTGCTTACACCATTATATAAACCTTTATATCATGCTGAAATGCAAACAGATTTCATCGTACCTGGCTGAGGTGGAGAAGAACCTCTGTTACTTGTCACTGTGATGACAAGTAACCTCTGTTACTTGTCACTTCCCATGTCTGGGTCCCTTTTTCTAGCAAGAGTCGAACAGCCTCCTGAGGTCTTAAGTTCAGTTCAGTTCAGTCGCTCAGTCATGTCTGACTCTTTGTGACCCCATGGACTTCAGCATGCCAGGCTTCCCTGTTCATCACCAACTCCTAGAGCTTGCTCAAACTCAGGTTCGTTGAATCGGTGATACCATCTAACCACCTCATCCTCTGTTATCCCCTTCTCTTCCTGCCTTCAATCTTTCCCAGCATCAGGGTCTTTTCCAATAAGTCAGCTCTTCACATCCAGTGGCCAAAGGACTGGAGTTTCAGCTTCAGCATCAGCCCTTCCAATGAATATTCAGGGTTGATTTCCTTTAGTATTAACTGTTTTGATCTCCTTGCAGTCCAAGGGACTCTCAAGAGTCTTCTTCAACAACACAGTTCAAAATCATCAATTCTTTGGCGCTCAGCTTTCTTTTACAGTCCAACTCTCACATCCATATATGACTACTGGAAAAACCAGAGCTTTGACTAGATGGACCTTTGTTGGCAAAGTAATGTCTCTGTTTTTCAATATGCTGTCTAGGCTGGTCGTAGCTTTTCTTCAAAGTAGCAAGCGTCTTTTAATTTCATGGCTGCAGTCAGCATATGCAGTGATTTTGGAGCTCAAAAAAAATAAAATCTGTCACTGTTTCCATTGTTCCCTCATCTATTTGCTATAAAGTGATAGGATCGGATGCCATAATCTTAGTTTTCTGAATGTTGAATTTTAAGCCAGCTTTTTCACTCTCCTCTTTCACTTTCATCAAGAAACTCTTTAGTTCCTCTTCACTTTCTGCCATAAGGGTGGTATCATCTGTGTATCTGAGGTTATTGATATTTCTCCTGGCAATCTTGATTCCAGCTTGTGCTTCATCCAGCCTGGCATTTAGCATGATGTACTCTGAATATAAGTTAAATTAGCAGGGTGACAATATACACCCTTGATGTACTCCTTTCCCAATTTGGAACCAGTCTGTTTTCATTAGGATTTTTATTGGTGTCTGAAGAGGATTGATAAAATTTTGATGAAGGCAAAACACAGATAAGATAACCAGATAACCAGAGTCTGCTCATGGCTAAAAACATCATCACAGAAAAGGACTCCTGCAAAGAACTGAACTTACTTTCAAGCTGAATATTGTTTGGCCCTCATCTTGAATTCAGTAGGTCCATCAAGTAAGACTTCTGGGGATCCACAATCCTGGCATTTCTGAACTGTGCCAGCTCTGTCCCAGCAGTAGAGAAATCGTCTCTCCAGGATAAGATCTGTGAATCAGCAGGTCTGGTTGGGATTGGCTGGAGTGTTGATGAGGACCAGAGTCCAAGGGACTAAAAGAAGGGGCAGTAGGGGGAGTAGGGGCACAGATAAAGGAGTAACAGGAAAGGGGAGCTAGACGAACAGGGTGGTAAGTAGTTGATGAGGAAGAGACAGGGAAAGAGCTGTACTTGGATGTCATTAAGGTAGGGTGGCAGGAAGGGGTGACACTAATCAGAGGAGGGAAATGGGTAGGCCTGAAGTGTGAAGGGATGGATGGGGCTGCGGAGTAGGCTGAGGGCTAAAAGACGGAGGAGACAGGGGAGGAAGGAGCTCTGGATAATGAGAGCAAGAAGGAACAGAAAGAGGAGGTGGAAGCTGGGGGTGAGATGGGGAAATTGGAGGTAGCTTTCTTGTCATTTTTTCAAATGGCATATTTCTAGTCACTCATCTTGTGAAGATAAACTGGCAGAAGCTCACACCTGCTCCGGAACCTATCTGATACACTGCCCCTGGCACCGCCCCCTGTTGGAATGCCCATTATGAAGCGTACGCACGCCTCCCTTTGGAGCCAATAAGGAGGGTCCACCAACCAGAGCAATGGTCCCAGTTTCTAGGTTGAAGAGTGGTTATGGGAAATGGCAAATAGGATAAATGGAGCTATAATAGTAACCCCTATTTCTTGGGATAACTTACAGTTTTGCCCCTCAGTAGGCAGAGGTTGATCCAAGGGCTAGGATAGAGTTGGGAGTTGGGACCTAGGAGAATGGATCTGAAGCAGAAATGGTAAAAGTGGGGGAGAAGTCGGTACCCCCATGTATTTAACTTCCTACATGTTAGAAAGCCTTTTCATATCATTTATGTCACTCCATGAAGATGAGGTAATCAGAGTATGTGACAAAGCAGGTATAACCTAGAATATGGGTCAAATGTCAGGAAGTAGGGGGCATGCAGGAGGGAGCACAAAATGACACGGGACACTGACAGCATGACCCCCTCCCATGTTTCAGGAAAGAATCTTGTAGGGGTGCTTTCCAGCAGAACTTTACAATAGAGCTTTCCTCTTGGTCCTTGTGGTCCCTTGGCGTTTTGCCTGACCCTCATATGGAATCAGAGACACAAGGTCAAAGCTGATAGGATGACTGCCCAATCCTGAGTGCCTAATGACTAGGTTTGGACTTTCCTGTTCACTACCCAAGGCACCTAACTCCATGTCAGGTGATTTAGGAGGCTACTGCAACTCCCATTTTCATCTGTCTGGTTTAGCAGTTCTCTCTGCTAAGCAGTCTTGTTTTGTCTGATCACCGTCCAGATCATAATTCCATTTGGTCACCTATTCTCTTTTATAACATTATATTCTGATTGTTCTCTCTGACCCAATATCCTTACCTCCCATGTTTCACACAACTTCTCATTGTCCTCTCTGGAAATCTAGCTACAGGACTGGGAAACTTCCCTATTTCCTTCGACTGTTTCTTCATTGTTTGTATCTGCGGGTTTTAACTGTCACCTGGATCTCCCATGAGGACACTGTTTTCCTTGTATATCTCTTAGGTAGAGATGGCTCATTCTCTCAAACTCTTAAGATGCTTCAGAGTGGGAATGGGGTGTATTCTCTTTGTTCCTTTTGACTCCTAAACCATTATTCCTCTCTTCCAATAAGGACATCCCTTGCTCTTTAGAAACTGGTGCTACCCGCTAGCATTTCCCTGGTACTTTCATATTCAGATCTCCTGGATACTCTTTTTCTATGAAAATTTTGTACTTGTTGTAAAGTCAGTTTTGAGTCCATCGTCCTTGAAGACTCTAGTGTCTGTGTAGATGACCCCACTCAACGCTCTGGCCTCTCTTTTATTTGATTTCTTTTTTTTCTTTCTTTTTTTTCATTTATTTTTATTAGTTGGAAGCTAATTACTTTACAATATTGTAGTGGTTTTTGTCATACATTGACATGAATCAGCCGTGGATTTACATGTATTCCCCATCCCGATCCCCACTCCCACCTCCCTCTCCACCCGATTCCTCTGGGTCTTCCCAGTGCACCAGGCCCGAGCACTTGTCTCATGCATCCAACCTGGGCTGGTGGTCTGTTTCACCATAGATAATATACATGTTTCGATGCTGTTCTCTCGAAACATCCCACCCTCGCCTTCTCCCACAGAGTCCAAAATTCTATTCTGTACATCTGTGTCTCTTTTTCTGTTTTGCATATAGGGTTATCATTACCCTCTTTCTAAATTCCATATATATGTATTTGAATACTGTAATGGTCTTTATCTTTCTGGCTTACTTCACTCTGTATGATGGGCTCCAGTTTCATCCATCTCATTAGAACTGATTCAAATGAACTCTTTTTAATGGCTGAATAATATTCCATGGTGTATATGTACCACAGCTTCCTTATCCATTTGTCCGCTGATGGGCATCTAGGTTGCTTCCATGTCCTGGCTATTATAAACAGTGCTGCGATGAACATTGGGGTGCACGTGTCTCTTTCAGATCTGGTTTCCTCAGTGTGTATGCCCAGAAGTGGGATTGCTGGGTCATATGGCAGTTCTATTTCCAGTTTTTTTAAGAAATCTCCACACTGTTTTCCATAGCGGCTGTACTAGTTTGCATTCCCACCAACAGTGTAAGAGGGTTCCCTTTTCTCCACACCCTCTCCAGCATTTATTGCTTGTAGACTTTTGGATAGCAGCCATCCTGACTGGCGTGTAATGGTACCTCATTGTGGTTTTGATTTGCATTTCTCTGATAATGAGTGATGTTTAGCATCTTTTCATGTGTTTGTTAGCCATCTGTATGTCTTCTTTGGAGAAATGTCTGTTTAGTTCTTTGGCCCATTTTTTGATTGGGTCATTTATTTTTCTGGAATTGAGCTGCAGGAGTTGCTTGTATATTTTTGAGATTAATCCTTTGTCTGTTGCTTCATTTGCTATTATTTTCTCCCATCTGAGGGCTGTCTTTTCACCTTGCTTATAGTTTCCTTTGTTGTGCAAAAGCTTTTAAGTTTCATTAGGTCCCATTTGTTTAGTTTTGCTTTTATTTCCAATATTCTGGGAGGTGGGTCATAGAGGATCTTGCTGTGATTTATGTCGGAGAGTGTTTTGCCTATGTTCTCCTCTAGGAGTTTTATAGTTTCTGGTCTTACATTTAGATCTTTAATCCATTTTGAGTTTATTTTTGTGTATGGTGTTAGAAAGTGTTCTAGTTTCATTCTTTTACAAGTGGTTGACCAGTTTTCCCAGCACCACTTGTTAAAGAGGTTGTCTTTTTTCATTGTATATCCTTGCCTCCTGTGTCGAAGATAAGGTGTCCATAGGTTCGTGGATTTATCTCTGGGCTTTCTATTCTGTTCCATTGATCTATATTTCTGTCTTTGTGCCAGTACCATACTGTCTTGATGACTGTGGCTTTGTAGTATAGTCTGAAGTCAGGCAGGTTGATTCCTCCAGTTATTTCTTTATCACTAAAGTTCATAACCAGGACTCTACTTTCAGCCACCCGTGGTCATACCTCATCTTTTCCATTACTCAAGAATTATCCAGGGACTTTCCTGGTGGTCCAGTGGTTAAGAATCCACCTTCCAATGCAGGAGACATGAGTTCGATTCCTGGTCAGGGAACTGAGATCCCACATGCTGCAGGACAACTAAGCCTGTGCGCTGCAACTGCTGAGGAGGTGTGCCACAACTGCCGAGAACTGCCGAGGACGTGTGCCACAACTACAGAGCCCACGTGCTCTGGAGCCTGGTTGCCACAAGAGAAAAGCCTACACATCTCCTCAGCAAATGTCCCCCATGTTGCAACTGAGACCCAACACAGCCAAAAATAAATATTGTTTTTTAAAAGTAAAACATTATCCCACTTTTGAAATCACTTGTTCGGACATTGTATTCTCTGATCACTACTTCCTGCTCTTACATTGTAATCATTCCATTTTTCCTACTTCCCTGGGGCCTCTGATTCACTGACTCTTACTTTGTTTTAATCTATGAACTCTGATTTCCCTGATTTTATTTCTCTCCTTACCCGCTTCAGAACCCATGATTCAAAATGTCAATGACTTTCTTACCCTAGTTCTAAACTCTCCTACCAGAATATCTTTTTATTGCATTTTCTTGAGTGGGGTACCCCTACCTGAGTGATTCCAACTATTTGACTTCCTTGTGTTGCTGAATGCTACTGGAAAAAATTTTTATACCACCTGGAATATTGGTACTAAATTAATAGTTTGACTTCAACTGTATGCTAAACAATATCCACAAAAACCCATACCCATGAGAACGTTCATGTTGAAAATGCTTACTTATTAGAGTAAACAAATGGAAAATAGCATATATAATTATAAATAAGGATTTAAATTGTACCACAGTCACACCATGGGATATGAAAAGGAAATATCCAGATGCAAAAAATAAAGAGATGTAAATATTTTACGTGTTAGTATGGCAGTCTAAAATGGAGTGGGTGGTGGAATAGTGAATTTTGAGAAGTACTAGGGGCTTGGTAATGCCTATCTGGGTGGAACTAAAAATCTATTTACATCACAGGGAAATGATAAGGTGTCTGACTGGGATCTTAGTATTAAAAAGTTTCTCTTGAGATATTAAAATCCCATGTCTACCTCTTGCACTGGTTTTGAGTCCAGAATTTAAACTACATAATGTAGAAACCTATAGTCAATAATTACATTAGTGGCAGGTCAGTATTACCTCCAAGGTATTAGGAAGCTACAAAGCTTTTCACTCTGTAGGAAAACTACAGGCCACTGTAGTGTGGTCTATGACTCAGGTCACAAGTTCTCCCAGTAGGAAAATTCCTCTGAAGATGAGTTCACAATCCAAAATTACAAGACACATGAGTAAGCAATTCATGTGAGCAGTAGTCAGCAGATACAACAAGGAGAATATTTATACATACTTCACAAGAAACTTGTAATTAAAGTAATAAAATAAGGACTTGAAATTCTAAAAAAAGAATGAGATACTAAAGAGCAGATGACAGAAAAAAAATCAAGAATGAATGATATGGTCATTGAATCAAAAGACTCAATGGATAGGGTAAACTTTAGATGGCACACCACTTTCTAACACCAGAATGAAAGCTATGGTCATTGAAACAATAATAAGAAAATCTCAGTGAATAGAATAAACTTGACATTGACATTAGGTGTCACTGAAGAGCAAAAGAGAGGATAAATGTGAGGAAATGTGTACATTTTGCCTGTTTGTATAATGCTTTGAAACTTGACTTGGTACTTTGGTCTCTGCCTTTGTGAATATTATACTCTGAGGGAGAGGCAGACAGAATAAAAGAGTTATACAAATAAATATAAACCCCAACTGTTAGAAGTACTAAACTGGAAAGATGCATGTTGCTACAAGGGCATGTAATAGGTACATTTAGTCTAGTTGGATCTGGAAAGGTTTCCTTGTGGAAGTGAAGTGTGAGATCCTAAATTAGGAGTAACTGGGTCAGGAAGATCCCCTGGAGGGGATCATGGCAACCCACTCCAGTATTCTTGCCTGGAGAATCCAGTGGACAGAGGAGCCTGGCGGGCTATAGTCTATGGAGTCACAAAACATCGGACACAACTGAAGTGATTTAGTATGTAGAGGAAATTAATGGGAGGAGGGAATAATATAACAAGTTCCTATAGTCAGAAGGAGCATGGCATGTACAAGGAACAGAAAGGTCAGTTAGGCAGAAAGCAAAGGAGACGCATGTGGAGAATTAGCCGAGTCAAATCACAGGCTTTGGAGGACACCTTAGAGCTTTGTTCTTTATTTTTAAAACCCTGGAAAGTTAATAAAGTATTTAAAACTGAGGATGGTGTTCTAAAACACATTTTTAATGGATCATTCTATCTGCAGTGTGGAGAACAGATTATCAGGTGAATATATGAAGGTATAGACTTTTTAAAAAAAATACTTAATATTTATTTATTTGACTGCACCAGGTCTCAGTTTTGGCACTCAGGCTGTTTAGTTGGGTGATGGTGAAAATGATAATGAGAATGCTAATGAGGTGATGAAATTATGATGATGATGTAATGTGTAATGAAAATAACAGGGCAATGGTGGGGGTGAAAGTTAAGGTACCTTGGGTGTGTGAGTAACTAAGGTACACACTTGGGATAAAGTTAGGTAAAAGTTTAAAAAAGTTTCTTGAGGTGCCTCTGAGGGACACGGAATCATTTCTGCTTTTTCTGCTTAGCTGCAGCTGTTGGCCCAGAGGTTTAATAAGCTGAAGTTCTTAATGATGCTTCTCCCATATTCTTAAGCACTGAATTTAACAAGCCTCCCAGGGCTTGTTACCTCAGAGCAACTCAGCTGTGGATTAATTGGGCCACAGCCAGAAGTTGCACTCCTAGGGCAGAGGGACCCAGGATTGGCTCCCAGTAACTGGGGAATAGACTTAAAGACAAAGCAGGCGGGGGAAAGAGGAAGAGTGATCAATGCATTATTTTTAGCTTAATTGGGATTAGAAAAGCATAGTTTTCTATAATTGACAGTTCTTGCATCCTGCTGGGAAGTGTCAAGCTAATGCAGAGCTTCTGGGGAATTCTCAGTAGCTCAAAGTCTGGGGCCTTTGATTTTCCTTGGGAAAGTCACATCACGAACCTAAGGTAGCCCCCTAAATTCAGGTAGCATATCTTTGCTGAGAAGCTTTCACCACCTTGAGATAACCTTGCCACGCTATTCAGTTACTGATGACCAGTGCTATCAGAAGCCTGAAAGGTGGCAGTGATAGCCTGGTTACATGAGAAACCATTGCAGTGTTTTTTAATGGCTGCTATTTGTAATTTCTTTTATTTTGTCTCTAATTATACAAGTTAACATTAATACACTCATTGTAAACATTCAAACAATACAGATAAGTAAAAGTACCCTTTGATAATTACTTCATTATTAGTCTCCACATCAGAGGTTAAGTCTGCTTCCAGATTTTAAGAAAATTTGCTTTAGCATTGTATATATATATATATATATGAACATATAGAAATATAATTTTATTTTTTTTTAAGGTGAGGGACATACTGCTATCATAGCATAATAATGATACAAATGACATACTGTTTTTTCTGCTGGGTCAAAAGATGTGTGTGTGCTGTCACTTCAGTTGTGTCCAACTCTTTGCAACCCTATGGACTGCAGCCCATCAGGCTCCTCTTGTCCTCTTGTGGGATTCTCAGGCAAGAGTACTGGAGTGGGTTACCATGCCTTATCTAGGGGATCTTACAGACCGAGGGATCAAACCTACATCTCTTATGTCTCCTGCATTGGCAGGCAGATTCTTTACCACTAGCACCACCTGGGAAGCCCAGATCAAAAGATATACATACCTAAAATTTTTTCAGCTTTAGTGAAATATAATCAACTTGTAAAATTGTAAGATATTTAAAGCATATACCATGGTGATTGGATATATGCATACGTTATGAAGGGATTCTTCCATCTACTAACTCATGTATTTATCTGTTTTGTGTGTGTGTGTGACAACATTTAAATTGTACTCTCTTAGCAAATTTCAATTATATAATATTGTGCTAGCAACTATAGTTATCATTAAAAAAAAAGTCATGAGTTCTATTAGATCTTCAGACTTTATTCAACTTACAGCTGAAAGTTTGTAGTACACTTTTACCAAACTCTCCCTATTTTCCCCTTCCCACAGCTCCTGCAACAGGTTTTCTACTCTCATTGCTGTGAGTTTAATATTTTAAAAATGAAATATATATGATATTATCCAGTATTTGTCTTATTTCACTTAACATGATGCCCCAAGGTTCATTTGTGTTACTGCAAGTGGCAAGATTGCCTTCTTTCTCATGGAGGAATAATACATATCCCTATGTATCAATCTATCTACCTACCTATCTACAACACATCATCTTTGCCATTTAAGTTGTTTCCATATATTGGCTATTGTGAATAATGCTTCAGTGAGTATGGAAGTGCAGATATGTTTTTGACATCCTCTTTTTATTTCCTTTGGATATATACCCAGAAGTATGATTGCTGGATCATACGGTAGCTCTTTCTAAGAAAAATTTTGAGAACTCTCTGTATAGTGTTGCGTAGTGGCTATACCAACTTACATTCCTGCCATCAGTGCACCTGGGATCCGTTTTATCCACATCCTTGTCAACACTTGTTATCACACGTCTGTTTGGTGATAACCACTCTAACAGGTGTGAGGTGATCCCTCATTATAGTTTTGATTTTCATTTTCCTGATGATTAGTAATGCTGAATCAATATACAAGTAACTATTGGGTATTTGTATGTTTATTCAGTTCCTCTACCCATTTTAAAATCAGATTCGTTTTTACCCCTTTTTTGCTATTGAGCTGTATGATTTCTTTATGTATTTTGAAAATACTCCCTTATCAGATGAAGTGAAAAGTGTTAGTCGCTCAGTCGTATCTGACTCTTTCCGACCTCCATGACTGTAATCCGACTGTAGCCTGCCAGGATCTTCTGTCCATGAGATTTTCCAGGCAAGATTACTGGAGTGGGTTGCCATTTCCTTCTCCAGGGAATCATCCCAGAGATCGAACCCAGGCAGATTCTTTACTGTCTGAGCCACCAGGCCTGCAGTCCCTTATCAGATATGTGATTTGCAAATATTTTCTCCCATTATTTAGGTTACCTTTACATTTTGCTGACAGTTTCCTTTGCAGTGGAGATTTTTAGCTTGATGTAATCTCATTTTTTATTTTTTATTTTTTTGCTTGTGCTTTAGGTCATATCCAAAAAATCCTTGCCAAGACCCATGTCAAGGAGATTTTTTTTTTCTTTTTCTAGGATTTCTGTGGTTTCAGTTCTTACATTTAAGTCTTTAATCCATTTTGAGTTAATTTTTGTGAGTGGTGTAAGATAGGAGTCTAATTTTACTCTTTTATATGTGAATATCCAATTTTCCTAGTATCTTTTATTGAAGAGATTGTCTTTGAGGATTGTCATTAAGTGTTTTTGGTTCTTTTGTGAAGTATTAGATAACTATATGTGCATGGGTTTATTTCTGGGTGCTCAGTGCCTTTCCATTGGTCTTTGTGTCTGCTTTAAAGCCAGTAACATGCTGTTTTGGTTACTATAGGTTTTTTGTTTTTTTAGTATATAGCTTAAAATCCCTGGAGGAGGGCATGGCAACCACTCCAATATTCTTGCCTGGTGAATCCCAAGGACAGAGGAACCTGAAGGGCTGCAGGCCATGGAGTCACAGAGTCAGACAGGACTGAAGTCACTTAGCATGCACACATAGCTTAAAATCAGGAAGTGTGACGCTCCATTCTTTGTCCTCAGGACAAAGGGTATTTGGGTGCTTTGGGTATTTGGGAAGTTTTGTGATTCCATACAAATTTTAAGATTGTTTCTCTACTTCTGTAAAAATGCCGGTGGAATCTTTATAGAGATTGCATTAAGTCTATAGATAGCTTTTGGTAGTATTGATGTTTTAACAATATTAATTTCTCCAGTCCATGAATACAGGACATTTTACATTTATTTGTGTCTTTTTCAACTTCTGTCATCAATGTCTTGTAGTGTTCAGAGCAGAGCTCTTTTCACCTCTTTGGTTAGATTTATTCCTAAGTATTTTTTGTTTTTTTCTTTGATACTGTTGTAAACAGAATCATTTCTTTTTCAGAATATTAGTTGTTAGTGTAAAGAAATGCTACTATTTTTTTTTGTCTCTTAATTTTGTATTCTGCACTTTACCTAATTCCCTGATTAAATCTAACAGCTTTTTGATGGAATCTTTAGGATTTCTATATATAAAATTATGTCACCCACAAATAGATGCAGTTTTACTTCTTTCTTTCCAATTCTGATGTCTTTTATTTCTTTTTCTCGTCTGATTGCTCTGGCAAGGAATTCCAGTACTATGTTCAATAGGAGTGGTAAGAGAGGGCACCCTTATCTTGTTTACCAATTACTTAAAATTTTTTTTTTTTGCCAACTTGATGAGTGAATTGACACCTTGTTTAATTGGAATGTCAACTAATTATTAATGAAATGGACATTTAAAAATTATTGACTATGTTATTTTTATTTTTATAAATTACTTATCATATAATTGGTCCATTTTTAAAATTAGTTTTGTTTTTAAATGTATGTATTCTGAGAATGTATTCTTTATGTATTGTGTATATTGTATATACTCTTACATGTTATGCATATATATCTTTTTTCTGTATTAAATATGCTGTAAGTGTGTGTGTTAGTCACTCAGCCATGTCCAGCTCTTTGCAACCCTGTGAACTGTAGCCTGGCAGGCTCCTCTGTTCATAGAATTCTCCAAGGCAGGAATACTAGAGTGGGTTGCCATTCCCTTCTCCAGGGGATCTTCCTGACCCAGGGAGTGAACCTGGATCTCCAGCATTGCAAGCAGATTCTTTACTGTCTGAACCACCAGAGAAACCCATGTTATAATTATTTTCTCTCATTTTATTCATTTTTCTTTTGAGGTTTTTGGTATTTTTTTGTTGTCAAATCAGTCTTTTCCCTTATGACTGTGTATGTGATCTTAGGAATTAATCTACATCTTAAAACTATAAAAAATATTTTACATTTTCCTTATACACTTTTAGCTCTTTAAATTATCAAGAATTATTTTTTTGTTGTGTGATGGAAAAGAGATCTAATATTTTCTCTAGGTTGAGAGCCAACTGTACAAATAATGTTTACTGAATAGTATATTCTTTACCCAACTGACTTGAAATTCCATCATTACTTTATTCTAATGATCCAAGGAATTATGACTTTAATTTGAACTTTACTCTTTTATTGATCAATTGGTATGTTTTCCTATCTTTCCTAGCGGGGCAAGTTTTCTTTTTTCATTTTCTCTTTTTGCTGTTTTTACATATTTTGTCTTCCACAGGAACTTTAGAATCAGCTGGTTTTCATAAATACATTTTTGGGACTTAGTTTGGGTTTTGAGTTATTAAATTGCAGAAGTGACATATTTACAATATTGAAGTTTCCCACTCATATATTTTTGCCTTTATTTATTAGTAAAATTATATATCATTCTTATATATGTCTTAAATGTTAAATAAATTTTTTAAACTATAATTTTATAGCAATTATAAATATTATTTTTTCTTTACATTGGTAATAATTGGAAAGTACTTTATCTTTGTTTTCTTTGTTCATCTTATATGTAGTTTATTTCTTGAGTCTAAAAACTAGGACATGCATAAGTTTATTTTTAAATTTGGAATCATTTGGCATTCAATAGGTAAATCCTACTTGGTTATGATACATTATTATTTTAATATACTGCTACATTTCAGTTAATTTTTGTATAAGTTTATTTATATCTATTTGTAAGAGAAATATTGGCCTTTAACTTTCACATTTTGTATGATCCTTCTTTCTTTGCCCATTATAGTAACAGTCTTATAATGTAGGAAGCAGCCATCTTTTTGTAGGAAAATAATGTTTACTCAGGGACAGTTTGTGTTAACATGGGAAGAATTTGTTATGTAAAAGGATTAGTAGCATTCATTTACAAAACATCTGCACCCCAAGACTTTTTAGAAAGTGTGTATACTTGACTAACATAATAACTTGTCTTCTTGGTCTGTTCTGAGATCTTACTTCTTCTTGAGAGATTTGATCAGTTAAATTGTTCTAAAAAACTATTCATTGAATCTATATTTTAAAATTTATGGATATGAAGTTTTATACAGTACTTAATGCTATGGTTTTTCCAGTGGTCATGCATGGATGTGAGAGCTGGACTATAAAGAAAGCTGAGCACCAAAGAATTGATGCTTTTGAACTGTGGTGTTGGACAAGACTCTTGAGAATCCCTTGGACTGAAAGGAGATCCAACCAGTCCATCCTAAAGGAGATCAGTCCTGGGTGTTCATTGGAAGGACTGATGCTGAAGCTGAAACTCCAGTACTTTGGCCAGCTGACTCATTTGAAAAGACTCTGATGCTGGGAAAGATTGAAGGTGGGAGGAAAAGGGGACGACAGAGGATGAGATGGCTGGATGGCATCACCGACTTGATGGACATGGGTTTGGGTGGACTCTGGGAGTTCACGATGGACAGGGAGGCCTGGCGTGCTGTGGTTCATGGGGTCGCAAAGAGTCGGACACGACTGAATGACTGAACTGAACTGAATTCTACTGATTTAGTTCTGACAGATTTTTAGGTGAAGTCTTTAGTTTTATAGATACAGATAAAGATTATACACACACTATATACATATAATCTGCAAACAGATTCAATTTTTACTTTTTCTTTCTTAGTTTGCTTGTCTTTTATTTCCTTAATACTTCTTCTTGCCTAATTGTTCAGGCTAAAGCTTCTAGTACTCTGTTGAATAGGAGTAGTGAGAGTAGGCACACTTGTCCTGATCTTAGAGGAGACTCTTTCAGCTTCTTACCATTGAGTATGATATTCAATTCAGTTCAGCTCAGTTGCTCAGTTGTGTCTGACTCTTTGTGATCCCATGGACTGCAGCTTGCCAGGCTTCCCTGTCCATCACCAACTCCCGGAGCCTACTCAAACTCATGTCCATTGAGTCAGTGATGCCATCCAACCATCTCATCCTCTGTCGTCCCCTTCTCCTCCTGCCCTCAATCTTTCCCAGCATCAGGGTCTTTTCAAATGAGTCAGCTCTTCGCATCAGGTGGCCAAAGTATTGGAATTTCAGCTTCAACATCAGTCCTTCCAATGAATATTCAGGACTGATCTCCTTTAGGATGGACTGGTTGGATCTCCTTGAGTGCAAGGAACTCTCAAGAGTCTTCTTCAATACCACAGTTCAAAAGCATCAATTCTTTGGCGTTCAGCTTTCTTTATAGTCCAACTCTCACATCCATACATGACTACTGGAACAACCATAGCCTTGACTAGACGGACCTTTGTTGGCAAAGTAACGTCTCTGCTTTTTAAGAGTATGCTATTAACTGTGGGCTTATTCTATATGGCCTTTGTTATATTGAGGTATCTATACCTACTTTGTTGAGAATTTTTATCATGAAAGATGTTGAATTTTGTCAAATGCTTTTTATACATCTATTGAGATGATCATATGATTTTTACCCTTCATTCTGTTAATGTGATATATCACATTTATTAATTTGTGTATATTGAAATATTATTGCATGCTGGAATAAATTTCACTTGGTGGATGGTATATGATCCTTACAATATGCTGTTGAATTTGATTTGCTAGTATTTTTGTGTCTATGTTCATCAGGGATATTAGCCTGTAATCTTCTTTTCTTGTGGCATCCTTATCTGATTTTGGCAAGGTACTGCAGACCTCATAGAATAAGTTTGGAAGTGTTTTTGTTTTTTAAAGTATTAACCCTTTTTTGATATTTAGTATTATTCACCCACAAGGCCAAAGGGTCCTGGGATTTTCTGTGTTTGGAAATGTTTGATACTGATTCAACATACTCTTCTTACTGGTCTGTTCAGATTTCCTATTTCTTCATGATTAATTCTTGACAGGTTACATGTTGTTAGGAATTTATCCATTTCTTTTAGGTTACCTAGTTTATTGGTGTATAATTGCTTATACTAGTTTCTTATAATCCTTTGTATATTTGTGCTACTAGTTGCAATGTCCCCTCACTCATTTATCATTTTGTCTTCTCTCTTTTTTCTCAGTTAATTTAGCTAAAGTTTGGTCATTTCTGTCTATCTTAAAAAATAGCCATTAGTGTTGTTAATCTTTCCTATTGTTTTTCTGATATGTATTTCATTTATTTCTGCTCTAATCTTTTTTATTTCCCTCCTTCTGTTCACTTTGGACTTACTCTGTACTTAGAGTGTAAATTTAGGTTGTTTATTTCAGATTGTTTTCTTTATGAAGGCATTTATTATTTCTATAAACTTTCTTTTTAGAACTGCCTTCACTGTATCCCGTAAGTTTTGGTATGTTGTGTCTCCATTTCACTTGTTTCAATATGTTTTAAAAAATTTTCCATTTGATTTCTTCTTCAGTCCATTGGTTGTTCAGAAATATGTTATTTAATGTTCACATAGTTGTGAATTTTCCAGATTTTCACTTGTTATAAATCTCTAGTTTCATACCACCGTGATTGGAAAGGTATTTGGTATCATTTCAATCTTATTAATTTTGTTAAGACTTACTTTGTGACCTAATGTATGATCTATCCTAGAAAATGTTTCATGTGTGCTTGAGAAGAATGCATATTCTGTTGCTGTTGAATTGAATGTTCTCTTAATATCTGTTAGGTTCATTTCGCAAAAAGTGTTACAATGTAGTTCTAGTCAAATGTCTCCTTACTAATTATAGTCTGGATGTTCTAGCCATTGTTGAAAATGAGGTATTGAAGTCTTTTTTTTTTGTTTTTTTTGTTTTAGACAATCTAATTACAAAGTTACCCAGTAACCAACCAAACACATCAGACTTATGTTTAGGATCAAACAAAATAACAGGAACTGACTTCAGAAGTCCTGTGACTTCTCCTTCTGAACACAGTTACTACTGTTGCTTCCAAGTCCCCATCAACCATCAGCAGTTTGGATTCCAGCCCGGCAATCAAAAGATATTTTCAGACTTTCCAGTATTTGGCTCACCACCCACAAGACTGCCTCCCCTGCTGGTGGCTTGGTACTTAGATTTCTTCCTTCCCCAGGATGGCTATGAAACAGTTTCAGTTTCATGAGGAGCGAGGGCTTCAGGAAGAGTTGTCCCACATGGCCCCTGGAAATGAAACCTGAACCTGTTCGTGGCCGGGGTGGTTTCCATGTTGAATTCAGCCACGGGCACGCCGCGGGCTGACACCACGAGACACAAGTCACAGAGGGCCAGCTCTTTGTCAACCTCCTCCAGGATGGCAGGGTCCAGGTTTTCTCCAAACCACACCACGTGAGGTCGCAGCAGGCCCCCACATCCTGGCTCTTCACACCAGGGCAGTTGCTCCACTGGGATTCCGGCATCTTGAGTTGTGGGGTCTGGAGCCCCTTTTCCTGATAAAGCCGGACAAATTGGACTCTTATAGTTCTCAGCCACAACTCCACAAGAGGTACATCGAGTTTTAAATAAGCTACCATGGATTTCCAGAAGGTTCTTGGTGCCAGCCTTGCGGTGCAACTCGTCGATGTTCTGGGTGATGACCACCACCTGTCGGCCCTGCCCGTGCAGCCGGGCCTGGCACTCGGCGATGGCCAGGTGCCCGGCGTTGGGCTCCTTGCTCTGCACCACCTCCCGCCGGTAGTGGTAGAACTCCCACACCTGGGACGGGTTCCGGGCGAAGGCCTGCGGGGTGGCCAGGTCCTGGGCTTTCCATTTCCTCCAGTAACCTCCCGCTCCTCTGAACGTCGGAACCCCACTCTCAGCGCTGATGCCGGCCCCAGAAATGACAACTATGTGCTTGGCTTTCGCAAAACACTTCCGGAAGTCGGCCATATTTGAACTTGGACGAGCCATTGTTAGGCAAATCTTGGTTTGTGTGGAGATTGGAGACTTCAGTCCACAATACAGCTGGGAAAACAATCGGTTCCGGACGATCCAGAGAGGTGGCATCAGGTTTTCTGTGTTGCACTAACAATTGAGACGGACTGCAGAAGGCGGGGACCGCGGTGGATCCCCTGAAGTCTCTTATTATTATTATATTGTTATCTATTTCTGACTTTGGATCTCTCAATATTTCCTTTAAATATTTAGATGCTCTCATGTTGAGTGAATATATATTTATAATTGTTATATCTTTTTTCTTTTTTTAAATTGAAGTATAGTTGATTTACAATGTTGTGTTAGTTTCAGTCATACAGCAAAGTGATTCAGATATATCATGTGGTAACTCTAGTTTTAGTTTTTTAAGCAACACCCATATTACTCTCCATGGTCACTGTACCAATTTCCCTTCCCACCAATAGTGTACCAAGTTCCCTTTTTCTTCACACCCTCTCCAATGTTTATTATTTGTAGACTTTTTTTTTTTTTTTTTTTGTAGACCTTTTGATGATGGACATTCTTACCAGTGTGAGGAGATAACTCACTGTAGTTTTGATTTGCATTTCTCTAAAAGTGATATTGAGCATTTTTACATGTGCTTGTTGGTGATCTGTATGTCTTCTTTGGAGAAATGTCTGTTTAAATCTTCTCCCCAT
Source organism: Cervus canadensis (assembly GCF_019320065.1). Taxonomy (NCBI): domain Eukaryota; kingdom Metazoa; phylum Chordata; class Mammalia; order Artiodactyla; family Cervidae; genus Cervus; species Cervus canadensis. The sequence continues at coordinate 97,597,784 of NC_057387.1, forward strand.
TTTTTGATTTGGTTTTTTGTTTGTTTTTTTTGATATTGAGCTGTATGAGCTCTTTGTATATTTTGGAAATTCACCCCTTGTCAGTCACATTGTATGCAAACATTTTCTTCCATTCTGTAGATTATCTTTTTGTTTTGTTTATGGTATCCTTTACTGTGCAAAACCTTTAAATTTAATTGGGTCCCATCTGTTTATTTTTGCTCTTATTTCTATTATTCTAGGAAATAGATCCCGAAAGATATTGCTATGATTTATGTAAAAAAGTGTTCTATGTTTTCCTCTAGGAGTCTTATAGTATCCAGTCTTGCATTTAGGTCTTTAATCTATTTGGAGCTTATTTTTGTATACAGTGTTAGAGAATGTTGCAATTTCATTTTTTTACAAGTAGCTGTCCAGTTTTTCCAGCACCACTTATTGAAGAGACTATCTTTTCTCCATTGTATGTTCTTGCCTTCTTTGTCATAGATTAATTGACCATAGGTGTGTGGGTTTATTTCTGGGCCTTCTATCCTGTTCCATTGATCTTTATTTCTATTTGTCTGTCAGTTCCATACTGTTGTGTTTACTGTAGCTTTGTAGTATAGTCTAAAGCCAAGGATCCTAATTCCTTCAGCTCTGTTTTCTTTTATCAGGAGTGCTTTGGCTATTCAGGGTCTTTTGTGTTTCTGTAAAAACTAGAAATTTTTTTGTTCCAGTTCTGTAAAAAATACCATTGGTAATTTGATAGTAGTTGCATGAAATCTGTAGATTGCCTTGAGTAGTATAGTCATTTTGACAATATTGATTCTTCTAATCCAACAATGTGGTATAGCTTTCCATCTGTTTGTGTCATCTTTGATTTTTTCAACAGTCTTATGGTTTTCAGAGTACAGGTTTTTTGTCACCTGGGTAGGTTTATTCCTAGGTATTTTGTTCTTTTTGATGTGATGGTAAATGGGATTGTTTTCTTAATTTCCCTTTCTGATCTTTTGTTGTTAGTATATAGAAATGCAAGAGATTTCTATGTATTAATTTTGTATCCTGCAAGTTTACTGAATTCATTGAAAAGTTCTACTAGTTTTCTGATAGTATCTTGTGTGTGTATGTTTTAGAATCATTTTAATATAATTATACATATCTGCCAAATCCAGGAAGAAAGATTTATACATATATAACTTTTCCAGTTAACATCTGCAAGTCTAAAATTCATCAAGATCAGAGAACTGACCAATGTTTATTTACTGCTGTGCTTGCCAATAGTAAATTACAGATGAATTAGTGTCCTGTGTTTCTTTTCTCTCACTCTCCATGCCCAGAGACATTTTGTTGTGAAGTTTCAGTGCAACTCACCTCCAGACAAAGGTACTCTTTTTAGATAAGAACTAAATTACTCTGAATTTACTTATAATTATAGCCTATTTAATCACAGAAGAACCCTGCAGAATTGGAGTTCAAGGTTGCATACAATAACAGGAGATCACAGTTTTGAAGTCTAGTACAGATTAAAATCCACAGCTATTCCATTTATATAAGATGATTATCTCTTAAATTACATGTTGACTCCTTATGAACATTATGTTTTACATAAAGTCATGCATCTAGAACAATCAGTTGCACACTTCCAGCCCTAGAAAGTTTTTCAGTACCAATTACAATTTGGTCATGAAATGGGAGTGAGTTTAAGACACCGTCCATTCCTAAGGTTCAACCAAGTGTTGGCTAAAACATTAGGAACACCTCTGCTAAAGAAAACTATGTCCTTCCCTCCTTTCCCTCACAGTTTAGTTTTACTTGTTTATTTTTGGTGGTATTTGGTTGCACCCTGGTAATGTCTTTAGGATTGACTATGTAGAATATCATGTCATCTGCAAACAGTGACAGTTTTACTTCTTTTCCAGTTTGAATGCCAGCTTTTCACTGTTAGGCATGATGTTAGCTGTAGCTTTGTTATATATGGCCTTTGTTATGTTAAGGTATATGCCCTCTATACCTGCTTTCTGGGGAGTTTTTATCATAAGTGGGTATTGACTTTTATCAAATTTTTTTTCTGCATCTATTGAGAAGATTCTTCAATTTGCTAATGTGGTGTATCACACTGATTGATTTGCAGATATTAAAAAATCCCTGCATCCATGGGGTGAATCCCACTTGATCATGGTGTATGATCCTTTTAATGTACTTTTGGATTTTATTTGCTAGCATTTTGTTGAGGATTTTCACATCTATGTTTGTCAGTGATATTAGCCTGTAATTTTCTCTCTCTCTCTCTCTCTGTTTTTTGTGTGATATCTTTGTCTCACTTTGGTATTGGGGGATTGTGGTCTCATTGAATGAGTTCAGCAGTGTTCCTTCCTCTGCAGTTTTTAGCAATGATTTCAGAAGGTTATGCATTAACTCTTCTGGAAATGTTTGGTTTCTCTGAAAATTATAATTGATATCCTAACTTATAGCCATCTAATCTACTGAAACTTAGAATAAGAGTATACAAAAACTTTGCTCTTGTTTGTCTTCATTCCCTCCTTCATATTTTTTTCCTATTGTCATACAGATTGCATCTTTGTATGTTGTGCACCCATTAACACAGGTTTATAATTATTATTTTATGCAGTTGTCTTCTAAATTACATAAGAAAAATTACTAACAAAAATACATATAGTCTCTATTATATTTACATCTATAATTATCTCTACCAGTAGTCTTTATTATTTCATGATGATTTGATTTACTGTCTAATAGCTTCTCATTTCAGCCTTAAAGTCTCCCTTAATATTTCACGTAGTGCTTGCTAGCAACAGATTATTTCAGTTCTTGTTAGTTTGTGAATGCCTCAATTTATTCAGTCATGTCTGACTCTTTGTGACCCCATGGACTGTAACCCACCAGGCTCCTCCATCCACAGAATTTTCTAGGCAAGAGTACTGGAGTGGGTTGCCATTTCCTTCCCCAGGGGATCTTCCCAACCCGGGGATCAAACCTGGGTCTCCCGCATTGCAGGCAGATGCTTTACCATCTGAGCCACCAGGGAATCCCTAATTTATGCTTCATTTTTGGATAATAGTTTTACTGGACACAGTGGGGCTCCTGGGAACAAAGATTTTCTGTGTCCCCCATTTTTTTTGGTTACTGGAAATAGCCTTCGTTCAGCCTCTATGACCTTTCCTGAGTTCCAACTTGGAACTAGTTGGAACTTTCCTGAGTTCCAACAGGTAGATCAAGCATTTGCTATTTAGGAAAGAGAAGGGATGCAAGACCAGGGAGAAATAGTCAAGTGAAACAATAGTGCAGCCTTGGAGCAAAGTCCAGTTTCTCCATCAAGGGATACACACAAAAGTATCTTTAAGTTGTTTTGCAGATACTGAAACACCCTTCAGGAGGGAGAAGTTAATGATCAACAGTGGTATGCTGCCCACAAGCTTGTAGACCACAGACCAGGTGCAATCTGAATGTTGCTGATGCTTGACTCCTATTTACCTCACAACCAACCCATCAGAAGAATGTCTGTGAGCTGATCATTTCCTCTTTGGACCGTTACTATAAATCCTCTCACAATCCTAAGTTGAGATAAATGTATTTTCAAGTCAGGAGCCCACTATATCCCCCTTTGCCTGGCAAAATAATAAAGCTATCCTTTTCTACTTCACCCAAAGCTCTATCTTCCAGGTATGATTCAGTACTGGTATACAGAAAAACTGAGCTTTGGCATCATAAAAAAACAGAAAAAAAAAAAAAAAGACTTTTAGGGAGTGGTAGGGACTCAGACTAGAGGGGTCAGGGAGCTGGCTAATCACAGTCTTGAGTACTAGATGTTGGAGTTTGAAGTTGATGTTCACACCTTGGGGGATTCAAAGGCACAGAGAGCTCATTAGGAAGGCACTGGGTTTTCCTCATAGGAATTAAGGCCCCCAGGAGGAGAGTTTCAAAGGAAATATCCTCAGACTCCTGACCATCCCTCACACAGAGCCCAACAGCAGGTAACGAATGGCGGAGGTGCAGCAGGGGGGCCCAAGGTTTGGAGCATCCTGTCTTCTGCCTGTCCTAGTTTTTTCTACTGTTCACAAATCTTCACACCTGCATGTCCTTTCATGTCTGTGCTTCTTGCTCTATCCTTTGCTTCTCTGTACATCTCTCTTCCCTGTCTCTCTGACTTGCTTTTTTGTTTTCTTCTCTCTGTCCAACTGCCCTTCTTTCACTCTCTGTCTTTATCTTAGTGGCACAACTCCCTCAAGGCATCTGGCTTCTTGCTGCCAATAAAAACAAAGAGGAGGAGGAGGAAGTGTTGTTGGGGAGACTGAAGCAATTAGGATTTTTAGGATATGGGAAAGAAAGAAGGGATCTGCAAGGAGATCTCAGGGGAGTCAGGTATTTGGGGCCACCTTGAAACTGGATGTTTCTCTAAGGATCTCTTATTGAGGAGTGGGGAGCAAGACAGACACCTACCACAAGATACCTGCAGTCCACTGATGCTCTCTGCCATACTCAGCAGGGATTGGGTACTGAGTGGGCGTTTGGAGCCTGCTAATCTATCCCCTATTCCCACTCTCCCTGTTTCTTCTCCTCTAAGCACCCCATGCTCTTTCCCCCACATATTCTGGACCATACTTAAAGAGATGGAGGTCGCAGTGAATGAAAAATTGCTTCTAGCAAATACTGTAGGAATAGGGGATGGAAGTCACAAGTGAGAAGTTACTGCAATGCTCCAGGCAGTAGGCATTAGGAACAAACAAAATTATATAACAAAGAGAACAGAGAAGATGGGAAAGTTCTTAACTCTTCCACGTGGAATGAACCGGAAGAGTCTTCCTGTCCCACCTTTCTCTAAGTCTGGGTTGATCCCAGGGCATCCCAGACATTCAGTCAGCTAGGTTCAGCTTGAACTGCTCAACCCACAATAGGGAGCTCATTGCTTTTCAGGACAATTTTTCTGTCTATGGACAATTCTGAGAGTCAGAACATTTTCTCTAGTCAAATTGAAACTTGTTATCCTGGTAAAATTTACACATAATTCTAAAACTGGGGTGATGCAGAGCAATCTTATTCACCTTTCCTAACACAGCCCTTTAGATACTTCTGTAGACAGCATCCTCCCTAGCTTAAATTTTTGCAGAGAAAATATTATCACTTGCTTAGATTTATTTTTTCACCATTGCCATATATCTTCCTACATGCAGCAACTTGTCCAACCCACCTTACCAGGACAGGGGTCATGGGAGTAAATTCTATATTTTCACATGTTTTTGCTCCACAGGAGAGGATAGATGTCAATCACTTCTCCTTGTCTTGCCAACACAGCATCTGGGATGGAGTGCAAAACTAGCATCCTTGATTTAATAACTTAATAAATATTAATTATTTAAGCTCCTACCATGTGCCAGGCATAATGATTGCCACTGCAGTAATAGTAGTGAGCAAAGTCTTTGCTTTAACAGTCTATTTGGGGGCAACATACAACAATCAGATAAATAATAGTTACATTTTTTAGAGAAGTGAGATACAATGAAGAAAAGTGAAGCAGGCTAAAGAGACAGTAAAAGATAGTTGTACTTTACAGAGGATGGTGAAGAATGAGCTCTCTGGTGAAGTGACAGTTGACAGAAAAGCAAAGGAGGCAAAAGAGCTCACCCTGAAAGTATCTGGTAAAAGAGCATGTAAGTGCTTTTGTGGCAAAAGAATTTAGGTGAAAGCCAAGTTGGCAGAATAGAAGAATTACAATGCGGTTTCAGTGGACTGAGCAGAGGAGACAGTAATGGGAGATGAGATCCAAGAGCTAGATCATATAGTGAAAATTAGGAGTCCAGTTTTAGACATGATGAGTTTCGGGTGCCTATTAAACATTCAAGGCAGAGTTCAAGTAGTCAGTCAGCTGGATATGTGGAGTTCAGGAAAGGGTCTGGGCAAAGTGATATAAATATGAAGATGTATTTAAGACACAGAGTGGTTGGTTTCAGACCATTTTTCCAGTTGGGTGAGATGGGTTTGTGTCCTGATTCTGTGACTAATTCTGACAGATCATACCTTGGGTATGAGTTATGTTAAAAAGGAAAAAATCCTTGATGTTATCCAACAGAACTGACACAGACTACTTCAGAATTTCTGCTACATGTTGACCATTCAAATATTCTGTGTCCACATAAATTCTTAACTCCATCCCACCAACCACAATAGAAAGAGGATCACTCCTTCAAATTGAGCCCAATCCTTCCCTGGATCCCATCTTTTCCTGTTTCATTAAACACTTGGTCCATGATTTACTTTGTCATAGCCCTGTAATTTTAGACTTCTCTATTAACTGGCCAGTTTCTTTACTATATGAACAAGCCAAAATCCTTACAACGTAAAATACTGTATTTTGCCATCTAGTTCATGACTTACACCTCCTTTCCACCTGATTCAAAAATCCACCTGTAGAAATCCCGCCTACACTTGGCTTCTTTTAACCTACTTCATGTATTAATAGACATCTGTTGCAACTATTCTCCCAAAGCCTCCTTGTTGCTAAAAGTAATAGACAACTTTTAAGATTCTTGTCTTACTTGACGTCTTCTTCACACATTTGACCACAAAGACCTCCTTGCAGACCTTGTCTCATCTGGGGTTTCTGTGTTGTATCGTCTCTCTTTGGTCACTCAATACTGCCTTCTCTGGATTCTCCTTTAAGCCTGTCCTTTAATATTGGAGGTTTTCAGGGTTCTGGTTAGTTTTCTTCTTCTGCGCACTCTCTTTGAGTGGTCCCACCCCTTCTGATGGCTTCAGTTCCTCCAGAAGTGCCGATAACACGCAGATTCCTATCTCCAAAGCATTTTCTTTAGGTTGTGATCCATCAGTCCAATAGATACTAGGAGTCCCACGAGCTCCTTGAATCCAAGGCTAGACTTATCATGTTTCCCTCTCAGCTCCTTTCCCAAACTTACCTCTCCCATTTCCTTCTCTTTTCTTCTTTTAATCCTCGTGCCTCCTCTGCCTCTCCTTCTCTCTCCTGTGTGAGCCACCTGCGGCTCACTGGAACACATGACTTTGACTCTCCATGGGGCACAGTTTATTTCCAAATAACAGTTCTTTTCTTGATACTACAGACTTAAGATACCTAACAACTGTGTTTCTAAAGTTCTAGTGTATTCAAGTGCTTCTGCTGAAGCCCATTTTTGGGGAAGGGTCAAAGGAAGAGCAGACATCCCCATTTGATATGAAACAGAGCACATGCTGTATCCACAGATATTTAATTCTTTCCTTGGCCACTTTAAAATATTTTATAAGTTGCATGAACTACACATGTTCATGAAGTAAAACAAATAGGTTTAGATGCTCCTTTTGCAAGTTCTACATTTTGAAAAGCAGAGTTTGTTATTTGGGATCTCAAGATAAATTAGGATTAAATAATACAATATTGACATGCTGTTTCATATCAAGTGGAAATTCTTTTAAAAATTTGGCTTTGCAATCGTCCTGATATGCACTTACTTTGCTACTGGTATCTGGTACTCCTAATTCGAATAATGGCAAAATTTGAATCTGGAGATTTCACTTTATGGATCATGACTCTGTTTTTTCTCTACACCAGGAGAAGGATGCAGGGCTTCCTTTTGGGAAACCGCAGCTCCCTTACTGAATTTATTCTTCTAGGATTCTCTGGCAACACAAAGATAAATGTTATTCTATTCAGCATTTTCTTTTTCCTCTACCTTGTCACCCTTCTGGGCAATGGGCTCATTATCACCTTGATACGCAAGGATTCCCACCTCCACACACCCATGTATTTTTTTCTTAGTGTCCTATCCATTCTGGATATGGGGTATGTCACCACCACAGTGCCCCAGATGTTGGTGCATCTGGTTTCCAAGAAAAAGACCATTTCTTACGTTGGATGTGTGGCCCAGATGTACATCTTTCTGATGCTAGGTATCACTGAGTCTTGGCTTTTTGCAATCATGGCTTATGACAGGTATGTAGCTATTTGCCACCCCCTGAGGTATAATGTCATCATGAGCCCTTTGCTGTGTGGGTTAATGGCGGCCTTCTGCGGATTCTGGGGTACTAGTTGTGCTCTGATATATACCATCTCTGCTATGATTCTTCCCTATTGTGGACCCAATGAGATAAATCATTTCTTCTGTGAAGTACCTGCAGTCTTGAAGTTAGCCTGTGCAGACACGTCTCTCAATGACCAGGTGGACTTCATCTTGGGCTTCATCCTTCTGTTGGTCCCACTCTCCCTCATCATCATTGTCTACGTCAATATATTTGCTGCCATCTTGAGAATTCGCTCATCCCAAGGGCGGCTCAAGGCCTTTTCCACCTGTGCCTCCCACATCACTGTGGTCACCATGTTCTCTATTCCATGCATGGTCATGTACATGAGACCTGGATCAGAGGCCTCCCCAGAAGAGGATAAGAAGCTGGCACTGTTCTACAATGTCATCTCTGCCTTCCTCAACCCCATCATCTACAGCCTGAGGAACAAAGATGTGAAGAGGGCTTTCCTTAAAGTGACAGGCTGGGGCAATGCACCAGAATGAAGTCACAGAAGCTGGGGCACCCGCAACAAACCCCAGGGCACAGCCTACATGACCTCTCCATCCAAATTCTTTCGACTGTCCCTGGGCACACCTGATATATCAGTTGGCTACATTCAGTGGGGATGCATATCAGAACAGCTGAAGGGCTAAGGCAGTGGGAGTCCCTCAAGCACAAAGATACCAGATAGTGGACCCCAGGTAGGCAAGTCCCATGTTTGATTCATCTCCATATCACCAGTTTATAAGATCTAGTGAAGAACTGGCATCAATTTTTATTTTTAATAAAATATTGTTTTATTAAAATAATAAAAATATTATTATTTTTATTACTAAGTGAACACAAGGCTGGGTGCTCGAGCTCTAGACTCATGAAATAAATTCAAATTTATGGGGATGAGATGACTTCCAGAGTCTCAGATCAGTGACCCAACTATAGCTTAATCAGGGGTTTGACAAGTTCTGAAGTAAGACTAATTTACAAGAAATAGATGGTTGTCCTATAAAATAGAGTTCAGGGACATAATAAAGGTCAGTTTTCATTTAGTACTATTAAGAGATAATGAATTTAGGACACAGAAACCCTCATGTCACTAACGAAAGGAACTCTGTTTTAGTGAGGTGATATTTGTAGAGGGGACTAGAATCTCCTAGTAATTGGGTGAAAATCTCCTCCCACCCAGACACTTTTATAATGTATTTTAAACTTTATTGAAGTGCACTGACATATAATGAGTGGTAGATATTAAAAGTAAATATTCTGATGAGTTCTGAAACAGGAATATAGCTGTGAAACCATCGCCATAATCAAAATCATCATAACCACCATTCCCCCAAGTTTTCTTGTGATCTTTGCAATTCCTCTGTGTTAGTTATCTATCTATTGTTGTGTAACAAATCACCTCCCCCCAATTTTGTGTCTTAAAACAACAAGCATTTTTAAATTTTTTTTACAATTTCTGTGGGTCAAGAATTTGAATGAAAGTTTTCTGGGTCCTCTGGATTAGGGGTTTTCAGGAGACTGCAATAAAGGTATCAGCTGGAAGAGTAGATCTTCTAAAGTTCAACTGGGAAAGAATCTACTTCTAAGCACACGTGGCTGTTTGCGGGGTTAAGTCCTGCCAGGCTACTGGATTGGGGGTCTCATTTTCTTCCTGACTATTGTTCAGTTCATTCATCACTTCCTTTAGTGTGGACGTCTCCCTACAGCAGCTCTGCATGTGGCAGCTGGCTTTATCTGAGCGAGCAAGAAAGAGAGCAAGAGAGAGAGAGCAAGAGAGAGCCTGTGAGAAATGTGGAAGCCAGGGTCTTTTGTAGCCTAATCTTGAATGTGACTTCTAATCACTTTTGGGATATTCATGAATAGCAAACTAATGGATTTAGCCCAGATTCAAGGGGAGGGGATTACCTTAGACATGAATACCAGAATACAGGGGTCATTGGTTCATGTAAACTTCTCCCGTGTGATTCAGACTCTTGCTGCTACTCAAGGAGGGGGTCTATGGTTTAGTGTCACCAACATCATCTAGGACTTGTTAAGAAGTACAGAATCTTGGCACCCTACACATCTATGGGATCAGAATTTCACTTGACAAGATATTTCAGGCGATTCTTATGCACATTCGAGTTTGATAACAGTGATTTAGCCAACACTGCAAGGACAGTATCACACAACCTGTATCAGTAGACCTGTAGTATAACTACAGCTTTTTTTGTTAAAAAATATTTGTGAAAATTTAAGCTCAGAAGTGAATAAAGCTTTTTAAAAACTAAGAGGAGAAACCTAAACTTCCTTGACACAAGTTTGGCTCCAGGGTTTCAGATAAGACTGATCTTAAATTCTCTTGTCTCTGAGACTTTGTCATTTGTAATGAGTCAGTTATCTGACACTGTAATTTATCTTGAGAAAAATCTGAATTTTTCTTCCGGCCACCTTGTTTGTAGCTCTGTCTTAATTTTGTTGAGAAGAATAAAAAAGAGTAGCATCTGGCTATCTGGAATTGGCAGAAGGAAAAGGGCTAGAGTTATTGACATTTTATTATCTTATCTCAAAGAAAGGCAACTTTTTTTGTTCAATTTCCCTGAGAGTTACCATCCATATCTTCATTTTTCTCTGGAAAAAATTTTCTAGAAAGAGTTGTCCATACTCTAATTTCTGTCCTACAACCTTCTCTGAAACACACCAGTTAGGTTTGACTCTTATTCACACCATTAACATTTCCTTCACCACTACCTCATTTCAGTTCAATTTGGTCGCTCAGTCATATCCAACTCTGCGAACCCATGGACTGCAACATGCCAGGCCTCCCTGTCCATCACCAACTCCCAGTTCAGTTCAGTTCAGTCACTCAGTCGTGTCCGATTCTTTGTGACCCCATGAATCACAGCACACCAGGCCTCCCTGTCCATCACAAACTCCCGGAGTCTACCCAAACTCATGCCCATCGAGTCAGTGATGCCATCCAGCCATCTCATCCTCTGTCGTCCCCTTCTTCTCCTGCCCCCAATCCCTCTCAGCATCAGGGTCTTTTCCAATGAGTCAACTCTTCGCATGAGGTAGCCAAAGTATTGGAGTTTCAGCTTCAGCATCAGTCCTTCCAATGAACACTCAAGACTTATCTCCTTCAGGATAGACTGGTTTGATCTCCTTGCAGTCCAAGGGACTCTCAAGAGTTTTCTCCAGCACCACATTTCAAAAGCATCAATTTTTCAGTGCTCAGCTTTCTTCACAGTCCAACTTTCACATCCATACATGACTACCGGAAAAGCCATAGCCTTGACCAGACGGACCTTTGTTGGCAAAGTAATGTCTCTGCTTTTTAATATGCTATCTAGGTTGGTCATAACTTTCCTTCCAAGGAGTAAGGGTCTTTTAATTTCATGGCTGCAGTCAGCATCTGCAGTGATTTTGGAGGCCCCCAAAATAAAGTCTGACACTGTTTCCACTGTCTCCTCATCTATTTCCCATGAGGTGATGGGACCAGATGCCATGATCTTAGTTTTCTGAATGTTAAGCTTTAAGCCAACTTTTTAACTCTCCTCTTTCACTTCCATCAAGAGGCTTTTTAGTTCCTCTTCACTTTCTGCCATAAGGGTGGTGTTATCTCATATCTGAGGTTATTGATATTACTTCCGTCAATCTTGATTCCAGCTTGTGCTTCCTCCAGCCCAGCGGTTCTCATGATGTACTCTGCATATAAGTTAAATAAGCAGGGTGACAATATACAGCCTTGACGTACTCCTTTTCCTTTTTGGAACCAATCTGTTGTTCTGTGTCCAGTTCTAACTGTTGCTTCCTGACCTGCATACAGATTTCTCAAGAGGCAGGTCAGGTGGTCTGGTATTCCCATCTCTTTCAGAACTTTCCACAGTTTACTGTGATCCACACAGTCAAAGGCTTTGGCATAGTCAATAAAGCAGAAACAGATGTTTTTCTGGAACTCTGTTGCTTTTTCGATGATCCTGTGGATGTTGGCAATTTGATCTCTGGTTCCTCTGCCTTTTCTGAAACCAGCTTGAACATCTGGAAGTTCACGGTTCACGTATTGCTAAAACCTGGCTTGGAGAATTTTGAGCATTACTTTGCAAGCCTGTGAGATGAGTGCAATTGTGCAGTAGTATGAGCATTCTTTGGCATTGCCTTTCTTTGGGGTTGGAATGAAAACTGACCTTTTCCAGTCCTGTGGCCCCTGCTGAGTTTTCCAAATTTGCTGGCATATTGAGTGCAGCACTTTCACAGCATCATCTTTTATGATTTGAAATAACTCAACTGGAATTCCATCACCTTCCCTTGCTTTGTTTGTAGTGATGCTTCCTAAGGCCCACTTGACTTCACAGTCCAGGATGTCTGGCTCTAGGTGAGTGATCACACCATTGTGACTATCTGGGTCGTGAAGATCTTTTTTGTACAGTTCTTCTGTGTATTGTTGCCACTTCTTCTTAACATCTTCTGCTTCTGTTAGGTCCACACCATTTCTGTCCTTTATTGAGCCCATCTTTGCACGAAATATTCCCTTGGTATCTCTAATTTTCTTATAGGGGACTGGAATGCAAAAGTAGGAAGTCAGGAAACACCTGCAGTAACAGGCAAATTTGGCCTTGGAGTACAGAATGAAGCAGGGTAAAGGCTAATAGAGTTTTGCCAAGAGAACGCACTGGTCATAGCAAACACCCTCTTTCAACAACACAAGAGAAGACTCTACACATGGACATCACCAGATGGCCAACACCGAAATCAGATTGATTATATTCTTTGCAGCCAAAGTTGGAGAAGCTCTATACAGTCATCAAAAACAAGACCAGGAACTGACTGTGGCTCAGATCATGAACCCCTTATTGCCAAATTCAGACTTAAATTGAAGAAAGTGGGGGAAACCACTAGACCATTCAGGTATGATCTAAATCAAATCCCTTATGATTATACAGTGGAAGTGAGAAATAGATTTAAGGGACTAGATCTGATAGACAGAGTGCCTGACAGACCGCTTAACTACGGATGGAGGTTTGTAACATTGTACAGGAGACAGGGATCAAGACCATCCCAAAGAAAAAGAAATGCAAAAAAGCAAAATAGCTGTCTGAGGAGGCCTCACAAATAGCTGTGAAAAGAAGGGAAGCAAAACGCAAAGGAGAAAAGGAAAGATATACCCATTTGAATGCAGAATTCCAAAGAATAGGAAGGAGAGATAAGAAAGCCTTCCTCAGTGATCAGTGCAAATAAAAAAAATAGAGGAAAATAATAGAATGGGAATGATTAGAGATCTCTTCAAGAAAATTAGAGATACCAAGGGAACATTTCATGCAAAGATGGGCTCAATAAAGGACAGAAATGGTGTGGACCTAACAGAAGCAGAAGATGTTAAGAAGAAGTGGCAACAATACACAGAAGAACTGTACAAAAAAGATCTTCACGACCCAGATAATCACAATGGTGTGATCACTTACCTAGAGCCAGACACCCTGGAATGTGAAGTCAACTGGGCCTTAGGAAGCATCACTACAAACAAAGCTAGTGGAGTTGATGGAATTCCAGTTGAGTTATTTCAAATCATAAAAGATGATGCTGTGAAAGTGCTGCACTCAATATGCCAGCAAATTTGGAAAACTCAGCAGGGGCCACAGGACTGGAAAAGGTCAGTTTTCATTCCAACCCCAAAGAAAGGCAATGCCAAAGAATGCTCATACTACTGCACAATTGCACTCATCTCACAGGCTTGCAAAGTAATGCTCAAAATTCTCCAAGCCAGGTTTTAGCAATACGTGAACCGTGAACTTCCAGATGTTCAAGCTGGTTTCAGAAAAGGCAGAGGAACCAGAGATCAAATTGCCAACATCCACAGGATCATCGAAAAAGCAACAGAGTTCCAGAAAAACATCTGTTTCTGCTTTATTGACTATGCCAAAGCCTTTGACTGTGTGGATCACAGTAAACTGTGGAAAATTCTGAAAGAGATGGGAATACCAGACCACCCGACCTGCCTCTTGAGAAATCTGTATGCAGGTCAGGAAGCAACAGTTAGAACTGGACACAGAACAACAGATTGGTTCCAAAAAGGAAAAGGAGTACGTCAAGGCTGTATATTGTCACCCTGCTTATTTAACTTATATGCAGAGTACATCATGAGAACCGCTGGGCTGGAGGAAGCACAAGCTGGAATCAAGATTGACGGAAGTAATATCAATAACCTCAGATATGAGATGACACCACCCTTATGGCAGAAAGTGAAGAGGAACTAAAGAGCCTTTTGATGAAAGTGAAAGAGGAGAGTTAAAAAGTTGGCTTAAAGCTTAACATTCAGAAAACTAAGATCATGGCATACTGGTCCCATCACTTCATGGCAAGTAGATGGGGAAACAGTGGAAACAGTGGCTGCCTGTATTTTTCGGGACTCCAAAATCACTGCAGATGGTGACTGCAGCCATGAAATTAAAAGACCCTTACTCCTTGGAAGGAAAGTTATGACCAACCTAGATAGCATATTAAAAAGCAGAGACATTACTTTGCCAACAAAGGTCCGTCTGGTCAAGGCTATGGTTTTTCCAGTGGCCATGTATGGATGTGAGAGTTGGACTGTGAAGAAAGCTGAGCACTGAAGAATTGATGCCTTTGAACTGTGGTATTGGAGAAGACTCTTGAGAGTCCCTTGGGCTGCAAGGAGATCCAACCAGTCCATCCTAAAGGAATCAGTCCTGAGTGTTCATTGGAAGGACTGATGTTGAAGCTGAAACTCCAATACTTTGGCCACCTGATGCGAAGAGCTGACTCATTTGTAAAGACCTTGATGCTGGGAAAGATTGAGTGTAGGCGGAGAATGGGATGACAGAGGATGAGATGGTTGTATGGCATCACCGACTCAATGGGCATAAGTTTTGGTAGCCTCCGGGAGTTGGTGATGGACAGGGAGGCCTGGCATGTTGCAGTCCATGGGTTCGCAAAGAGTTGGATATGACTGAGAAACTAAACTGAACTGAGCTGAAGATTTGAGAAAGTCCTAAGTGCCATATAGTCAGGGCTTAGACTAATTACTATTCTTGGGTGTATAAAGTATGATTATTACTTTTAGGTAAGTCTGTGCTCATGCTAGCAATGTATGAAGTCCCTGTTTTATTATATACTGGAAAACTCTGACATATTGTCTTAAAAACTCTGCCAAAAAAAAAAAACTCTGCCAGTTTCTGAACATGAACAAGTGTTATCTCACTGACATTTTATCTGCATTTCTTTGGTGCCTACTGTGGTGTGATTTCCACATATGTTTATTAATTATATGATTTTTCAAAAAAAGAACTGTGGTCAGTTTTCCTGATTGTTTATATTTTTCTCTCCAATTTGTCAAAGCTCCATCTGTGTTAATTATTTTATTCATATGTCTGTACGTATGTTGTAGTTATGTGCCCTGTGTTGTTATTTGCCTTTAATTTTGTTTCATTATTTATAAAACACTCTGGCACCTGGATTGGAGAATTGGATAGTATGTTTGGGGACGTTTTCAACCTCTATAACCCATTCACAAATTGTGTCAGTTAGATAATCTATTGCACCCTTGCCATGTCCTCTCATGGAGGGGACAGACATTCATGTTATATTTTTTGGTCAGCCCAGCTGATTGTTTTGCAAGGAGTTTCGTAGTCAATGAACATCAGCAAAAGGCTTGGAAAGATGAACCCAAGGGAGCAACATGTTAGCTTATGGGACAAGTTTCCAGAAACTCGTGGGAATTGCTTTGATGGGTGCTAAAGTTCCTGTGGCACCCAGCGGTCAGTAAATGTGGGTGATGCTCAGTACATAACCCTGCAGATCTATGAAACGAGGGGAAAAGTGATTCATATTTGTAAAGATTCTATGAGAAATAAACATTGTTTCAGGGAAAGTCCCTTCAAGCAAGAGAGAACAGAGCAAAAACTCCCCACTGAATATTTAACCTCTCTCTCTTAATTCTCTAATTTTTGCATCCAGGGGTTGTATTCACCCTCCCCACCTCCTCTAATTTCTCTCATCCTTAAGTGGACAAAGTCCCTTCTCCTTGAGACTACCCAAGAGAGGCTAAAGTTAAAAAAAAAAAAGGACACTATTATTAATAGAAACAAGGAGGAAAGGGAAATCAAGAGTATAAAACTACAAAAGAACAGAAAAAAATCGCGGTAAAAGAGAATTTTCGACTTTCTCAGACAACTTCAATTGACTCTAGATGATCTAACTGACACAGTTTGTGAATGGGTTATATAGGTTCATTTCCTCCTTCTTAAGTCCCTTCTGCGTCTTAGAATCTCCTCTTAACCATTTCTGAGTTTCTCCTTCTTCCTCTCTCTCCCCCTCCACCACCCATTTTCCCCTTTCTCTCTGCAGATCCAGTCACTTCCACAGAACAGGAAGATCATGGCCATGTAAGAGTTGGTAATTCATCCCTGAGTAAAAAATTTTATAAATTAAAGCTAACATTTGCTAAAGAATTACTGTATGCCAGTTCTTTACCTTTAGTGTATTATCACATTTAATCATTACAACTTCCCTGTGAGGAAGCGATCTAAACCTTAGAATTAAGTTAAATGAGCTGCAAGAATTCACATGCCTAGTGATTGGTAAAGCCAAGTCTCTCATCCTGGTCTGCCTGGCACTAGAGTTCAGGTTCTTGACCACTGTGTTAGATCTGGATCCTCTTTATCTCAAATCACACCGCCATACATAATGCTGATGACCAAGCACCCTGTTCTCTCCCACAGGCCCAGGGTGAACAGTTAGCTATCTGAAGACCACCACTTCAGGTCTCGTGAAAGTGTGTTTGAGGAGTTGATGAGTGTGCGTTCTGCATTGTAAGACTTCCCAGATCTTCATCTTTAAAGTGTCACCCTGGGGCGCTGCCCCTTCCCATCAGTTTGAGGAAAGCATTTTTCACATCCTTGTTCCTCAGGCTTGAGGAAGGCTGTGGCAATGTTATAGAAAAGGGCCATTTTCTTGCTACTATTTGACAAAGAATCAGAGCCAGGGCTCATGTACGTGATGATGCATGGAATAGCAAACATGGTAACCACAGTGATGTGGGAGGCACAGGTAGAGAAAGCCTTTATCCGCCCCTGGGCTGAGCGGATCTTCATGATGGTGGCAAAGATGTTGACATAGACAACGACAATCAGGGAGAGTGGGACCACAATGACATTGAAGCCTGTGATGAAGTCCACCAAGTCATTGAGGGATGTGTCTGCACAGGCCAGCTTCAGGACCGCAGGGATCTCACAGAGGTAGTGGTCAACTTCATTAGGGCCACAGTAGGGAAGGCGCATAGCAAAGAAGGTATAGGACAAACCACCCGCCACACCATAGGCTGCACAGATGCCCACCATGAGAAGGCACACCCAGCGGCTCATGATGACCTTATACCGGAGAGGGTGGCAGATGGCCATGTACCTGTCCACCGACATGATGGAGAAAAGCCAGGACTCAGTGATCCCAAAGAGGAGGAAGATGTACATCTGGGCCACACATCTAGCAAAAGAGATGGCTCTCTTCTTGCTGAGAATGTGCACGAGCATCTGGGGCACCGTCGTGGTGGTGTAGCACATGTCCAGCAGGGAGAGGACACTGATGAAGAAGTACATGGGCGTGTGGAGGCGTGTGTCCTGGTGGATGAGGGTGATGAGGAGGCTGTTGCTGACAAGGATGAGCAGGTAAAAGACCAGAAAGAAGGTGAAGAGCAGAGGATTGGTCCTGGGGTTTGAGGCAAAGCCCAACAGGATGAATTCTGTCACAGCGGACTGGTTGAGTTCCTGCATTGTGCTCTGCCTGTTTAAAGAATTTGAAGTATATGTAATGTATCGGGTTTCAGTGCCAAGGAATTTTCACACTTATTGTTTCATTTATGTCTCCTAACAGGAAGTTTAAATTAGCAGTTGGAGGTACTACTGGATATGTCCCCGTAATAGTTTGAATGATTTTGGGGTTTTGTTTGGGATTAAGTTGAGGGTCATCATTATGAAACGGAGAAGACCAAGTCAGAGAAGTGCTGTATTCGATGTTCCATTTTGTTACTCCCTTCCTGAGACAGACTTACCTTTCTCTCTGTTATTCATCCCATTTTCTGTTTTTCTTGGGACAACAGAGGTTGCTAAGCCTTGGTTTAAGGATCAAGATTAGGACTATTACACTCATTATTTGGGTTAAGGTTTTTTATCACTGTTAGGATTAGCATTAAGTTTAGAATTGGGGATTAAAGTGGGTTCTACATGAAGTTTTGACTTCATATTTAAGATTTACCTTTTTCTAGAGAACAAAAGTTTACTGGTGTTCATGAATGATGTCATTGATTCATCATGTTTTTGCCAAAAACTTACCGTTTGTTATAAATCAGAAAGGTAAGGAAGAGTTAAAAATAATATGGGTGGAAAAGTGATTTCACACAGTCTACCAAGATAAATTCTAAACATGTCAAAGAGTTTAACTCAAAAAATACAATTATAAAGCAACTTAGGAGAAAATACACTTGGGTGAGTATTTATTTTATGATGGAACAGAGAAAGGCTGTTGGCATCACCAGAGTGTTCTAAGTCCTTCAACCTCATGGTGTTGACCCCTTTTCCTCTAATAAGCAAACAAAGCAACACAACTCCTCAATTTGAGTTGCTCTATAATTCCTCAGTATTGTTGAGGGATTCTTGTGCATTTTTGTTCATTTTGCTCTAAAATCTGTGCTGCTGTTCAATCCTTGACCCCCCTAATTGTCTTTCTTGTGTCAGTACTGACCTCTTCAGTGGTTCATCCCTATTCTCTTTCTCCTTTATGCCCCAAAGTTTACCAACACAAGAATGCTATTTGTAAGACTCATCCTGAAGGTGTAATAAAAGGATGATGACTTACATTGCAGCGCAGAACAGAAAATGATTTTACAAATGAACACAGTATTGTAAAGTCCGTAAGTCATCTGTGCAGCAGATTTTCCTCTCTATCCTCCAGCCAGCTGTTTCTAACCTCCTTCCTGGAACCTCATCTCATCTCTTTTTTGTCTCCCTGCTCTAGGATTCTCCTTACTCCTGTTACCAGGGCAACCAGCCACAAACCCCCAATTCCTCTAACTCTGTGCTTTTCGGCTTTCCTGTGCTTCAGAATCCCCTGGAGGGCTTGTCAGATGCTGCTGTGTCTCATACCAAGTTGTGATTTGGAAAATCTTGGGTGGAGCCTGAGAATTCGCATTTCTAATACGTTGCTAGGTAATGCAGATGGTGGGGGCCACACTTTGAGAACAGATCTACTTAGTTGTAAAGGGAAATTTGGCTCTTTCACAGTTTGTCTCTACATTATGCTCAAGCTGTTACATTCCCCATGGCCCAGACCAATATTTTCTTTCTTTCATGTGAGCATAAAAAAAAGGAAGAAAACTAAAGAAAAAGATAAATAGTCCTGGCTATATAAAATGGAAATTTTCTCTAAGTTAAAAAAATGAATAATATTTGTTGCATATGTGGAATACAAGTGATTAATATCATTAGAATATAAAGAATATAAAGATTGCTTCTTCATAAAGAAAAGCAATAATAACCGAGAATATGAATAATCCATTTACAAAAGAGGAGATTAATAAACAATGAACCTACAAAAGTTTAAACTTAATAGTAATCAAAGACTGCAAGTTAAAACATCAATGAAAGAGTTTTAACCTAATATTGACAAAAAATTATTTTAAAATGATAATATCTGGCATCAACCAGCTTACTGTAAAAGAGAAATTCTTATATATTGATATGGAAATTCATATGGGAATAAATTACTCTAATCTTTCTGTAGGAAAATTTGACAGTATGTAATTTTACCTGTCATAGCTCCTTGGAAAAAAAGCTATGTATGACAAACCTAGACAGCATATTAAAAAGCAGAGACATCACTTTGCCAACAAAGGTCCATATGGTTACAGCTATGGTTCTTCCAGTAGTCATGTACTGATGTGAGAGTTGGATCATAAAGATGACTGAGCGCCAAAGGATTGATGCTTTTGAACTGTAGTATTGGAGAAGACTCTTGAGAGTCCCCTTGGACTGCAAAGAGATCAAACCAGTCAATCCTAAAGGAAATCAACAGTGAATATTCCTTGGAAGGGTTGATGCTGAAACTGAAACTCCAATACTTTGGCCACCTGATTCGAAGAACTGACTCATTGGAAAAGACTCTGATGCTGGGAAAGAGTGAAGACAGGAGGAGAAGGGGATGACAGATGTTGAGACAGTTGGATGACATTACCGACTCAATGGACATGAGTTTGAGCAAGCTCTGGGAGATGGTGATGGACAGGGAAGCCTGGCATGCTGAAGTCCATGGGGTCACAAAGAGCTGGACACAACTGAGCGCCTGAACTGAACAGAGCTCACCTTTAAGAATTTTGCATAGGGAAAAATGAGGGATGTGGGGAGAGATTGTCATCAAGGAGGTTTATTAGAGTATTACTTCTAATGGGTAAAATTGGACAAAACATAAATGTCCTATAACAGGTAATTGGTTAAATCAATTGTGGTCTATTGATATGATTAAACACCTTGTAGCCTTTAAAATGGGCTTCCCAGGTGGTTCAGTGGTAAGCACCTGCCTGCCAAACAGGAGACACAGGAGATGTGGTTTTGATCCCTGGGTTGGGAAGATTCCCTGGAGGAGTAAATGGCAACCCACTAAAGTATTCTTGCCTGAAAGATTCCACAGACAGAGGAGCCTGTTGGGCTAGAGTCCATGGGGTTGCAAGAGTCAGACACAGCTGAGCAACTGAGCATGCACACACCAACCTTTAAAATAATATTTTGTAGATTATTTCACATTGTGGAGAAATGCTCCAACAGATTGTTGTTAAAAAGCAGAATATGAAACTATATATAGCCCAATCCTAACAGTACAAAGATCATATGCACAGACTAAGAGTTGGAAATAATTATACCAAAACATTAACAGTGGTCATTTCTGGTGATTAAATTTACGGGTGATATTTATTTTTAAAAATTCTTTGTTGTTGTTGGTATTGAGTTGCTCAGTCGTGTCTGACTCTTTGCAACCCCATGGACTGCAGCATGCCAGGCTTCCCTGCCCTCTATCATCTCTCAGAGCCTGTTCAAATTCATGTCCATTGAGTTGGTGATGCTGACTCACCCAACCATCTCATCATCTGTTGTCCCCTTCTCCTCCTGTCTTCAGTCTTTCCCAGGATCAGAGAATTCTTTGAACTTTCCAATTTTTATACAATAAACATAAATAACTTTTATAATAAGGAATAAATTTCGAGTGATACTTTGAAGATGGAACATATAGGGATTTGGCTTCTCCATTCAGACTAGTTAGATAAAAGGGTGGATATGAGAGTGGAAGATCAGAGATGGAGAAAGACATGTTGGACCTAGACAAGACTGGAAAAGGATGGAAGGGAAAGCTTTTCCTTTTGTCTGAGCTCATCCCCTCTACTGAGCTGCACTTGGAAATCAGCTTATATAGATTAATACACGTACATTTACTGCTTAAGGTAAAAGTCTTTTGGATAGGAGATAGTCCTGAGAGAGGGAAACCCTTGAACAAGGTTCCTAGTGATGAGAGGCTGCCCAGTTTTTACCTCCAGCTTGTACCTGCAGGGTTGGGGTAGAGGAGATGTGGGTGACAGGACTCTGCCTTCCGGGACTCCTTGCCCTAAGATGAGCTTGTGTCACTGTCCTAAGTGGAGCCTGGGGACTGGTTCCTGCCTTTACTTCACTTGGCTGGTTTGCTGTGTGTCTTAAGAGCCATTACTTGGCCTCTCTGAATCTCAGTTTCTGACCCTGCCACAGCCAGATTTGACACAGAAATGTTACCAATGAGAAGTAGTCAGAAATGGATTGTGTGATTGCAAATTCCTAGTAGGGGTGAGCCTCTGGTCCCCAAATTGGTTATAGCTGGGGCTGGGGGTGGAGAAGGACATGGCAACCCACTCCAGTATTCATGCCTGGAGAATCCCCATAGACAGAGGAGCCTGGTGGGCTACGGTCCATGGGGTCACCAAGAGTCGGACACGACTGAAGTGACTTAGCATGCACTCATGGGGCTGGGGGTACCAGCCTTGTTCCCTGTTAGGATGTAATAGAAATCAGAAAAAAATTGTTTTCTTTTCACATTGGACCCTTATATTTGTCTTCTACCCACATGCCTACTCTCCTGCAGCACAGGTTAAGAGAAGACTCAAAGTAGTCTTGAATTTTCACTTTTGCCATTTACCGCCATGATTCTGAGCAAGTAATTGTTTCTTATCTGTGTAAAAAAAAAAAAGAGGTTTATCGCAATAATATACAATTCTGTCAAGTTCTGAAGATATGCTTTCTCCTCCCTTCCCCTGTCGTTGGCTCTTCCCTCTTTCCCTGATACCCTCCTGCGGCATCAGCACCAATCTGCAGGGGCTAAGGATGACTCAGAAAATAGATAAAACTAGAGAGCAACAAAAGCAGAAAGAATGATGGAAATAGATAAGTCAGGCCCAGAAGTCAAGAAGAGACACAAACACAAGAGACAAGAAGGCAGGGAGAGGCGCTGAGAACCAGAATCTGGGGGCGGGACACAGAGAGGAAGAGAGGAAAATGGATGGTGGGTATGTAATTGACATCAACAGGAGGAGAAGGGGGGACTCGGAAGGAGAAACGTGGGAGAATGTTTATTCTCCTTGTATAGAGAGTGGACAAAAGACTAGAGGAAAGAGGCAGAGAGGTATGAGACTCAAAGAGTCAGCGGATGGAACAAGATGAAGATACAAGAGGAGAAAGAGGTAGGGAGACAAGGGAAAGACAGAAAGGAATGTCAGAGATGCTGGGAAGGTGGGGTGTGAGCCAGGTCTGAGAGAAAGAGGCACCAGAGGTTGTGACCGGAACAGCAAAGAGCCTGCAGAGACCAGACAGGGGAAAAGAGAAACAGGCAACCCACAGGGCAGGTGGAGAGAGGCACGGGCAAGGCCAGTCTCCCGCGGAGAGAGAAGGGTCTGGAAGAGAGGGCAAGGGCAAAAAGATGGGGGCTATTGCAGACAAGGGAGAGCAGGACAGAGGGCTGGAGGCAGAGAGAGCGGGAAAGTGAGGGAGATTCACAGACAGCGGAGGATGAGGGCAGAGAACTGGGCTCCCAGGCTAGACCCAGAAACACTTGTGAGTCAAAGGGGCAGCTGTAGACTAAAGAGAAGAGGTGAAAGGCAGGGTGTCTGGAGATGACTCTACTGCAGGCAAATCTGGTAGTATAGCAAGCAGTAAACAGATGTCAAGTTGGAAAGAAAGGCACAGAGTGAACTGAAGACCCAGTCAAACAGAAGAGTAAAGCTACATACTCAGGAAAAAAAGTCAGAGGATATGGGACAAAGACTTTGGATGCAGAGAAACACAGAGACAGCAAACAGAAATAGAGGCAGAAGGAGAAAGATGGAGATGGATGGAGAGTAAGAAAGAAAAGGAAAAGCAGAGACAGAGAGATAATAACAGGCCCAGAGACAGAGAAAGGGATGGATGGACACAGAGAAAAAGAGGCAGAGACAGCCATGGACATACTCACAGAGATGTGGAGAGAGAGACCGAAGTGAGCGGGAACTGCAGACCAGGCTGGACTCCACTCTAGAGCTCCCAGCATGGCTTGGGAGCAGTTGCAGGCTGGCTTGCTCCCCAGAGTGGTTGGGGAACTGCTATCACAAGCTTATATCCCTGCTGGGAAGGGGGTTGCGGGCAGAGCTCCCTCAGATTCAGGGGCCACTTGTGAGTGGCATGTGGCCCCAGGGCTCTAGCCAGGAGCCACAGCTTCTGCAGCCCTTTCCTGTGGTCAAGGAGGAAGAACCAGGTTCCCATTCAGGAGCATCACTCCTGCTCAGGCCAGGTCCTTCTAGAAGCCCAGGTAGGGCAGCCAGAATGTAAGGCTCAGATGGGGCAGGAGTGTTGCTGAGGGAGCGGCGTGTCCTGGGACTCAGGCTATGCTCAGAGGACAGGTCTTTGCTCAGCTGCTCCTCCTTCCCCAGGAAAAGAAAAATGAGCTCCCCTGGGAGGTGTAGGGTGATGAAGGCCATGAAATGGTCCTCTCCCTCCGCCAGGTGGCATCCCCAGGGCTCTTTCATCCATTAGAAACTGTAGGCAGTGTCTAGGGTCCTGGAACTTTAATCTACAGACATATTAGAGACATGAATGATATTTGAGTCAAAATAGGGATCCCACAAAATAAAATTAGTAAATAGCTAAATAAATAGTAAGTAGAACTATTTATCAGTTCAGTTCAGTCCAGTCACTCAGTCGTGTCTGACTCTTTGCGACCCCATGAATCGCAGCACGCCAGGCTTCCCTGTCCATCACAAACTCCCGGAATTTACTCAAACTTATGCCCATCGAGTCAGTGATGCCATCCAGCCATCTCATCCTCTGTCATCCCCTTCTTCTCCTGCCCCCAATCCCTCTCAGCATCAGGGTCTTTTCCAATGAGTCAACTCTTCGCATGAGGTGGCCAAAGTACTGGAGTTTCAGCTTCAGCATCAGTCCTTCCAATGAACACCCAGGACTGATCTCCTTTAGGATGGACTGGTTGGATCTCCTTGCAGCCCAAGGGACTCTCAAGAGTCTTCTCCAACACCACATTTCAAAAGCATCAATTTTTCGGCACTCAGCTTTCTTCGCAGTCCAACTCTCACATCCATACATGACTACCGGAAAAGCCATAGCCTTGACCAGACGGACCTTTGTTGGCAAAGTAATGTCTCTGCTTTTTAATATGCTATCAAGGTTGGTCATAACTTTCCTTCCAAGGAGTAAGGGTCTTTTAATTTCATGGCTGCAGTCACCATCTGCAGTGATTTTGGAGTCCCAAAAAAATAAAGTCTGACACTGTTTCCACTGTCTCCGCATCTATTTGCCATGAGGTGATGGGACCAGATGCCATGATCTTAGTTTTCTGAATGTTGAGCTTTAAGCCAACTTTTTCACTCTCCTCTTTCACTTTCATCAAGAGGCTTTTTAGTTCGTCTTCACTTTCTGCCATAAGAGTGGTGTCATCTCATATCTGAGGTTATTGATATTTCTCCCGGCAATCTTAATTCCAGCTTGTGCTTCTTCCAGTCCAGCATTTCTCATGATGTACTCTGCATAGAAGTTAAATAAGCAGGGTGACAGTATACAGCCTTGACGTACTCCTTTTCCTATTTGGAACCAGTCTGTTGTTCCATGTCCAGTTCTAACTGCTGCTTCCTGACCTGCATACAGATTTCTCAAGAGACAGGTCAGGTGGTCTGGTATTCCCATCTCCTTCAGAATTTTCCACAGTTTATTGTGATGCACACAGTCGAAGGCTTTGGCGTAGTCAATAAGCAGAAATAGATGTTTTTCTGGAACTCTCTTGCTTTTTCGATGGTCCAGTGGATATTGGCAATTTGATCTCTGGTTCCTCTGCCTTTTCTAAAACCAGCTTGAACATCTGGAAGTTCTCGGTTCACATATTGCTGAAGCCTGGCTTGGAGAATTTTGCGCATTACTTTACTAGCATGTGAGATGAGCGCAATTGTGCGGCAGTTTGAGCATTCTTTGGGATTGCCTTTCTTAGGGATTGGAATGAAAACGGACCTTTTCCAGTCCTGTGGCCCCTGCTGAGTTTTCCAAATTTGCTGGCATATTGAGTGCAGCAGTCAATGGCAATTCATTCAACTCTTAGATAGTCATATATCAGAAGTGATATCTTCATTATATTTGATGTAGGACGTGGTACATTTTAACATGTGTCTAGTAAACAATGGTGCCCATGGAGGTCTGAAACTACCCATTGGCCTCTTGAGTCTCAGACCCATGAGGGTGTGTTGTGTCATTTCAAGTCACTTGATGAGAAGCTCTACTCAAGCAGAAGAGAAGGGGCCAGGTACCCTTGTGGCCCCTTACTTGGCAAGGACTGTGGCATCAAGGACCTGAGAGAGGAAACAGGAAGAACTTGCCTCCTGCAATTTTGACAGAGTGAGGTAGCAAGGAAGTTTTTGGAGCCCCCCTTTTGACACCTCTGGCCAAGGGGTAGGAAGTTCAGTCCTGCCTGAAGGCAAAAGAAACTTCAGACTCCATCCTTCCTGAGCATGAGAAGGTCCGCTGCCCACACAGAGCCCAGGGGAATTGGAGTTACACTTGTTTCCTGGGCCAGTGTTTCCCCACAGGAGCCAGACTGGGGTTTGGGCTGAAAGCTGGGAGCCACAGGGGAGAGGCTGATGAGAGTAGAGCCTATCTGCAGAGCCTTGCTTCTGGGAAAGGCAGTCTCCTTAGGTGGGGGCACCAGGCACTTTCAAGCCCTCACTGTGTCCTACATGCACCAGATGAAGTCCCTTCTTTCTCCTCCTTATTGGTCACTCGAGCAGTTCCTCCTGGGTGGCGGTCTGTCTCCTGCTCCCCAGATCCTGATCCTGACCCCACTGTGGAGTCCACTGTAACACTGAATAGGCCCTGGAGGCCTCTTCCTCCACGGGAGGGGAGTTCAGGGTTTGGTGGTTTCCACATCCAGCTAAATCTGACTTCAGCTCCCTCTGAGACCCTCAGGTCTCAAAGGAAGGTCTTTGCCTGCCTCCCACCGTATCTTCACACCTCTGGAAGGCTGTATCCTTTCCCACATTCCCCTGGAAAGCTCTCTCCCAGGCTGCCCACTCCAAGCAGCCAGGGTTTCCAGGTGCATGACCCACCTCACTTCTCATATGCCAGGGCCTGGATCTAACAACAGGCTCTGGGGGTGGTAAGCATTCCCATGGCTGCTGCAGCCGGCTTTCTGACCTGCAGTTCTGACTTTCCTCCCCCTGGCCATAGCCCACATTGGTTCCACGTGCAGCTCCTTCATCCAGCTGCCAAAGACCTTCCTGCCCTGAATCTTGTCCATCTCCACAGCCTTCCCTCTTGCAGATCAAGGAAATCTTTGACATATGTTTATTTGAGAAAAACGGTAAGGAAAAGACTCATAAGTTCATTAAGAATTCTATTCATTATAAGTCATTATTCTATTTATCAAAAAAGTGAAAAGAATGCTTTTCAGCAGTGAAAAAAAATCAATGAGGAAAATTGTAGAAACATAATGAATGAGCGAATAAATCAAGTAACATGTGTAACTGAATTTTAAAAATCATGGGAACAGTAAATTGTTTAAGAATTGTGTTATATTTTTCAAAATATTAATAAAAGCAATTAAAAAATTTTAGACCTTAAAATGTTAGCTATCATTGTCTCCAAGTCTAAGATAATAGCTATGTGTTTGCATCTATTGTGTAATTTTAAGAATTAACTTATATGACTTTTGAATCAAAGAAAACAAGTCACAAACTGAGAGAAGATATTTTCTTTTTAAAATTTTTATTTATTTGGTTATACCAGGTTTTAGTTGTGTCATGTCAATTCTTAATTGGGGCATGTGGGATCTAGTTCCCCCACCAGGGATCAAACCCAGGCACCATGGATTGAGAGCATGGAGTCTCAGCCATTGAACCACCAGGGAAGTTCCCAAGAAGATATATTCAGAGCATGAGTATAATAGTGAACATATGATAAGCTATAAATTAAGAAAAGGTAAACATATCTCATATTCATTGAACAGTTAGTATTTTTTTTTATTATAATAAGTGCTTTCATGTATTATCTCATTTAACCCTTCTAACACCCCGCTGAAGTCTATGGCTTATTCTTCCCATTAACAGATGAGGCAACTGAGACTCACAGAAGTTAGTAACTTGCCCATCATTACTGAGTTAGTAAAGGGTTAGCTGAGGTTAGAATACAGAAATCTGACTCCAGGGTTGACTTCACTACTCAATACTACCAATAATCTTATGAAAAGATGTTAAATTCACTAGCAATTAGGGACTTACAAATGAAGCAAAAACAATGTCACCATTTTCCATCTATGAGATAGATAGCAACTTTAGAATGATTGAGACAGATGATATTATCAAGTGTTGATGAAAATGAATGGTGTACATTGGTATAACTACTTAGAAGAATAATTTAGGAGCATGTGAAGAAAGTTGAGTGGCGAAGAATCGATGCTTTTGAACTGTGGTGTTGGAGAAGACTCTTGAGAGTCCCTTGGGCTGCAAGGAGATCCAACCAGTCCATCCTAAAGGAAATCAGTCCTGGGTGTTCATTGGAAGGACTGATGCTGAAGCTGAAACTCCAATACTTTGGCTACCTCATGCAAAGAGTTGACTCATTGGAAAAGACCCTGAAGCTGGAAGGGATTGGGGGCAGGAGGAGAAGGAGATGACAGAGCATGAGATGGCTGGATGGCATCACTGACTTGATGGACATGAGTTTGAGTAATCTCCGGGAGTTGGTGATGGACAGGGAGGTCTGGTATGCTGCGATTCATGGGGTTGCAAAGAATCAGACACGACTGAGCGACTGAACTGAACTGAGTAAATTTGAAAGTTTTAAATTCCACCACATTCAGTGGAAAAAAATACTTACATATGGAGAAATGTCCAAAGACATTTGTCACAGAACTGTTTAAATAGTGAAAAGTTGGAAATGAACAAAAGTTCAATAATAAAGAATTAGATAAATGAAATGTGGCAAATTAAATTGCTTGTTAAAGAGAGTGAGTTAGGGATTTCCTTGGTGGATGAGAATCTGCCTAATGCAGGGGAAATGAGTTTGACCCCTGGTCTGGGAAGAATCTGCCTGCCAGGGAGCAACTAAGCCCATGTGCCACAACTGCAACAACTGAGCTCTTAGAGCCTTCAAGCTGCAACAACTGAGCCTGCTCAAACTCACATCCATTGAGTCGGTGATGAAATCCAATCATCTCATCATTTGTCATCCCCTTTTCCTCCTGCCTCTATCTTTCCCAGCATCAGGGTCTTTTCCAGTGAGTCAACTCTTCGCATCAGGTGGCCAAAGTATTGGACCTTGAGCTTCATCATTGGTCCTTCCAATGAATATTCAGGACTGATTTCCTTTAGGATGGACTGGTTTGATTCTCCTTGCAGCCCAAGGGACTCTCAAGAGTCTTCTCCAACACCACAGTTCAAAAGCATCATTTCTTCAGTGCTCAGCTTTCTTTATGGTCCAATTCTCACATCCATACATTATTACTGGAAAAACCATAGCCTTGACTAGGTGGACCTTTGTTGGCAAAGTAAAGTCTCTGCTTTTTAATAAAATCTTAAGTGCATACAAAATTCAATGTATTGTTTATGGATACAATTATATGTAAGCAAAAGCTTTAAAACACCCTAAATAGACTACAATTTAATGATAGTGGTTGACTCAGAGTACATTATTTCTAAAATGTCCTAACTGGTAAATGTGGGACCTGATTTCCAGAATCTTCTTCTTATTTGTTTTGGGATTTGGCCTGCAGGAGTGAAGTAGCAGTTCTTATCATTGGATTGAAAGTCTTCATGATCAGGTATAGTGATGGCTAGACACTGAGGCTCATTTGGTCTTAGTTTGTCCTTGTTTTCCTTGGTAAGCTTATTTTATCGAAAGCTGACCCTGGAACTAATAGTAAAGCCTGGACTACACCTGAATCCTTGGCTGTGGCCTCTCAGAAGCAACAGGTTTCCAGAGACCTCTTTAAGAGTTCCCCTGTCATGGTTCAGTGGTAAGGAATATGCCTGCCAAGCAGGAGATTCCTGGGTTGAGAAGATCCCCTGAAGAAACAAATGACAATCCACTCTAGTATTCTTGCCTGATAAATCTGATGGGCTGAAGAGTCTGGTGGACTAGTCCATGGAGTTGCAAAGAGTTGAACAGGACTTAGCTACTGAGCACACAGGATCGCCGTTAGGGATGGATAAAGTTGTGATATGTGTATGTATATATACACATACAATGGAATATTACTCAGCCATAAAAAGAAACAAATTGGAGTCAGTTCTAGTGAGGTGGATGAACCTAGAGCCTGTTATACAAAGTGAAGTAAGTCAGAAGAGAAAAATAAATATTTTATATTAAAGCATATATATGGGATCTAGAAAAATGGTGCTGATGAACCTATTTCAATGGCAGGACTAGAGATGCAAACATGGAGAACAGACTTGTGTACACATGGGGTAAGGAGAGAGTGGGACTAATTGAGAAAGCAGCCCTGAAGCATATACATTACCTTGTACATAAAATAGATAGCTAGTGGGAAGTTGCTATATAACATAGGAAGTTCAACTTGGTGCTGTGTGACAACCTAGAGGGGTGGGATGGGGTCGGGGTGGGAAGAAGGTTCAAGAGGGAGGGGACATATGTATACTTATTGCTGATTCGTGCTGTTGTATGGCAGAAGCCAACACAACATTGTAAAGCAATTATCTTCCAATTAAAAAACATTAGAGAGACAGAGTTCCCCTGTCAGTGAAATTGAGTCAGCTGAAGTGATATGGATGAACCTAGAGCCTGTCATACAGAGTGAAATATTCAGAAAGAGAAAAACAAATATCACATATTAATGCAAATATACAGAATCTAGAAAACTGGTACTGATGAACCTATTTGCATGAAAGAAATAGAGGTGCAGGCATAGAGAATGAACTTATGGACGTCAGTGGGGAAGGAGAGTGGAGGATGAATTGGAAGAGTGGCATTGATATATACACACTACTATGTGTAAAATAGCTAGCTAGTGGGAAGCTGCTATATAGCATGGGGAACTCAGCCCTGTGCTATGATGGCCTATGGTGGTAGAATGGGGTGGTGGCAAGGAGGCTCAAGAAGGAAGGGGTATATGTATACATATAGCTGATTCACTGTGTTTTCCAGAGAAACTAATACAACACTGTGAAGCAATTATATTCCAATTAAAAGAGAGCGTTCCCCTGTTATAGTGTGTTAATGGATTGGATCTGGGGGTCTCACACCTTCCTGTAAGCTCTGACTTGTCTGCCTTTACCAGTGGATCATGATTAAGTATTAGCGATTTTATTCTGATTCTCCAATGCCCCCTCCTCAGTCTTCCCACAGTTGTGTAAGGTCTAATCCCTAAAATAAATTCTTAATCCATAGCACATGCAGTGTCTATGTTTCTTGAATGAACTCCAGTTGCTACATAGAACAAGTTTGTGCAGAGCTAGCCTGCCAGGCGTGGACTTACAGCAGGCACCTCCTCTTCCTGGTGGAAAACTTGAACCAGCTGGATTTAACCAAAATGGTAGTACCTCTGAACTTGCAGAGATTCTTGAACTGTGAAATAGAAGAGCTATACTGGGAACTGGCCCTGCAGGTCACTGGAGGTTGGCCAGGAGATACCACTTACTCAGGGCTCAGTACAATACAGTCGCTCAGTCATGTCTGACTCTTTGCAACCCAATGGACTGCAGTATGCCAGGCTTCCCTGTCCATCGCCAACTCCCGGAGCTTACTCAAACTCATGTTCATCAATTTGGTGATGCCATCCAACAATCTCATCCTCTGTTGTCCCCTTCTCCTGCCTTCAACCTTTCCCAGCATCAGGGTCTTTTCCAATAAGTCAGTTCTTCACATAAGGTAGACAAAATATTGGAGTTTCAGTTTCAGCATCAGTCCTTCCAATGAATATTCAGGACTGATTTCCTTTAAGATGGACTGGTTTGATCTCCTTGCAGTCCAAGGGACTCTCAAGAGTCTTCTCCAACACCACAGTTCAAAAGCATCAATGCTTCGGTGCTCAGTTTTCTTCACACTTTCTCCAACTCTCACATCCATACATGACTACTGGAAAAATTACAGCTTTGACTAGACAGAACTTTGTCAGCAAGTAATGTCCTTGCTTTTTAATATGCTGTCTAGGTTGGTTATAGTTTTTCTTCCAAGGAGCAAGCGTCTTTGAATTTCATGGCTGTAGTCATTATCTGCAGTGATTCTGGAGCCCAAGAAAATAAAGTCTCTCACTGTTTCCATTGTTTCCTCATCTATTTGCCATGAAGTGATGGGCCCAGATGCCTTGATGTTAGTTTTTTGAATGTTGAGTTTTAAGCCAGCTTTTTCACTCTCCTCTTTCACTTTCATCAAGAGGCTCTTTAGTTCTTCGTTTTCTGCCATAAGGGTAGTGTCATCTGTGTATCTGATGTTATTGACATTTCTCTAGGCAGTCTTGAATCCAGCTTGTGCTTACTCCAGCCTGGCATTTCTCATGATGTGTTCTGCATAGAAGTTAAATAAGCAGGGTGACAATATACAGCCTTGACATACTCCTTTCCCAATTTGGAACCAGTTCATTGTTCCATGTCCAGTTCTAACTGTTGCTTCTTGATCTGCATACAGCTTTCTCAGGAGGCAGGTAAGATGGTGTGGTATTCCCATTTCTTAAAGAATTTTCCACAGTTTATTGTGATCCACACAGTCAAAGGCTTTGGCATAGTCAACAAGGTAGAAGTAGAGGTTTTTATGGAACTCTTGCTTTTTTGATGATCCAACAGATGTTGGCAATTTGATCTCTGGTTCCTCTGCCTTTTCTAAAACCAGCTTGAACATCTGGAAGTTCATGGTTCATGTACTGTTGAAGACTGGCTTGGAGAATTTTGAGCATTACTTTGCAAGCCTATGAGATGTGTGCAATTGTGGCATAGTTTGAACATTCTTTGGCATTGCGCTTCTTTGGGATTGGAATGAAAATTGAGCTTTTCCAGTCCTGTGGCCGCTGCTGAGCTTTCAAAATTGCTGGCATATTGAATGCAACACTTTCACAGCATCATCTTTTAGGATTTGAAATAGCTCAACTGGAATTCCATCACCTCCAGTAGCTTTGTTCACAGTGATGCTTCCTAAGGCCCGTTTGACTTCACATTCCAGGATGTCTGGCTGTAAGTGAGTGATCACACCATTGTGGTTTGTATAGTTTTTTTGTATAGTTCTTCTGAGTATTTCACACTTTAATGTGAGGACAGCATCCATTGTGTTCATCAGAAGCAGACCTAGCACTTCTGTGATCAACACTCCCATCACCTTCTAGCAGCCAGGAGAGCATAATGTATCCCTTTAGAGACACAGAGGAATCTGTAACTGCAACCAGTTTTGACAGGCATCACTCTGGGAACAGATAAGGACTCCCTGTAAGAGGAAAGTAATGGAGGAAGGGGTGATGTACCTGGTGTTCCGGCTCTGCAAGTCTCTAGTAATCATGACCCTCAGAGCTGGAAACAATGTCAGAGGTCATCCAGGTAGGTTTCCTGGGCTCCATCGGCCTCACCTCTGCTGCCCTCTTGACCAGGTTCAGAATGAATAACCACTTCTACATCCTTATTTGTAGCCTGCTGCTGAGCTGAGTATATCTGGGGTTGAGTTGAAATTTTCTTTGCTGGTTTTTCTGCTTTCAGTTTTGACTTTCTGTTTGACCACATGTTTTAATGGAGCTAAAACCTAGAGTATGAACACAGCTGACTGCATAGAATTTAAACATCTTTTGCAATGCTCTGGCCATAGACTGGGCCTTGCGAAGGTCTTTGCTACTATACAACCAGAGCCTAGACTAATTACTATTACTTGGTCATGTGAAATATGAATGCACTTTTTAGGTCAGTCTGTACTCCAACTGGCAATGTATGAAAATCCATGTTTTATTGTGTTCTCAATTTATTATTGAGGCCACCTCTCCTCTATTCTGTAACTCTGCCAGATTCTAAAGACAAAAAAGTGGTATCTCATTGATATTTTAAATCGCATTTCTTGATGCCTGTTATGGTATGATTTTCCCATATGTTTATTAACTTTTTGGACTTCTTTTTTATAAAGTGTCATATCTGTTGCCAGTTTTCCTAAGTGTGTATATTTTTCTTACCCATTTGTAAGAGCTTCTTCTGTGTTAATGATTTTATTCATGTGTCTATAAGTATGTTGCAGTTATATGCTTTGTGTTGCTATTTGCCTTTAATTTTGCCTCATTGTGCAATGCTCTGGCTCCTGGATGGTGAGGTTGGGTAATAGCTTTGGGGAATTGTGAACCTGCACCTTTGACATGGAGCCTGGCTTCTTCCAGAGGGAACAGACATTCATGTTATATTTTTTGGCAAGCCCAGCTGATTTTTTTTTGTAAGGAGTTTCATAGGCAGTGTACATCAGCAAGAGGCTGGGAAAAACCTAAAGGGGCTGCATGCTAGCTTATGGGACATGTCTCTAGAACATCAGGGGAATTGTTTTGTTGGGTTCTGAAGTTCCCATGGCAGCCAGCAGTCAGTAAATATAGGTGATGCCCTGTACCATGACCCTGCAGATTGATGAAACATGGGGAAAAAATTCATATTTGTAAAGATTCTATGAGAAATAAACATTGTTTTGGGGAAAGTCCCTTCAAGCAAGAGAGACAGAGCAAAAAAACTCCACTGAATTTTTAACCTCTTTCTGAACTTCCTAAATTTTGCATCTAGGGGTCACATTGTATTCATCCTCTAATTTCTCTCATCCTTAAGTGCACAGAATCTCTTCTTGAGATTATCCAGAGAGGCTATTGTTTTTAAAAATGGATGTCATTAGAAAAAAACAAAGGAGAAATGAAGAGAGAAAAGTACGGAAAAAAATGGTCATAAAGGAAAATTTTGCCCCTTTCTAAGATACTAATAACTTCAATTGATCCCAGATGCTCTAACTGGCACAGCTTATAGATGGGTACATATAAGCTCATTTCATCCTTCTCAAGTTCTTTTCCCACCTTAAAAATCTCCACTTCACAGTTTCTGAGTTCCCTCTTCTTCCACTCTCCGACTCCATCACCCTATTTTTTTTTCCCACTGTCTCTCTAGGGATTCAGTCACTGCCACTAACCAGGAAGATCATGACCATTTAAGGGTTGATAATTCATCCACGAGTAAAAGATATTGAAAATTGAAACTAACATTTCCTAAAAAATTACTGTATGTCACACTCTGTATGAAAAACATGTTGTGTATTATCTCATTTAATCATTACAACTTCCCTCTGAGGGAGCGATACAAACCTTAGAGGAGTTAAGTGAGCTGTAAGAATTCACATGCCAAAAATTAATAAATAAAAACACATGATTAATTATGTTAATAGAAAAAAATTC
The DNA here is from genome assembly GCF_019320065.1 of Cervus canadensis. Classification (NCBI taxonomy): domain Eukaryota; kingdom Metazoa; phylum Chordata; class Mammalia; order Artiodactyla; family Cervidae; genus Cervus; species Cervus canadensis. The sequence continues at coordinate 97,632,695 of NC_057387.1, forward strand.
ACATATCTCATAAATGATAAAGCCAAGGGTGTCATCCTGGTCTGCCTGGCACTAGAGTCCAGGCTCTTGACCAATGTGTTAGATCTTCTGGATCGTCTTTGTCTCAAACCACAGCACCATAGATAATGCTGATTGCCAAGCACCCTGTTCTCTCCCACTGGAGAGTTGAATGGTTAGCTTTATGGAGACCATCTCTTCCAGGTCTCATGGAAGAGTCTTCAGGGAGTTGGTGAGTGTGCGCCCTCATGTAAGATTTCCCAGATCTTAATCTTTAAAGTGTCACTCTGGGACCCTGTCCTTTCCTATCAATATGAGGAAAGCATTTTTCACATCCTTATTCCTCAGACTGTAGATGACAAGGTTGAGGAAGGCTGTGGCAATGTTATAGAAAAGGGCCATTTTCTTGCCATTGTTTGACAAGGAGTCAGAGCCAGGGCTCATGTATATGATGATGCATGGAATAGCAAACATGGTAACCACAGTGATGTGGGAGGTACAGGTGGAGAAGGCCTTGATCCGTCCTTGGGCTGAGCGGATCTTCATGATGGTGGCAAAGATGTTGACATAGACAAGGACAATCAAGGAAAGTGGGACCACAATAACATTGAAGCCTGTGATGAAGTCCATCAAGTCACTGAGGGATGTGTCTGCACAGGCCAGCCTCAGGACCGCAGGGATCTCACAGAGGTAGTGGTCAACTCCATTAGGGCCACAGTAGGGAAGGCGCATAGCAAAGAAGGTATCAGTCAGGCCACCCGCCACACCATAGGCTGCACAGATGCCCACCATGAGAAGGCACAGCCAGCGGCTCATGATGACCTCATATCAGAGAGGGTGGCAGATGGCACGTACCTGTCCACTGACACGATGGTGAAAAGCCAGGACTCAGTGATCCCAAAGAGGAGGAAGATGTACATCTGGGCCACACATCTAGCAAAGGAGATGGCTCTCTTCTTGCTGAGAATGTGCATGAGCATCTGGGGCACCGTCGTGGTGGTGTAGCACATGTCCAGCAGGGAGAGGACACTGATGAAGAAGTACATGGGCATGTGGAGGCGTGTGTCCTGGTGGATGAGAGTGATGAGGAGGCTGTTGCTCACAAGGATGAGCAGGTAAAAGACCAGAAAGAAGGTGAAGAGCAGAGGATTGGTCCTGGGGTTTGAGGCAAAGCCCAACAGGATGAATTCTGTCACAGTGGACTGGTTGAGCTCCTGCATTGTGATCCACCTGTTTAAAGATTTTGAGGGATATGTAGTTTATTGGGTTTTGGTACCAACAAACTTTCACACTCATTTTTTCATTTATGTTTCTTAACAGGAAGTTTGGGCTAGCAGATGGGGCACTACTGGAGAGGTCCCTGTAGTAGTTTGAGTGGTGTCAACATTGGTTCTGGATTAAGTTACGGTCATGGTGATGAAATGGTGAAGGCCAAGTCAAGGAAATGCTGTGTGCTGTGTTCAATTCTGTCTCTCCCTTTCCAGAGACAGCTTTGCTTTTCTCAGACTTAATTCATTCCAGTTTATGAGTTCTCTTTGGACAACAGAGGTTGTTAAACCTTGGTTTAAAGATCAGGATTAGAACTATTACACTCATAATTTGGGTTAAGCTTTTCATCACTGTTAGGATTATCATTAATGTTAGCCTTTTTCTGGTGAATGAAACTTTACCATTGTTCATTAATTATGTCATTGATTCAACATGATTTTTGCCAAATGCTTACTCTTTGTTGCAAATCAGGGTGGCAAGGAAGAATTATAAATGATATGGGTGGGAAAATGATTTCACGCATCTACTAAGATAAATTCTAAGTATGTTAAAGAGTGAAATGCAAGAAATAATATAGTAAGACAATCTTGGAAAAATATATGGGTGAATATTTATTTTATGGTGGGAGAGATGCCTTTAAGCATCAACTGATTAAGTCCTTCAGCCTCTTGGTGTTGACCCTTTTCCTCTAATAACAAAAGACAGCAACACAGCTCCTCATCTGACCTTCTGTCTATTTACTCAGTAGTTGTGAGGGTTCCTTGTGTATCCCAGGTCATTTTGCTCTAAAATCCTTGGTCTCATTGAATCTTTGATCCACCTTGCTGCCTTGCTTGTGTAGGTACTGAACTCTTCAGTGGATCATCCCTATGCTCTTTCTTCTTCATGTCCCCAAACCTCACTGACACAGGAATGATATATATGAGACTTGTCCTAAAGGTATGGGTAAAAGGAAAGACTTAGAATGCAGCACAGAACAGAAAACTCTTTTTTTAATGAACATTTAATGCTGCATAGTTCCTAAGTTATCTGTGCAGCACTTCTTCCTCTCTAGCTCCCAGCCAGCTGGTGAGTGACTGGAGACTGGTCTACTTCTTGGAACCTCCTCCCATCACCCCTTGTCTCCCTGTTCTAGGACTCTCCTTACTCCTGTTACCTGGGCTATGAGCCACGAATCCAATGCTTCCAAATCAGTGCTTTCAAACTTTACTGTGCTTCAGAATTACCTGGAAGGCGTGCCAGATGCTGCTGCTGTGTGTCATAAGGAGGTTTGAATTGGAAGATGGGGTTGGAGCGTGAGAATTTGCATTTCTAACAAGTTCCTAGGTTCTTCACATGCTGTGGTCACAGTTTGAAAACTGATCTACTTAATGGTAAAAAGAAAGTTGTTCTTGCTGAATTTCCCTGTCTCCACATCATGCTCAATTGCATTATGCTCATTGCATATCCCCTGCTTAAATGCCACTATTCAGTATTTTCATTCTTTCATTTAAGCATAAGAATAAAAGAAGAAAAGTAAAAAAAGAAAAAAATATTTTGATGTTGTGAATATATAAAATAATTTTTTCTTCAAGCTAAAAAAAGAATAATAGTTGTATATGTGAGATACAAGAAAAAGCAAGAGAATTCCATAAAAACATCTACTTCTGCTTCATTGACAACACTAAAGCCTTTGACTCTGTGGATCACAACAAACTATGGAAAACTCTTAAAGAGATGGGAATACAAGACCACCTTACCTGCTTCCTGATTAACCTGTGTGCAGGTCAAGAAGTAACAGTTAGAAGCAGACATGGAATAATGGACTAGTTTCAAATTGTAAAAGGAGAACATCAAGGCTGTATATTGTCACTGCTTATTTAACTTCTGTGCAGAGTACATCATGCTAAATGCTGGGCTGGATGAATCACAAGTTGGAATCAAGATTGCCAGGAGAAACATCAACAACCTCAGATATGCAGATGACACCACTCTAATACAGAAAGTGAAGAGGAACTAAATAGCCTCTTAATGAGGGTGAAAGAGGAGAATGAAAAACCTGACTTAAAACTCGACATTCAAAAAACTAAGATCATGGCATTGATCCCATCATTTCATGGCAAATAGATGGGGGAAAAGTGGAAGCAGTGACAGATTTTGTTTTCTTGGGCTCCAAAATCAATGCAAATGGTGACTGCAGCCACAAAATGGAAACACACTTGCTTCTTGGAAGAAAAGTTATGACAAACCTAGATACTGTATTAAAAAGTAGAAACATCACTTTGCCAACAAAAGTCTGTATAGGCAAAGTATGGTTTTTCCAGTAGTCATGTGTGGATGTGAGAGTTGGACCATAAAGAAGGCTGAGCACCAAAGAATTGAAGCTTTTGAATTTTGGTGCTGCAGAAGACTCTTGAGAGTCTCTTGGACAGCAGGAGGATCAAACCAGTCAATCTGAAAGGAAAACAACCCTTAATTTTCATTGGAAGGATTGATGCTGAAGCTGAAGCCCCAATATTTCGGCCACCTGATGTGAAGAGCCAACTCCTTGGAAAAGACCCTAATGCTGGGAAAGATTTAGGGCAAGAGGAGAAGGAGGTGACAGAGGATGAGATGGTTGGATGGCATTACTGACTCAATGGACATGAATTTGAGTAAGTTCCAGGAGACAGTGAAGGACAGGGAAGCCTGGCATACTGCCATTCATGGAGTTTCAAAGAGTTGGACATGACTTAGTGACTGAACATCAGCAACAATGTGGCATACAAGTTATTAAAATGATTAGAAAATAAAGATCATTTCTTCTTAAAGAAAAGACTAATAACCAAAATTGAGATATGAATAATCAATTCACAAAAGAAGAGATTCATGAATAATGAACTCACAAAAGTTTAAAGACTGCCTGTTAAAATATCAATGAAAGAGCCTTGAGCCTACACATTGGCAAAAAATTCTCTTAAAGTGATAATACCTGGCATCCAGTTTACAGTAAAGGAGACATTCTTATTTATTGATGTGAAAATTCATATGGGAAAAAAATGACTGTAATATTTCTGCAAGAAAATTTGACAGTACATAAATTGACCAGTAAGAATTTTGCCTAGGGAAAAATGAGACATGTGGGGAGACTCTTGCATTGGAAGGCATCGTCTTAACCACTGGGCCACCAGGGAAGCCCCCAGTGATACTGTGAAGATGGAATTTATAGGGATTTAACTTCTCTGTTCAGATTAGCTAGGTAAAAGGGTGGATATGAGAGTGAAAGGTCAGAGATGGAGAAAGACATGCTGGACCTAGACAAGATTAAAAGAGGATGGAAGGGAGAGCTTCTCCTTTTGTCTGAGCTCATCTCCTCCATTGAGTTACACTTGGGAATCAGCTGATATAGCTCATTGCAAGTACATTTACTGCTTAAGATAAAAGTGTTTTGAATAGGAAATAGGTCCTAAGAGAGAGATAATTGAACAGGTCCCAGTTGGTGAGAAACTGTCCACTTTTTACCTCCAGCTTGTCCTTTCAGGGTGAGGGTAGAGGAGATGTGGGTGACAGGACTCTGCCCCCCAAGGGACACCTTGATCTTTGATGAGTTTGTGTCTTTGCCCTATGTAGAGCCTGGGGACTGGGTTCTACCTTTACTTTCCTTGGCTGACTTGCTGTGTGTCTTAACTCTCTGAACCTCGGGTTCTGACCCTGCCACTCCAGGTGTGATAATGACCTGTGACCAATGAAAAAACAGAAATGAATCATACGATTGCCAAGTCCTTGTAGGGATAAACCTCCAGATTCCAAATTGGCTGGATCTGGGGCTAGAGATATCAGCCTTGGTTTCTTGTTAGGATGTAATAGAAATCACAGAAAATTTGTTTTGTTTATCTTTTTATATCCTTATATTTATCTTTTACTCAAATACCGACTCTCTTGCAGCACAAGCTAAGCAAAAGACTCAAAGTAGTTTTGAATTTTCACTTTTGCTGTTTACTGCTGTCACTCTGAGCAAGTAATTGTTTCTCATCTGTGAAAAAAAACAGGAGGTTCATTGCAATAATATATGGTTCTGTCAAGTTCTGAAGATATGTTTTTCCTCCCTTCCCCTTTCTCCAGCTCTCCCTGCCCATACCCTCCTCCAGCATCATCACAGACCTGCAGGGACTAAAAATGACCCAGTGCATGCTCAGTGAGTGCATGCTCAGTCATTCAGTCATGTCCAATAAACAGACACAGCTAGAAAGAAACAAGAGCACAGAGAATGATGGGAAAAGATAGACAGGCCCCGAAGGGAGGGAGAGACACAAACACAGTTGGGAAGAAGGCGGAGAGAGGCACAGGGAACCAGAATCTGCAAGTGGGCTACAGACAGGGAGAGAGGAAAATTAATGCTGGGAGTATAATAGACATCAGTGGGAGGAGAAGGAGGGGGCTCAGCAGGAGGAAAAAGGTGGGAAATTGTTTCTTCTTCTCTTTGTGAAAGAAGAAGTAAAAAGGCTAGAGGAAAGGGGCAAAAGACATGGAGACCCAGTGGGAAAGTCAGAGGGACAAAACATGGTGAAGACACAGATGAAGAAAGATACAGGGAGACAAGGGAGAACACAGGAGGGAATATCAGAAAAGCTGGGAAGGTGGTGTGTGAGCCAGGCCTGTGAGAAAAAGTCACCAGAGGGCAGAGCAGGGCAACTGAAGCAGCAAAGAGCCTGCAGAGGCCAGACAGGGGAAAAGAGAGACAGGCAATCTACAGGGCAGGTGGAGAGAGGCAGGGGCAAGACCAGTCTCCCAGGGAGAGAGAAGGAGATGGAGGAGAGGGCAAGAGCAAGAAGATGGGGTGACTGCAGGCAAGGGAGAGCTGAACAGAAGGGTGGAAGCAGAGGGAGCCGGAAGGTGAGGGAGATTCACAGACAGTGGAGGATGAGGGCAGAGAACTGGGTTGCAAGAGGAGACCCAGAAAAACCCTGCAGGGATGATCCTTGTGAGTCAAAGAGGCAGGTACAGAGCAAGGAGAAGAGGAGAGAAGCAGGGAGGCTGGAGACCACTGAGCTACAGGCAAATCCAGTGGCATAGCAAGCAGTAAACTGATGTCAAGAGGGAAAGAAAGGCCCAGAGTGAGCTGAAGATCCAGTCAGACAGAACACCAGAGCTACACACTTAGAAAGAGGATCAGAGAGATGGATGAAATCTTTGGAGGCAGAGAAGCCCAGAGACAGCAAACAGAAAAAGAGGCAGGAGGAGACACATGGAGAGGGATGGAAAGTAAGAAAGAGAAGGAGAGGCAGAGAGAGAGAGAGAGAGAGAGAGAGAGAGAGAGAATAATAGACCCAGAGACAGAGGAAGGAATAAATAGACATAAAGAGAGAAAGAGGCAGACTCAGCCAAGGAGAACTCATGTAGATGTGGGGAGAGAAACCAAGGTGAGCAGGAACAATGGACCAGGTCTTACCTGGAGCTTCCTGCAAGTCTGGGGTTGGGGGACAGTTGCAGCCTGGCTTGCTCCCCAGAACATTTGTGGACACTGCTGTCCTGAGCTTATAACCCTACAGGGAAGGGAGCTGTAGGCAAAGCTCCCTCAGTCTCAGGGGACCACTCCTGTGTGACATGTGGCCCCAGGACTCTAGCCAGGAGCTAAGTTACTGCAGTCTCTTCCTGCTGGGGAGGAAGCCCCAGGCTTCTACTCAGGAGCATTAGACCAGGCCCTGCTCAGACCAGGCCCTTCCGCAGGCCCAGGGAGGGCAGGGGGAATATAAGGCTCACCTGGGACAGGAGTTTGGATGCTGGAAAGGAGGCATGTTTGGGGACTCAGGAAGGACCCTGAGGGCTGGATCTTTTCTCAGCTGATCATCCTTCCCCAGGAAAAAAAAATGAAGCCCCCTGGGAGATGTAGGGTGATGAAGGCCATGAAATTGTCCTCTCCTTCTGCCAATGTGCATCCCGAGGGCTGTTTCATCCATTAAAAACTGTAGGCAAAATTTCTAGTATCCTGGAGCTTTAGTCTACAGACATAAAGATCCTGATCCTGACCCCAGAATGGAGTCCATTGCAGCACTGACCAGGCCATCCCCTCTTCTATTCGAGGGGAGCTCAAAGTTTCGTGGCATCCATGTCCAGGTAATTCTGGCTTCAGCTCCCTCTGAGACCCTCAGGGCTGAAGGTCTTTACCTGCTTCAATGGGAAGCACCAGCCCAGGGGACTCCTCACACCTCTGGAGGGCTATTTCTTTCCTCACATTCCACTGGACCAGCCTGAAAAGCCCTCTCCCAAGCTGTCTACCTCAAGCAACGAGGGTTTCCAGTTCTGTGACAGTCACATGGCGGCTGTAGCCATCTTTCTAATCTGCAGCTCTGATTTTGTTCCCCCAATTCTAGAGGCCTCATTGGTTCCCATGTGTGGAATTTAGTCTCAACTCCTTAGTTCAGATGCCAAAATCCTTCTTGCTCTGAATCTTGTCCATCACTCCAGCCTTCCCTCTTGCAGCTCAATGAAACCTCTGATGTATGTTCATCTAACAAAAATCATAAGGAAAAGACTCACAAGTTCATTAAGAATTCAATTCATTCAAAGTCATTATTCTATTCATCAAAAAATGAAAGGAATACTTCTCAGGAGTGAAAATAATGAACATGGGAAAACATTAAAACCGATAATGAGTGAAAAAATCAAGCTACAAAAGAATATATATACTGTGTAACTCAATTTTAAAAATTATGGAAACAAATAATAAATTGTCTAAGAATTGTGTTATGTTTCTTCAAAAATATTAATGAAAGCAATTAATAAAATTAGACCTTGAAATGTTAACTGTAGTTCTTACTTCTGTCTGCTCTCTGGTGAATGAGGCTAAGAGGCTTGTAGAAGATGGTTGATTGTAGAACTACAATCTGGCGGCTGCTTAATGAAAACCACATCACAGAAAGTTAATCAAAATGAAAATGACAGAGGGTTATGTCCCAGATTTAGGAACGAGCTAAAATCCCAGAAAAACAACTAAATGAAGTCGAGATAGGCAACCTTTCAGAAAAAGAATTCAGAATAATTATAGTGAAGCTATCCAGGACCTAGGAAAAGCAATGGAGAAGATGCAACAAATGTTTACCAAAGACCCAGAAGAACTAAAGAACAAACAAACAGAGATGAATAATACTCTAGAAGGAATCAATAGAATAACTGAGGTGGAAGAACAGATAGATGATTGAAAGGCAGAATGGTGGAAATCATTGCTGAAAAACAGAAAGAAGACTGAAAAAAAAGTGAAGGCAGCCCAAGAGACCTCTCGACGACATTAAATGCACCAACATTAGCATTATAGGCATGAAGGAAAAGAGAGAAAGGACCTGAGAAAATATTTGAAGAGATTATAGCTGAAAACTTCCCTAACATGGGAAAGGAAATATTCAGCCAAGGCCAGGAAGCACAAAGAGTCCCAGGCAGGATAAACCCAAGGAGAAACACACTGAACACGTAATAATCAAAATGACAAAAATTGAAGATAAAGATAAAAGATAAAAGGCAACAAGGGAAAAACAACAAATAACATACAAGGAAACACACAGAAGACTATAAACTGATTTCTCAATTGAACTCTACAGGCCAGAAGGGGATGGCACAATATATTTAAAGTGATGAAAGAGAAGACTCTGCAACCAAGAATACTCTACCCAGCAAGACTCTTGTTCAGATTTGCTGGAAAAATCAAAAGCTTTACAGACAAGCAAAAGTTAAGAGAATTTAGTACCACAAAACCAGCATTATAGCAAATGCTAAAGGAGCTTCCCTAGGCAGGAAACACAAGAGAAGAAAAAGACCTACAAAAAATAAACCAAGAACAATTAAGAAATAGGGTCATTTGTTGTTGTTACTCAGTCACTAACTTGTGTCCGACTCTTTGAGACCCCATGGACTGCAGAATGCCAGGCTTCCCTGTCCTTCACTATCTCCCAGAGTTTGTTCAAATTCATGTCCTTAGGATCATACATATTGATAATTACCTTAAGCGTAAATGAATTAAATGCACCAACCAAAAGAGATAGACTGGTTGGGTGGATGAAAATATGTGTATGTATGCATTTCCACTTAACACATCATTCTACTCACACCCCAAATTGTATGTAATTATTTTATACTGTTAGGTTAATCATGTTTCCATTATGGTTTGCAATTGTAATTATCTTTTGTTTTTTTGCCTGGCTATTGATTGTGAAAACTGACAAACCTCTTTTACTATTGTGATTGGATGTGTGTTTTAGATGCTCAGTTGTGTCCAACTCATTGTGACCCTGTGGGCTATAGTCCACCAGTCCCTTCAGTCCATGGAATTCCCCAGGCAAGAATACTGGAGTGGGTAGCCTTTCCGTTTTCCAGGGGATCTTCTCAACCCCAGGATCGAATCCAGGCCTCCCACTTTGTGGGCAGATTCTTTACCTTCTTAGCCACCAGAAAAAGCCCCGTGTAACTATTATTCGTTTTAATACAATTGCATCATAATTGGTCAACAGAAGATAATAGAATTCTATATCACTAAAACTACCATTTAATAGAAAAACCTGCAATCACTTTTTAAAATCCAGATGCATATTAGAATTATCTTGGAATTTTTTGAAAAATACAAATGCCCAGGTATTGTTTTCTTTCTCCAAGGCTCCAGATGTGATTTTAATGAGCAGCCATGTTTTAAAACAACTGGACTGTATATCTTTCACTTTTATCTAGTTTGTTTCATTTTTTTTCTATTTCATATTCAGTACTCCCATTTCATTTAGTTTATGTTTCCTAATTTTTCTCTCATGTTTTGTTGTTATTTCTCAAACCTTTATCAAGTGTAGTAGAAAAGCTATTATATACATATAATACTAAATAGTACATTTAATAATAATTAATATTAAATGTTAATTAAACACATACATTCAATATATATTTTAGAAAACTTACAAATTTTTGCCTGGCTAAAAGTTTTATGACTTTTTGGTTTCATTTGTTTGACTAAGATGAATAAAATGCTAGATTTCTAATTTATATTCACTCAATACTTTGATGTAGTTCCATTTATTCTGGCATCTACTATTACTGCTAATGGCAAAGGGCATGGCAACCACTCCAGTATTCTTGCCTGGAGAATGCCATGGACAGAGGAGCCTGAGGCTATAGTCCATAGGGTCGTAAAGAGTTGGACACGACTGAGTGACTGAGCATGCATGCATTACTGCTAAAAGTCTAGAAAGCTTATTATCTTAGTGATTAAAAAATTTTTTTTTGAATGAGGCTTGAAACTTCTGATCCCACTCTGAAAATATAAAGAAATACTATGTTGTAAAAATAAAAAACAGTCAATGCTAACTACAGGGTTTTAATCTGTTGTACCTGTCACTTCCAGAGCATCTCCCTCTCTTTGTTTATTTTGGCTTCCTCTGTTTGCAAGTCTCTTCAGTGTCTAAATTCTGCCCTGACACAAGGGGGCGAAGGTGGTCACTTATTTAGGCTCACTTGTTCAGTTGTGCTGTGAGGAGGGAGGAACACCACAAACAAATATCACTTGTGTGTGGGGACTACTCGCAGTGTATGGACCGCACTGGGTTTGCCCCAGCTCACGGTGCCTGTGCTTTCCCTGTCTACTCTGCTCAGGTTCCAGGTTGCTCTGAAGGGAAACTGTCCAAAACGGGCCCTGGGTTGCGTGCTCTTCCCAGGTCTAAGCTGCTCAGGTTCAGGTTCTCGGGTACTCCAGAAAGGCACAGATTCGGTTGGGCTTGCGTTTTGTGCCCTTCCCAGATCTGAGGAGCTCAGGCAACCAGGTGCTTGGTGAGCGCACTATTCCAGTGTACGGTGCATCTTATCACCTCCCCGGTCCCAGCCGCTTGATTTCCTGGGGGTGGCCCAAGAGTGCCGTCTCAGGTGTGCTGTGTGTCTCCTCTGGGGGGCTGATCTCAAATGGATGAATTCTTAGAAAAGGATAACCTTCCAAAACTGAACCAGGAAGAAATAGAAAATCTTAACAGACCCATCACAAGCACAGAATTCAAAACTGTAATAAAATATCTTCAAACAAACAAAAGCCCAGGACCAGATGGCTTCACAGGTGAATTCTACCAAAAATTTAGAAAAGAGCTAACACCTATCCTACTTGAACTCTTCCAGAAAATTGCAGAGGAAGGTAAACTTCCAAACTCATTCTATGAGGCCACCATCACCTGCCAGGAGCCAGCACACGAGATCCCACCCATGACAAAGTCATGAGGAGAAGACCTGACAGGCAAGGGGGATCAGGACTTCAGGGATTTCGAAAAGCTGCCCTGGCGCTCACCTTAAAGATGATCTCTGTCTTTCTGATGCTTGCTGTATTAGACTACTCCCTAATTTCTGTGACATAGGCAGAAGGCCTTCCCCGATCTCTCTCCAAACAGAATCAACTTAGAACTTTAACCAATATGTCCCCCGGACGGTGGTATCCTATAAGATTATCCAGGATGAAAGGAGTGTTTCAACTTAGACCCCTTTGCTGGCATTCTAGCCTGCTTGGCAAATGCGTACTAATGCACATGACTGCTCACAACACCTTAATCATAAACAGCATAAAGAACCTGATCACACAAAAGGCCCTGATAGGCACAGAGCCCTTTGGGGGTGAGGAAGCCCTATTAGAGAACATAAAATATTATTCTAAAAGTGATTATAGTTAAAGATTTAGAAAAATAAGAGTTTAGAATTGTTAATTTTAACCAGGAATGCTAAACAGGGGCTGCCTCACTGGAGCTGCAGAGTCTTTGTGTGGTAAACCTTTTAGATAAATGTAACTGATAACTTCTGCAAAAGGACTGACCTTTGTGTTCATTAAAGAATAGATTAGTACTTTACGGAAAACAGCTTTGCATTCACCTTTAGGTTTCATAAACAAGTCAATAGGCCCAAGGCCAGAAGTAAATGTACAAGACCTCAAAACAGGAAGTATGCAGAAACACCCTGGTCTTTCGCTCGTAGGGACAAGCTGACGTAATAATTTAGAACTATCCTTCCCCTTAAAAAATGTACTACACTGTCAAATTATAAAAGCATAGCGGTAAAAAATAAAAGATCTTGCCAGACTCTGCTCCACCCCCGTCTAGGGTCACTCTCTCTCTCTGCTCTCTTTCTCTCTCTCTTCCCTCAGCAGACTTGGCCTATCAAGGCTGGTTCTCATGGCGTCTTTCTTGCGCCGACGCCATTTCATCCTTGGCGAGGCTGGACCCCTGCCAGCATCCTATACCAAAACCTGACTAAAGATGCCACAAAAAAAAGAGATAACTACAGGCATATCACTGATGAACGATAATGCAAAAAGATCCTTTATAAAAATTCTTTTAGCAACAGAATTCCAACAACATATTAAAAAGATCATACAGTTCATGACCAAGTGGGCTTTATCCCGAGGGATGCAAGGATTCTTCAAAGTTCACAAATCAATCAATCTGTGTACACCACATTTACACAAATGAAATATAAAAAACCATATGATTTATCTCACGAATAGTAGGCAGAGAAAGCTTTTTGACAAAACTTCAACATCCATTATGATTAAAAAAATAAAAACCCTCCAGAAAGCAGGCAGTAGGAAGGAACATACGGCTTAATATAATAAAAGCCATATATCATAAACCCAAAGCAAACATTATCCTTAATGGTGAAAAATTGAAAGCATTTCCCCTAACGTCAGGAACAAGACAAGGGTGCCCACTCTCACCACTACTATTCAACATAGTTTTGGAAGTTTTAGCCACAGCAATCAGAAAGGAAAAAGAAATAAAAGGAATCCAGATAGGAAAAGAAGTAAAACTCTCACTGTTTGCAGATGACATGATCCTCTACATAGAAAATCCTAAAGACACCACCAGAAAATTACTAGAGCTAATCAATGAATATAGTAAAGTTGCAGGATATAAAATTAACACACAGAAATCTCTTGCATTCCTATACACTAACAATGAGAAAACAGAAAGAGAAATTAAGGAAACAGTTCCATTCACCATTGTGATGAAAAGAATAAAATACTTAGGAATAAATCTACCTAAAGAAACAAAAGACCTATATATAGAAAACTATAAAACACTAATGAAAGAAATCAAAGATGACACAAATAGATGGAGAAATATACCATGTTCATGGATTGGAAGAATCAATGTAGTGAAAATGAATATACTATCCAAAGCAATCTATAGATTCAATGCAATCCTTATCAAGCTACCAACGATATTTTTCAGAGAACCAGAACAAATAATTTCACAATTTGTATGGAAATACAAAAATCTTAAATAGCCAAAGCAACCTGAGAAAGAAGAATGGAACTAGAGGAATCAACCTACCTGACTTCAGACTATACTACAAAGCCACAGTCATTAAGACAGTGTGGTACTGGCACAAAGATAGAAATAAAGATCAATGAAACAAAATAGAAAGCCCAGAGATAAATCCACACACCTATGGACACCTTATCTTCAACAAAGGAGGCAAGACTATACAATGGAGAAAAGACAATCTCTTTAACAAGTGGTGCTGGGAAAACTGGTCAACCACTTGTAAAAGAATGAAACTAGAACGCTTTCTAACACCATACACAAAAATAAACTGAAAATGGATTAAAGCTCTAAATGTAAGACCAGAAACTATAAAACTCCTAGAGGAAAACATAGGCAAAACACTCTCTGACATAAATCACAGCAGGATCCTCTATGACCCACCTCCCAGAATATTGGAAATAAAAGCAAAAATAAACAAATGGGACCTAATTAAACTTGAAAGCTTTTGCATAACAAAGATAACTGGAAGCAAGGTTAAAAGGCAGCCTTCAGGATGGGAGAAAATAATAGCAAATGAAGCAGCTGACAAAGAATTAACCTCAAAAATATACAAGCAGCTCCTGTAGCTCAATTCCAGAAAAATAAACGACCCAATCAAAAAATGGGCCAAAGAACTAAACAGACATTTCTCCAAAGAAGACATACAGATGGCTAACAAACACATGAAAAGATGCACAACATCACTCATTATCAGAGAAGTGCAAATCAAAACCACAATGAGGTACCATTTCACGCTGGTCAGAATGGCTGCTATCAAAAAGTTTACAAACAATAAATGCCAGAGAGGGTGTGGAGAAAAAGGGAACCCTCTTACACTGTTGGTGGGAATGCAAACTAGTACAGCCACTATGGAGAACAGTGTGGAGATTCCTTAAAAAACTGGAAATAGAACTGCCATATGACCCAGCAATCCCATTACTGGGCATACACACTGAGGAAACCAGAATTGAAAGAGACACATGTACCCCAATGTTCATCACAGCACTGTTTACGATAGCTAGGACATGGAAGCAACCTAGATGTCCATCGGCAGATGAATGGATAAGAAAGCCATGGCACATATACCCAATGGAAGATTACTCAGCTATTAAAAATAATGCATTTGAATCAGTTCCAATGAGGTGGATGAAATTGGAGCCTATTATACAGAGTGAAGTAAGTCAGAAAGAAAAACAACAATACAGTATATTAGGCATATATATGGAATTTAGAAAGATGGTAACAATGACCCTATATGCGAGACAGCAAAAGAGACACAGATGTAAAGAACAGCCTTTTGGACTCAGTGGGAGAAAGTGAGGGTGGAATGATTTGAGAGAATAGCATTGGAACATATATATTACCATATGTGAAATAGATTGCCAGTCCAGGTTTGATGCATGAGATAGGGTGGTCAGGGCTGGTGCACTGGGATGACCCTGAGGGATGGGATGGGGAGGGAGGTGGAAGGGGGGTTCAGGATTTGGGACACATGCACACCCAAGGCTGATTCATGTCAATGTATAGCAAAAACCACTACAATATTGTAAAGTAATTAGCCTCCAATTAAAATAAATAAATTAAGTTTAAAAAACAGGAAATTAACATGTGATACAGTATTATTGACTAAAGTACAGATTTTATTCACTTTGCATGAAATTTTATCTAGTGTCCATTGTTTGTTTTCATATCTTATTCAAGATTTCATATTGTATTTAGTTGCATTGAGTAGCTTCAGCTGCATGCAACAAATTCTGATAAATTCTCTTTTCATTTTGATTTTTTTACAAATATCAAATTTTTCTTGTTATGGCTTCTTAGATACACACAACATTTAAAAGCAGACATTTAATTTTCAAATACATGTTTTTAAAGTATCTTTAATATTAATTTCTCATTTTGATATTAATTTCTTATTTAAATGCTTTCTTCTTTGCAATCACCCTTTATGTTTTTTCAAACTTTTAACTTTATTGAGGCTTTCAATGGCTAAGTCAAAGGTCTATCTTGGTAAGTGTCACATTGCACTTGAAATTATGTGGGTTATTTTCAAATATCTTTTGATACTGATTTCTAACATAGTTCCATAGTGATAAGAGAATAGGCTCTGTATAATTTCAATACCTTTAGACAATGAAATGTTTGCACTTTGTTTTATATCCCTGGATATGTTCCAGTGTCTCCTAGTTTAGTCTAAGGGAACTTGAATAGAATTTGTATGCCGCTGTTGTGTGAAAATTGTTTAAATCTTAATCATGTGAATTGGCTCATAGTGATTTTCAGGTCTACTATATCCTTCTACTTCTTTGTGTATTCATTCTATTAATTTTTGACAGCTTGTTATTTACTCCAACTAAAAATTTTAATTTATCTACTTAAAAATGATTGTAATATATAGTGGAAATATATGTAACCTTGTCCTGTATTTTCCAAGTCTCCTATAAGTGTGTTATCATACTTCCATAATTTAAAAATAAAAAAGAAGCAGAAAATAAATGTTAATTGTAGTTGTCTCCAAATCTAAGATAACAGTTGTTTGTTTGCATTTATAAATGCAAAGTTTTCAGAATAAATATATACTACTTTTGCAATAATGAAAACAAGTAATAGACTCAGACAAGATGTTTTCTTTTTTTTTTTTCTTTTTAAAAATTTTTATACATTTGGCTGTGCCAGGTCTTAGGCATGTGAACTCTTAATTGTGATCTGTGAAATCTAGTTCCTCCACCAGGAATCGGACCCACACTGCCTGCATTAGAGTACAGAGGTCCAGTCACTGAACCTCCATGAAAGTTCCCAAGAAGACATTTTCAGTGCGTGTAATAGAGAAAGAATAATAGCCAAAATATTTAATGAACTATAAATAAGAAAAGGTAAACATAGCTTGTATTCATTGAACACTTACTATTTTTTATTATGCTAAATGCTCTACATGTATTATTTCATTTAATTCTTCTAACACCCCTCTGAGATCTATAATATATTCTTCCCATTAACAGATGAGGAAACTGAGACTCACAGAAGTTAGGTAACTTACCCATCATCACTGAGTTAGTAAAGGGTTAGCTGAGGTTAGAATACAGAAGTCTGACTCCAGGGCTGACTTCACTACACAATACTACCAACAGACTTATGAAAAGATGTTAAATTCATTAGCAATCAGGGGATTATAAGTGAAACAAAAAAACGTCACCACTTTGCATCTATGAGATAGGCTCTTTTAGAATGGTTTCGATAAATAACATTATCAAGGGTTGATGAGAATGAAAGTTGTAGATTGGTATCAGTACTTAGAAGAATAATTTAGGGGTATCCTGTAAATTGGAACGGAGAAGGCAATGGCAACCCACTCCAGTACTCTTGCCTGGAAAATTCTATGGACAGAGGAGCCTGGTGGGCTGCAGTCCATGGGGTCGCGAAGAGTCAGACACAACTGAGTGACTTCACTTTCACGCATTGGAGAAGGAAATGGCAACCCACTCCAGTGTTCTTGCCTGGAGAATCCCAGGAACGGCGGAGCCTAGAGGGCTGCCGTCTATGGGGTCGCACAAGAGTCGGACATGACTGAAGCGACTTAGCAGCAGCAGCAGTAAATTGGAAAGTTCTAAAAACTGCTACATTCACTGCTATACATACGTCTTGGGAAAACCTTTTACATATGGAGACATGTCCAAAGAAATTTATCACAATATTATTTAAATAGCAAAAAATTAAAATTAAACAAATGTCCAATGATAAAGAGTTAGATAAATGAGATGTGGTAAAATGCTTAAAATTCTTAAGAGAATGATTTAGACCTTTAAGTATCCTGTGGGGGATGTCAGAACCATGATGTTGAGTTAAATTTTTTCATAGTGACAATGATATCTTGATACCATTATAAAATGTTAAGTTTATACAAAAACAATTTTGTCTATTGGTTATAGATGTGATTATATGTAAGCAAAAGCTTTGAAACACAGAGAATAGACTTCAATCCAATAAAAGTAGTTGATTCAGAGAAGCTGGAAATAGTCAAAGAGAACTTCAATTTTCCCTGTAATTATTTAATCCTTTTCTAAAGTATAAAAAAGACTTAGACTAAATATGGCAAAATATTAACATATTTATTTTGAGTGTGAGAAAATAGGGTCTTTGCTATATTCTTTTCTATAAGTTCTTTCTGCATATTTATGACCCTGTCTGGTATCTCATTATATACATAAACATAAAAAGAGAGATACATAGGAAACTTTCCTGCCTGTCCTGGTTAAGAATCCATGCTTCCAATGCAGGGGACCCAGATTCTATCTCTGATCAGGGATATAATATTCCACATGCCATGGGGCAACTAAGACCTGGGCATCAACTACAGAACCCATGTGCCACAACTAGAGAAGTGCATGTGCCATAGCAAAGACTCAGCTAAAGACACACAATGAAGAAGAGCCAAAAAAAAAAAAAAAAGATGCAGGTATACACATGTATTTTCTTTTATGAAATGTATATTTATTTTTCTGAAAATAAAAATATTTAAAATATAAAATCAGCTAAGAGTTTCACAAGTTGAAGAATATTATTAGCCATATAGTTCTACAGATATGTCTAAAATAACTCTAACTTGGATTTTATACCACCAAGTGCAAAAAGCAATGCTAATATTACTTCTGAGTGCTTGTCAGAGAGTAACGCAAGACTGTTCCTACATAATCTGCTACCCTTTTTGTCATCTTCACCCCCAGTCCTTTATACCATTGAAAAGCACATATGTATGTTAAACACTTGGCCATGATATATTGAACTGACATAATTTTCCAGAGTTGAGGAAAGAACCAAGGAAAAACAGTAAAGCAATAACCTTGGACCATAAGGACATACTTATTGTAAATCAAATCCTTCGTCTTAAATCCTTGACTGAGTCTGTGGGTGGTAGCAGCTGAAAATTTTCCAGCCAGTGGGGAGAACTTCAGGGTGACCTCGCCTTTTTTGGGTAGCTCAAAATTTCTGACCAGAACCTGATGTACTTTCATGATACCACATGAGCCTCATCAAGTTGGCCCATGATTCTGGACAACTCTGAAACACCCTGGGTCATTGAGCTGTCGCTCTCTTGCCAAGTACTTTCAGAAAGGCCCTCTTTACATCTTTGTTCCGGAGACTGTAGATGATGGGGTTGAGGAAGGCAGAGACAACATTGTAGAAAAGGGCCAGCTTCTTGTCCCTCTCTGGATCATACCAGGACCCAGGCCTCATGTACATGATCATGGCTGGCCCATAGAACATGGTGACCACGGTGATGTGGGAAGCACACGTGGAGAAGGACTTGAGTCTGCCCTGGGGTGAGCGGATGCTTAAGATGGAGACAAAGATGCGAACATAAGAGACCAGGATGAAGGAAAGTGGTATCAAAAGCAAGATGAAACCCAAGATGAAGTCCAACTGGTCATTGAGGGAGGTGTCTGCACAAGCCAACTTCAGGACAGCAGGGACCTCACAGAAGAAGTGGTTTATCTTGTGGGGGCCACAATAAGGCAGACGCATGGTGAAGACAGTATAGATCAGGGCCCCAGCTATGCTAATGAACCAACAGACTGTGACAATCTTGATACAAATAGGATGACTCATCAGTATAGTATAGTGAAGGGGGAAGCAGATGGCCATATACCTGTCATAGGCCATAATGGCATAGAGGACACACTCAGCAATGCCCAGGATCAAGAAGATAAACATCTGGGCTGCACAAGCTCCCCAGGAAATGGTCCTCCCTGGATATACCAGATTAACCAACATCTGGGGCACAGTGGTGGTGACATAGCTCATGTCTACCAGGGAGAGGATGCTGAGAAAGAAGTACATAGGTGTGTGGAGGTGTGTATCCAAGTAGATCAGGGTGATGATGAGTCCATTGCCCAAAATGGTGATAAAGTAGAGAAGAAGGAAGAACGTGAACAGAGCCATTCTGACATGAGACTCACTGGAGAAGCCAAGGAGGATGAACTCAGAGACAGAGCTGTGGTTCTCCTTGCCAAGGCTGTGCATGGTGGTCTGCCTATTAGGAGATAAAGAGCGGTCTGTTCTGTCCTCAGCCTTGGGGGAGGGAGGACACAGCTGACTGTCCTCAGTCAGACAGCTGACTGAACCAGAGCCACACACAGCCCCTTGCACAGTAGCTTGAGATTGAGTCAAATCTTTGTTGAGTTGGGTGAAAAGGTGTAGTAAACTAGGGCAGCTCCTGAACTGGGAGAGCCATCGGAAGATCTGGCTTCATGCCTGTAACAGAATATAAGATGCCTGAGTGCTCACAGGTCCTTCCCTGGAACCCACCTTCACCTATAGAAGGCAAGGCTTTAGGTAGCTATGTCTGAAGCAGGGGAACCCAGCCAGCCTCTGATCACTGCTGAATGCTTCCAAGCACATATACTTGTCTTGGTCTGGAGAACAATTCTCTGCTGAAAATTTTAAATGATGACACTGAAAGTCTGTGTCACTGAGCCGTCGGTGCTTGAGGTACAGTCAACCCAGAGCTGCTGTGCTGGTGACCTGAAGTCACAGGGAAGCTGGAGTTGTAGAGAACAGTGGAGGTCTTAGAGAGATAAGAGCCGACATGCTGGGAAGCAGAGAGCAGAGACCTCACAGCCCCGAGAAATGGAAAGCATGATTTTGATTCCTAACTTGCCCTGAGGCCTGTGATTGGATATCTGTGGGATTTTCTGTCGAATCCTTATAATTACCACCCTATGATAACATTTTAAATTCAGCTCTTCCTAAATGTCCGAAGGCTGTCAATTACCCATCTGTGTGAATTTGGGCAAGTCCCTTCACCCCCCATTGACCTCAGTATCCCCATCTGTTAGAAATGAAACATCCATGGCACGGGGTAATAGAAAAAAGCTTATGAGATACCCCATGTCAATAAATTTTGCAAAATACCAACACTAGACAAGTAAAAGGGTTGGTATAGTGGGAGGACTGTGGAAATCAGAAGAGTGGGGCTGGTCCTTAATCTGCACCTAATTCACTGTGTGATTTTGGTTAACTCTGTTGTCTTGATGACTCCAAGGGACTCTTCTGGGTCTGCTATTCTTTGGTCCAAGGAACACCTGGCTGGAGACCTGTGATTGCATCAATGTCATGAGAACCAAGGGGAGGGCTGGGCCAAGCAGTCAGCTGAATAGAGTTGTGTTAGCAGGAGATTCCTTCCAGGAGTTGGAGACATGAGAAGAGAGCATAGACTCAGGTGTCAACACACCTTCATCTCGTATCCTCTTTAACCACTCCTAAGTCACTTAGCCTCTCAGGGTCCCTTGTGCTTTATCTGTAATACCTCCTCCAGAATGGAGTTTGTGTGAAATCCATCTGGTCCATTGAAAGTGCTCAATAAATGGTAGCAATTTATGTAAGGGAGGCTTAGTGGAAGTAGGAACAGAGGGAGAATTGAGGAGCCATCGTGACATTTTCAAGCATCTAATTTCCAGAGGACAGCACTGAAAACAAGACTATGAGGACTGCTTGCTGCAAAATTCTGGTGAAGGG
The DNA here is from genome assembly GCF_019320065.1 of Cervus canadensis. NCBI lineage: Eukaryota > Metazoa > Chordata > Mammalia > Artiodactyla > Cervidae > Cervus > Cervus canadensis. The sequence goes on from NC_057387.1 coordinate 97,653,733, forward strand.
TGAGGGATGAAGAAGTTGTCTGAGGCTATGAGCAAAAGAAGATAGTGTGATATTTTTGTGCTGAGCTTTAGGGAACACCAGTAACTGGAAGAAGAAGGAAAATTATTCAGGTCAGGAATGTTTATGAAGAGAAGAGAACTAGGGAAGCTCAGCGTCTTGGACTTTGAGAGGGGTCACATTCAAGAGACAAGGATTTGTCAGCTGTGCAAACAGCAAACTCTAAAGCCAGAAGGATGAGGGATGAGAATGGGGAGAGGCTCACATCCTCCTTCTCACTAGTCCACATCCAGATCTGGGCTTTCTCAGGAGCCCCTAACTAGCCTGCCTTCCTGGTCCACCCACCAGCAGATACTGCTTCATCTCTCATGCCCATTTTCATGCCTCCTTAGACTATACTAAGACATTTCTCTTCTGGTTCTGACCAATTTTCAAGTCTATAGGATTTTCTATGACTCAATGAGAGTTCTGAGCCATGATGCTAACAGCATGACTACCAAAACATCCTCATCTAAGCATCTTGGGGGCCCCTCCTCTCTGACCCACAGATCCTCCAAGCTACCTGGCTTTCTCAGCACCTACCACATATGCCATGCAAATCTCACCATTCTTTCCTTGAGCTGTTTATCTGTTGGAATGTCTCCCATGATCCCTTCTTCCTCCTCATATCCCACAAGCCCTCAAAGCCCAGTTTGGGGTTCCCTCCTCCTCACCTGACCAGTCAGCCTTGTGGGGTTTGTGTATTGTCTTCCCAGGCAGGCTACAGGCAGAGGCTGTGTCCATTAGATCTATCTCTCTACGGTATTTAAGTGGGATCAACAGATTTCTTCTGAAGCCCTGTTCCAGGACTAGTTTTCTCTGCTTTAAGACCAGACTCTGCTCTGCCTTCCTCCAAGCTAATGAGTGGTGGTCCCAGACCTTATGCTAGATTCTCTGGGTGCACAGCTTGCCAGGCTCTTAGCCACTGCTCTCTCTGCTACCTCCCTCAAAGGCACACATGAAGGAACAATTACATTAGGCCTTTGAACTATGAGAGCTCCGTTTTTAATATCTGCTCTCCTCTCCTCCTGCCAACCCTTCACTTATCCTTCTCAGCCTCTGCTCTTCTAGTAGATAAGAAAAAAAGAAGGACTTCCCTGGTGGTCTCATGGCTAAGACTCCTTACACCTAATGGAGGGGGCCCAAGTTTGGTCCCTGGTTGGGGAACTAGATCCCACATGCTGCAACTAAGTCCTGGTGCAGTCAAATAAATAAAAACATATTTTTTTTTAGAAAAAGAAGAAAGAGGATCCTTTGTCAGGGGTCCACCAGAGTGCCCCAGGACCCATTAGGGAATGGGGGTAGGTGGTGCTCCTGAGGGCCACTGTTCGAGTTTGAAAATGGCCATGGAGTTGTGCTAGAGATTCTACTCCTGTTTATGAGGGCAAGAAACCCCTCTCCCTCCCCCGGCGAGTGGGGCAGAGAAGACTAGGGTGATCCCTTGTCCATTCTTGGAGGTGCCCTAAGAAGGAAATTCACCTAGCCATCTCTCAGTCCTACTCACGAGTGCACAGTGCACTATCCTTCACCCCCTTCACCCTTGCAGCAGCCTTCGCCTGGTGTCTCTCGGTCTCGGTGGTGCAGCGGAAGGCAGTCTCCCCTTCTCCTTTGCATGGTGGCCCTACTGGGGAGATCTGTGCCATTATTAAGTGTCAAATGTATAGCATCCCTGGAGGGAGGGGATTCTAGCAGGCAGGCCCAGGGGCTTCCTTCACATCAGCATGGAGTTGGAGAGATTTCCTGTCCCTGAAAGCCCTGAAGATCTCCTGCCCATGCTGGTAAATGCAGCAAGAGCCGCTAGGCTGGGTGAAAGGCACAGGCAGGAAGCTTAATGCCCCCAAGGCATTTTGGGCTCAACTTCTGGAGTTAGTGAGCCAGGCATCCTTCCAAAATCTCCGTGTAGGGACTGAAATTCCCTCCCACTGAGACTTCGAGGAGGGAGGAGTCTTATGGTTGAGTGGCTACATCCCTGTGTGACACAGTGACAATACTAAAACTGTGTGCTTTGTTTCCTTCTGAAGCAATTTTGTTTGCCTTTTAAATCCATATTCGTCTTATCCAAGGCCACTTGTGGAACAGAGATAAAACTGAGGCTTGGATATAGACAACATAAATGCTGCTAATACTTATTAGTGATCTCATAAATTTCATTTATTGAAACTTACTCCAAGGCCACACTCCTCACTGCAGTATAAATGTTATCAAACCTGACTATAGTATGTACTATTGAACACTTACTCTTATAAGATGCTACACCGAGCACTACATATAATATAATTAATCCTCACAAGAAGGTACATAAGCTATTTGATAGGTCAGGAGGCACAGAGAGTTTAAGAGAATTAAGGGGCTTATTCACACCACATAGCAAATAAATTGTGTAGTTGGAATTTGAACCTAGATGTGCTAGATTCCATGTCATTCCACTGTAGACTGTCTATGGCCAAAGTGTAGGACTGATTTATAGGATATGTATAGTCAGACTATAGAGTGTCTGCAAGGCTGAGTGTAGGAATCAGGTGGTCAGAAGCCAGGACAGGTGCACAGACTTCCTCAGACCCACTGGAAGGACACCTTCCTCAACAAAGTTCTGGGAGAAAAAGACAGCAGACTGGCTTGGCTTCATTAACTGCTGCAGGACAGCAGGCTCACTGGAAAGGAGCCTATCTCGTGGGTGGGAGGCAGTGATCCACTGGTAGAGACAGTCTAGTCCTGCAAAGTAGAATTCAAATTCTGAAGGGTGTGGTGATGAGGGTGAAAGGACACTGGAAGACTTAAGGCCAATGGGCAATACTTTTACCTTGGTAGAGGTCAGTGATGAATCCAAATCAAGTGACACTTAGTGGTAAAAGGGTATCTGTCTGCAGAGATTGGCCTGAGCCACTGCATGGGAACTGAGCACAGAACTGGATGAGTCCTGGTATGGGAGGGGTCCTGGAAAGAGAGTGTCATGTTAAAGGACTGGTTCCCAAGGCAAAGACCAAAAAATGCCCTGTTAGTATCCATGTAACTGGAACATGAAGTTGGATAAGCCAGCAGCTGAGCTGCCTGGGTGTTATCTCAGAGTAAAGGGCCAGAATGCTTAGGTCCCCAGAGGAATAGCACATTCCTCCAGGGAACGTGAATTTTAGGGCTAACAAGTATCAGCCATAGATCAGTTCAGTTCAGTTCAGTTCAGTCACTCATTTGTGTCCAACTCTTTGCGACCCCATGGACTGTAGCTCACCAGTCTTCCCTGTCCACCACCAACTCCCAGAGCTTGCTCAAACTCATCAGCCATAGTGCTTGGTCCCGACTGTGGGAAGACAGTAGGCTAGCCAAGGATGGAATTGGTAGGTTGATCTCATACCCTAGTTTTCATGGGACAGTTACGGTTTATGCCTATTATAGATCAATTAATTCCTGTAAGTAGTTTAAACCCTCCCTGTCACTCTCAAAATGTGTCTGAGTTTGCACATTGTATGATTTCCTAAATTAAGAGGCCATGAACCTGGTAGACACCTGATATGGGGTGGCCCTATCCAGGGAACATGCAGTAAATGTTAGGTAATATAGTCATAAATTTTAAACAAAATTTTAAATTTAGTTTTAAATCTAAAAATTTATATGGAATCACAAAAGACCCTGAATTGCCAAAGGAATATTGAGAAAAAGAACAAGATTGGAGACATCACATTTTCTGGCTTCAAACTATACCTGAAAAAGATAAAAACACTAGTTCAAAAAGATACATTCACCCCATTGTTCACAGGGACATTACTTACAATATCCAAAATATAGTCATCAATCTTGATATATTTTCTCTCTTGACAATTTGTTCCCTACATCATTCCCTTTTCTGGACTTAGATTCTGAAACCCCAGGAGGCAAAGAGCCAGTCTTTCTTGTGCAGCACAGAAAGCAAAAGACCAGAGAGATTGGTGGTTGAATGCTAACTCCACTGCTTCCCAGCCACATGACCGTGTGCCAATCACTTTCCCTTCCTGAGTCTCAACAGAAATCAGTGCTGTGAGAGTCGAGAAGGTGTCTATAAGATGATCAGCACAGGTTATGGTATGAGCACAGAAGCGGGTCAGTCAGTGGAATGTCTTATACTGACAGCAAAACGTGAGCAGTATAAGGGTTAGTGTAGTTCTCTGGTGGGACACCCAGACACCCTGTAGCAAGGGCCTGAATTCACAGTAGAGGACCCTGGCCCAGGCCACACCTTTCTCAAGCTAGTGGGAGGGGACAGTGCCTGTGTGGTGGTAATTTTCTTCTCCCTTTAAAGATGGTGGACCTCTTTGTATGGCATTCTTGGGATCTCAAGCAGATAGTCAGTGTTCAAAGAAAGGACTGCACCTTCTTAAATACATAAGCAGGTAAGGAAGTTTGTCTAATGTGCCAGGTAGTGCTATGCCAACTGTTTAGTGTTGTCTCACTGAATCCTGATCTGGGTTTGAATCCCTGTTTGATCACTTCTAGAAACCCAGGCAAGTTACTTAACCTTTATAGGCCTCAGTTTACCTGATGGTTCAGACAGTAAAGAATCTGCCTGCAATGCTGGAGACCAGGGTTAGATCCCTGGGTTAGGAAGATCCCAGTATTCTTGCCTGGAGAATTCCATGGACAGAGGAGCCTGACGGGCTATAGTCCATGGGTTGCAAAGAGTTGTACACAACAGAGTGACTAACACACACACACACAGATGCCTCAGTTTCTTAGATATTTGGATATTTATGATTTGCATAATATGAACTTCACATGATCAATCTGAGGATCAAGAGAGAGGCGGTGTTTAAGCATCTGACACCATAAACCTAGCATGTGCTTAAGAAGTGGGAGAGAGCATCCTGATCAACATCATCACCATTCCTCCGAGGACACACAGCTGGGAAGTGGTCCAGATGGGGCTGGAACCATGACCTGCACCCCTCTGAAGCCTGTTTTCACTCCAGTACCCTTCTCTGCCTCTCAGTTTAGTTTCTCTTCACCTAAGAGTTGGCCATGGTGCATTGACCAAGTTACTAAAATTTTGTTAGAAAAATGGTATTGATGAATCTATTTGCAGGGAAGGAATGGAGATGACGATGTAGAGAACAGACTTACGGACACAGTGGAGGAAGGAGAGAGTGAGGTGAATGGAGAAAGTAGCCTTGACATCTTTACACCACCGTGTGTAAAATAGATAATTGGTGAGAAGTCACTGAATAAAGCTGGGAGCCCAGCATGGCACTCTGTGATGATCTAGATGGATGGGATGAAGGAAGGGGATGAAGCCAGGTTCCTCTGTCCCTGGGGATTCTCCAGGGAAGAATACTAGAAAGTGTTGCCATGCCTTCCTCCAGGGGATCTTCCCAACCCAGGGACTGAACCCAGGTCTCCCACATTACAGGCACATTCTTTACCATCTGAGCCACCAGGGAAGCTCGAAAAGAAGGGGAGGGAGGCTCAACAGGGAGGGGATATATGTAAACGTATAGCTGATTTACACTGTTACACAGAAAAACCAACGCAACATTGTAAACCAATTTTCCTCCAACTAAACAATAAATTTAGAAAAAAAAGAATTTTTGCATCTATGGCAGACCAGATATGGGTCTGTTTTTACTTTTCTTGTACTATCTTTATTCCCATATCAGAGAGATGCTGGCCTCATAGAATACATTGTGAGTAAGTCCCTCATCCTTAAATTTTCTAGAAGATTTAGTGCAGACTTGGAAGTATTATAACTAAGCAGGATGCTACTGGACCTTCCTGGGACAGACCCTCCCACTCCTCCACGTCCTCCATCTGCTTCTTGTTTGTAGCACAACTTTAGCTTTCTAGGCCTTCCTTGAGTTTCAAAGAATGAATTTAACCAGAGAAGTGAGAAAACGAAGAAGCAAAGGAGAAAAGTCAAGCAAGACAAAATAGTAATAGTTTACCCTACACAATGTTAAGACTTTTAGTTCCTTCTGAAGGACTATAGCTCATTTTCTGAGCCATGTCCTTTGAGCTATTTTGCAGATGCTGAAAACCCCACCAGGTGTAAGAAGTTATCTGTGTGCTTCCCACAAGTAAGACGATCTCAGATGGTTTGGAACCAGAAGGTTGATAATGTGGACTCCCATTATCTTACCAGGAGCCAAATTGAAGAATGTCCACGAGGTGATCATGCACTCTACAACCCTTCTCACTCACCCTGTCTTTAAAAACACGTCCCTGAAAACTATCGGGGAGTTCAGATCTTTTAAGTACTAGCTGCCTGGACCCCTTGCTTGGCCCCTGCAATAAACACTGTACTTTGCTTCACCACAACCCAGTGTCAGTAGATTTTCTTTACTGCACAGGCAAGCAGTCTCAAGTTTGGTTCAGTAACAGTATTTCTTCTTTAAAGGACTGGTAGAATTCACAAGTAAATCCATCTAGGTCTAGAGTTTTCTCTGTGAAAAGGTTTTAACTTCACATTCAATTCAGAAAACTATATCTATGACTATTCAGGTTACCTATTTCTTTACAGATGAGCTTTGGCAGTTATCATCTTTCAACAAATTTATTCATTTTATTGAAGTTATCTAATTTGGGGATAAAGTTGTTCATGACATTCCCTTATTAATCTTTTAGCATTCCCTCATCCTCTGGTGTTACTTCATATGCATGAACTGATCAGCCCTCATCTAAAGACAGGAGGGAGACTTTTGCAGACTCCTGGGTTCACTCTCTGTGCAGCTTTCCTCTCCATTGTTCTGCTCTGAATTCTAGCCCCCTTGACCTCTGTCTTGGTCAGCTCAAGCTGCTATAATAGAATCCCACAGACTGAGTGGTTTAGATAACAAGCATTTATTTCTCACAGTTCTGGTGGCTGAATGCCTGAGATCAGGATAAATTGCTTGTCACATAATGTTCATTTTTTCATAGGCAGAATACTTAATTCATTAGGATTTCCCTCAAACACTAGGAAACTCAGCTAACAGTGGTTTAGATATACAAGAATTCATTTCTTCACATAACAAGTCTTGAGGTAAACAGTGTCATGTATTAGTTCACAGATGGATAATGTTAGTGAGAGGACCCCTGTGGTTCTCTGAGCCTTTTCCTGGTAGCAAGTCAGGTGCCCATTTCCAGATATGACATCTCATTTGTGGTGAAAGAAAGGAAGTTTGAGGGAACATGTTTGTATCACAGTCACTCTGTTCCTTTTTTTGGAGACATAAACATTTCACTAACCTTCCTCAGCTGAGTTTCTCTCGAGTCTTGCTGGAAAGGACCAGGTTATCTGAATGCTCTCACAGAGGAATTCTGGGAAAGGAAAAATGGAGCTGCCATCTAGGCTTGGACTTTCCATGATGTGTTCACTGCACTTAACAAGGGTTGTCAGCAAGAGGATGGTTCTCTCAGCAAAGAAGGGGGAAATGGATAGTCATTTCAACAAGTGTCTGCCATGATAAAATTGTATGTAAAGCATGATAATCATTGAGGTGAGAAAAAAATCTATTATCATATAAGGATAGGAAAAAATTAGAGAGAAACTTCCATAAACTAAAATTTTCTTTGTCATGTGGAAGGAACTAGAGGCTAATTATTTTCTTCTTTCAGCCTTCCTATGTCTACGAACATTCCTGGATGAATACGATCACTGTTGTAACTCAGAAACAAGGGAAGACTCTCTCAGGAGTTATCCTGAGTATGAAGGAATCCACAGGGGAAGGGCATCCAGACTGAGAATCAGGATTCTCTATTCCTCACTCAGCCTCTACCACTTGCAGCTAAGGAAGAGGCCGCAGAAACAACACAGGACCCTGGAAAGTCTGAAATCCAGCTTGGGGGGAGGGTGTTAGAAAAGCTGAGGGAGAGGCCGCAGATGAGAGGTTTGGGTGGTCCTGACCTGTCATCCCCATGGCCCACCTCAAGCAGAGTATGTTGGAGGCACTTTTGGTCCCACTCACCTTCATCTTGGCCTCGTATGTTCACATCTTTGCCTCCATCTTAAGAATCTGTTCATCCCAGGGGAGACTCCAGTATTTCTCCACGTCTACTTCCCATATCACTGTGTTCTATGGGCCATGTTCTATGGGCCAGCCATGATCATGTACATGAGGCCTGGGTCCTGGTAGGATCCAGAGAGGGACAAGAAGCTGGCCCTTTTCTACAATGTTGTCTCTGCCTTCCTCAATCCCATCATCTACAGTCTCCAGAACAAGGATGTAAAGAGGGCCTTTCTGAAAGTGCTTGGTCACAAAGGGACAGCTCGATAACCCAGGGTGTTTCAGAGTTGTCCAGAATCATGGGCAGACTTGATGGGCCTCATAAGGTATCATTAAAGTACATCAGTTCTGACCAACTTGAACCTTTCTATGTCTATGAGATACGCAGAAAGGGTGAGGCCACTCATACACTGAAGTTCTCCCCATGTTCAGCTGCTACCACCCAACCAATTAGTTGAGTGTTGAAAGCAAAAGTTTTCTTTTACAAGGACCATGTCCTTATGGTTCAAGGCCGTTACTTTATTGTTTTCCCTGGGTTTTCTCCTATGCAAGTTTATATCAGTTCAATACAATCACAGTCAAATGTTTAACATGCATACATGCTTTCTACAGTATAAAGTGTTGGGGGCTGAAGATGACACAAAGAGTAGACAGATTATGCAGGAACAGTCTTTCATTACTGTCTAACAAGCGCTCACAGTAATATTAGCATTGTTTTTTGCACTTAGTGCTATAAAATGTAAGTTAGAATTATTTTAGACTTATCTCTGGGAAAATATGACTAATAACCTGGTCTGAACTCAGCGTGTGAAACTGTCTCTTACCTGGTTTTACATTTTATTTATTATTTAAAGATTTTTTAATGTGAACATTTTTTAAAGTCTCTATTGAATTTGTTTCATTATTGCTTCTGTTATATGTTTTGCTTTTTTAACCACAAGCTGGTGGCTCAGAGGTTAAAACGTCTGCCTGAAATGCGGGAGACCTGGGTTCGATCCTTGGGTCAGGAAGATCCCCTGGAGAAGGAAACGGCAACCCACTCCAGTATTCTTGCCTGGAGAATCCCATGGACAGAGGAGCCTGGTGGGCTACAGTCCACGGGTCGCAAAGAGTTGGACACGACTGAGCGACTTCACTTTCACTTTCACTTTACGTAGATCTTTGCTCCCAAAACAGGTATTGGATCCATATCCCCTGCATCTGAAGGCAAAGTCTTAAACATTGGATTTCCAGGGAAGTCCCTGGTTTTACATTCTAAATCTCACTTCTTTTTTTTTTCCCAGAAAAAAAGTATATTTCACAAAGAAAAATACAATTGTATATGACTGTCTATCTGTATGAATCTCTCTGTTTATTTATATGTATATAACCAGAGAGTCAGATAGAGTCAGAAATATGCAGAAAGAAATTATGGGAAAAAATAAAGCAAAGATACCATTTTCTCACATCCAAAATAAAGACCCAGAGGGATCGGGTGGAGAGGGAGGTGGGAGGGGGAATCGGGATGGGGAATACATGTAAATCCATGGCTGATTCATGTCAATGTATGACAAAAACCACTACAATATTGTAAAGTAATTAGCCTCCAACTAATAAAAATAAATGGAAAAAATTTAAAAAATTAATTAAAAATAAAAGTAAAAAAAAAAAAGACATCGATATTTTGCCATATTTAGTCTGAGTCTTTCTTTTCCTTTTATTAAAAACAAGACTAAATAGTTACAAATAAAGCTGAAGTGCTCTTGAACTCAGCTCCTCTGAAGCAACTGCTATCATTAAATTGAAGTCTACTTAGTGTGTTTTAAACCTTTAGCGTACATACAAGTGTATCCATAATCAATACATACAATTGTTTTTGTATGAACTTGAAATTTGATAATGGTATCAAGATTTCAGTTCTGTTCTGAAAAATTTAACTCAACATCATGTTTCTGATATCTCCCATAGGATACTTAACAGGTCTAACTAATATTGTAACAAGCATTTTGATGTACCACATTTCATTTTATCTAATTATTATGGAACAATTGTGCATTTAAAATTTTTCACTTCCTAAAAAATCTGTGACAAATATATTTAGACATTTCTCCATGTGAAGTGTGAAAGTGTGAGTCACTCAGTCGTATCTGACTCTGCCACACTGTGGACTGCAGCACGCCAGGCTTCTGTGTCCATTGAGTTCTCCACAGAAGAAGACTAGAGTGGGTAGCCATTTCCTTCTCCAGGGGATCTTCCTGATGCAGGGATTGAACCCAGGTCTCCTGCATGGCAGAAAAATTCTTTACCATCTGAGCCACTTCATTATTTAAACAATTCTGTGACAAATCTATTTAGATATTTCTTCATAGGTAAGTATTTTTTTCTAGGATTTATGCATAGCAGTGAACTTGGCAGAGTTTACAATCCAAGAATTTTCAAACTTACTAGATGCTCCTAAACTATTCTTCTAGGTATTTATGCCAATCTACACCTTTCCCTCTCATCAACACTTATTCTAACCTAACAGAAGCAGAGGATATTAAGAAAAGGGGGCAACAATACACAGAACAGCTATACAAAAAGATCTTAATGACCCAGATAACCACAATGGTGTGATCTCTAATCTAGAGCCAGATAACCTGGAGTCCAAAGTCAAGTGGGCCTTAGGAAGCATCACTACAAACAAAGCTAGTGGAGATGATGGAAATCCAGTTGAGCTATTTCAAATTCTAAAAGATGATGCTGTGAAAGTGCTGCACTCAATATCACAGCAAATTTGGAAAGCTCAACAGTGGCCACAGGACTGGAAAAAGTCAGCTTTCATTCCAATCCCAAAAAAGGGCAATGCCAAAGAATGTTCAAACTACTGCACAATTGCACTCATCTCACATGCTGGCAAAATAGTGCTCAAAATTCTGCAAGTGAGGCTTCAACAGTACATGAATTGAGAACTTCCAGATGTTCAAGCTGGATTTAGAAAAGGCAGAGGAACCAGAGATCAAATTGCCAACATCTGCTGGATCATAGAAAAAGCAAGAGACTTCCAGAAAAACATTTATTTCTTCTTCATTGACTATGCCAAAACCTTTGTGTGGATCACAACAAACTGTGGAAAATTCTTCAAGAAGTATGAATACCACACTACCTTAAACGTCTCCTGAGAAATATGTATGCAGGTCAAGAAGCAGCAGTTAGAACTGAACATGGAACAACGGACTGGTTCCAAATTGGGAAAAGAGTATGTCAAGGCTGTATATTGTCACCCTGATTATTTAACTTCTATGCAGAGTACATTATGTGAAATGCTGGGCTGGATGAAGCACAAGCTGTAATCAAACTGCCGGGGGAAATGTCAGATATGCAGATGATACCACCCTTATGGCAGAAAGGGAAGAGGAACTGAAGAGCCTCTTGATGAAAATCAAAGAGGGGAGTGAAAAAACTCGGTTAAAACTCAACATTCAAAAAAATAACATCATGGCATCCGGTCCCATCACTTCATGGCAAATAGATGGGGAAACAATGAAAACAGTGACAGACTTTATTTTCTTAGGCTCCAAAATCACTGCAGATGGACTGCAGACATGAAATTAAAAGATACTTGCTCCTTGGAAGAAAAGCTATGACAAAGTTAGACAGCATATTAAAAAGGAGAGATATTACTTTGCCAACAAAGATCCGTCTAGTCAAAGCTACGGTTTTGCCAGTAGTCATGTATGGATGTGAGATTTGGACTATAAAGAAAGCTGAGTGCCAAAAAATTGATGCTTTTGAACTGTGGTGTTGGAGAAGACTCTTGAGAGTCCCTTGGACAGCAAGGAGATACAACCAGTCCATCCTAAAGGAGATCAGTCCTGGGTGTTCATTGGAAGGACTGATGCTGAAGCTGAAGCTTCAATACTTTGGCCACCTGTTGTGAAGAATTGGCTCATTGGAAAAGACCCTGATGCTGGGAAAGATTGAAGGCAGGAGGAGATGGGGACTACAGAGGATGAGATAGTTGGATGGCATCACTGACTTGATGGACCTGAGTTTGAGCAAGCTCCAGGAGTAGGTGAGGAATAGGGAAGTCTGACATGCTGCAGTCCATGGGGTCAGTCCATGGACATGACCGAGTGACTGAACTGAACTGAACACTTAATAATGTCATTTATATCGACCATTCTAAAATTGATATCTATCTCATAAAAATTGATATCTATCTCATGGGAAGTGGAGGGCATGGTTTTCTGTTTCATTTATAATTCCCAGATTGCTGATGAATGTAACATCTTTTCATAAGACGGTTGGTAGTATTGAGTAGTGAAGTCAACCCTGGTGTCAGACTTCTGTATTCTAACTTCAGCTAACCCTTTACTAACTCAGTGATGATGGGTAAGTTACCTAACCTCTGTGAGTCTCAGTTTCCTCATCTGTTAATGGGAAGAATATATTATAGATCTCAATGAATATGAGATATTGTTTATCTTTTCTTAATTTGTAGTTTATTATATATCTTGGGATATTATTCTTTGTCTATTACATTCATTGAAAATATTTTCTCTCAGTTACTTGTTTGCTGTTCTGTGCTGGGCTTTGTTGCTCAGTTGTGTCTGACTCTTTTTGACCCCATGGACTGCAGCACGCCAGGCCTCCCTGTCCATCACGATCTCCTGGAGTTTATCCAAGTTCATGTCCATTGAACTGGTGATGCAATCCAACTGTCTCATCCCCTGTCACCCTCTTCTCCTTCTGCCTTCAGTCTTTCCCAGCAGCAGGGTCTTTTCCAACGAGTTGGCTGTTCGAATCAGGTGGCCAACATATTGGAGCTTCAGCATCAGTCCTTCCAATGAGTATTCGGGGTTGATTTCCTTTAGGATTGACTGGTTGACGCTACTCTAGTATTCTTGCCATGAGAACCCCATGAACTCTATAAAAAGGCGAAATATAGTATATGTTTGTTCTCATAATTGTACATGTAAACAAATACTCATTACCTTAGACTAGGAGATAACCACAGTTAACCTTTCAGGGTCTAAAATTTTTAAAATTACTTTTATAAATATTTTTTTAAATAACAACACAATTCTTTAAAAATTTATTATTTGTTTCCATGACTTATAAAACTGAATTTCACAGTATTTCTTCTTTGGTAACTTGATTTATTCACTCAGTAAATTTATTTTCACTGCTTGAAAAGTATTCTTTTCACTTTCCTGATGAGTAGAATAATGACTTTTGAGTGAGTGAATAGAATTCTTAATGACTTTGTAAATCTCTTTTTATGTTTGTTTTTTTTTAAAATATAAACATATGTCAAAGGTTTCATTGAGCTATAGGAGAGAAGCCTGGGCAGATAGACCCAATTCAGGGCAAAAAAGATTTTGGCAGCTGGACAAAGTAGTTGAAATGAAACTCCACACGTAGGAACCAGTGAGGACTCTGGAGCTGGGCGAAAAAAGTCAGAGCTGCAGATTAGAAAGATAGCTACACCAGCTGTCGGAATGCTTATAGCCCCCAGAGCCTGGTTGTTGTATTTAGGTCCTGCCACTTGAGAAGGAAGGTGGGTCACAGACCTGGAGACCCTTGTCACTTGAGGTGGGCAACCTGGGAGAGGGCATTTCAGGTTGGGCCAGGGGAGGTGTGAGGAGGCCCCTGGGATAGGGGATTCCCTATGGCCCAAGCAAAGACCTTCCCTGAGGATCTCAGAGGGAGCTGAAATCAGAAATCCCTGAATTGGACACCACCAAACCCTGAGCTCCCCTCCAGTGGAGGAAGGGGCCTCCATGGCCTGGTCAGTGCTGCAGTGGACTCCACACTGGGGTCAGGATCAGGACAGTGGGGAGCAGAAGTGAGACTGTCACCCAGGAGGAAGAGATTCAGTGGCCAGTAAGCAGGAGAGTGCAGGGTGCAGTCGGCTGGAGTGAGCCTGCCTAAAGAGCCTTTAGGTGCCCTGCTTAAAGAACCTTCTGTCCCAGAAGCCAGGCTCTTGGGCTCCACTCTCATTAGCTTTCCCCTGTGTGGCTCTCAGCTTTCAATCCAAGCTCCAGTCTGGTTCCTGTGGGGAAATACCTGACCAAGTAACAAATGTCACCCCAGTCCCCTGGGCTGTGTGTGGGCAGGGGATCTTCTCATGCTCAGGAAGGATAGAGCCTAAAGTTTCTTTTGCCCTCCAGGCAGGACAGAACTCCTTATCCCTTGGCCAGAGACATAAAAAATGGGGCTCCAAAGGCTTCCCTGCTGCCTCACTCTCTCAAAATTGTAGCTGACAGGAACTTCCTATTTCCTGTCTTAAGTCCTTGGTGCTACAGTCATTGCAAAGTGAGGGAAAATACAAGGAGCCTGTCCCCTTCTCTCCTGCTTGAGTAAAGCTTCTCACCAAGTGACTTGAAATGACAGAACACACCCTCAATGGGGCTGAGACTCTGAGGCCGCTGGGTAGTTTCAGACCTCCATGGGCACCATTGTTTACTAGATACATATTAAAATGTACCACGTGTGTGCCTGATAAGTTGCTTCTGTCGTGTCTGACTCTTTGCTCCCTATGGACAGTAGCCCACTAGGCTCCTCTGTCCATGGGATTCTCCAGGCAAGAATACTAGAGTGGGTTGCCATGCCATCCTCCACAGGATCTTCCTGACCCAGGGACTGAACCTGCGTCTCCTGTGGTTCCTGCATTGCAGGCAGATTCTTTACCACTGAGCCACCAGGGAAGCCCACAATGTACCACGTCCCACTTCAAAAATCTGAAAAGAAGATGTAAGAGTCTAATGAGTTGCAAGGGACTAACTGATAAAATGTTGTATTTAATAGTCATTTGACTAATCACAAAATGTGGTCCACTGGAGAAGAGAATGGCAAACCACTTCAGTATTCTTGGATGAGAACCCCATGAGCAGTATGAAAAGGCAAAAAGATAGGACACTGAAAGATGAACTCCCCAGGTTGGTAGGTGCCCTATATGCTACTGGAGATGGAGAAATAACTCCAGAAAGAATGAAGGGACGGAGCCAAAGCAAAAACAATACCCAGTTGTGGATGAGACTGGTGATAGAAGCAAGGTCCGATGCTGTAAAGAGCAATACTGCATAGGAACCTGGTCCATGAATCAAGGCATATTGGAGAAGACAAGAGTGAATGTCAACATTCTAGGAATCAGCAAACTAAAATGAACTGGAATGGGTGAATTTAACTCAGATGACCATTATATCTACTACTGTGGGCAGGAATCCCTTAGAAGAAATGGAGTAGCCATCATAGTTAACAAAAGGGTCCAAAATGCATTACTTGGATGCAATCTCAAAAATGACAGAATAATCTCTGTTCATTTCCAAGGCAAACCATTCAATATCACGGTAATCCAAGTCTATGCCCTGGCCAGTAATGCTGAAGAAGTTGAAGTTGAACGGTTCCATGAAGACCAACAAGACCTTTTAGAACTATCACCAGAAAAAGATGTCCTTTTCATTATAGGGGACTGGAATGCAAAAGTAGGAAGTCAAGAAACACCTGCAGTAACAGGCAAATTTGGCCTTGGAGAACAGAATGAAGCAGGGCAAAGGCTAACGGAGTTTTGCCAAGAGAACTCACTGGTCATGGCAAACACCTCTTCCAACAACACAAGAAAATACTCTACACATGGACATCACCATATGATCAACACTGAAATCAGATTGATTATATTCTTTGCAGTCAAAGATGGAGAAGCTCTATACAGTCAGCAAAAACAAGACCGGGAGCTGACTGTGGCTCTGATCACGAACTCCTTATTGCCAAATTCAGACTTAAATTGAAGAAAGTGGGGAAAACCACTAGACCATTCAGGTATGATCTAAATCAAATCCCTTATGATTATACAGTGGAAGTGAGAAATAGATTTAAGGGACTAGATCTGATAGACAGAGTACCTGATGAACTATAGACGGAGGTTCGTGACATTGTACAGGAGGCAGGGATCAAGACCATCCCCATGAAAAATAAATGCAAAAAAGCAAAATGGCTGCCTGAGGCGGCCTTACAAATAGCTGTGAAATGAAGAGAAGCAAAACGCAAAGGAGAAAAGGAAAGATATACCCAGTTGAATGCAGAATTCCAAAGAACAGCAAGGAGAGATAAGAAAGCCTTCTTCAGTGATCAGTGCAAATAAATAGAAGAAAATAATAGAATGGGAAAGACTAGAGATCTCTTCAAGAAATTTAGAGATACCAAGGGAATATTTCATGCAAAGATGGCCTCAATAAAGGACAGAAATTGCATTGACTTAACAGAAGCAGAAGATATTAAGAGGTGGCAAGAATACACAGAAGAACTGTACAAAAAAGATCTTCATGACCCAGTTAATCATGATGGTGTGATCACTCACCTAGAGCCAGACATCCTGGAATGTGAAGTCAAGTGGACCTTAGGAAGCATCACTATGAACAAAGCTAGTGGAGGTGATGGAATTCCAGTTCAGCTGTTTCAAATCCTGAAAGATGGTGCTACACTCAATATGCCAGCAAATTTGGAAAACTCAGCAGGGGCCACAGGACTGAAAAAGGTCAGTTTCCATTCCAATCCCAATGAAAGGTAATGCCAAAGAATGGTCAAACTACCACACAATTGCACTCATCTCACATGCTAGCACAGTAATACTCACAATTCTCCAAGCCAGGCTTCAGCAATACGTGAACTGTGAACTTCCAGATGTTCAAGCTGGTTTTAGAAAAGGCAGAGGAACCAGAGATCAAATTGCCAACATCCACTGGATCATCAAAAAAACAAGCGAGTTCCAGAAAAACACCTATTTCTGCTTTATTGACTATGCCAAAGCCTTTGACTGTGGATCACAATAAACTGTGGAAAATTCTGAAAGAAATGGGAATACCAGACCACCTGACTTGTCTCTTGTGAAATCTGTATGCAGGTCAGGAAGCAATAATTAGAACTGGACATAGAACAATAGCCTGGTTCCAAATAGGAAAAGGAGTACGTCAAGGCTGTATATTGTTACCCTGCTCATTTAACTTCTATGCAGAGTACATCATGAGAAACGCTGGGCTGGAGGAAGCACAAGCTGGAATCAAGTTTGCCGGGAAAAATATCAACAACCTCAGATATGCAGATGACACCACCCTTATGGCAGAAAGGAAAGAGGAACTAAAAGGCTTCTTGATGAAAGTGAAAGAGGAGAGTGAAAAAGTTGGCTTAAAGCTCAACATTCAGAAAACTAAGATCATGGCATCAGGTCCCATCACTTCATGGTAAATAGATGGGGAAACAATGGAAAGAGTGACTGACTTTATTTTTGGGGGGCTCCAAAATCTCTGCAGATGGTAACTGCAGCCATGAAATTAAAAGACGCTTACTCCTTGGAAGGAAGGTAATGACCAACCTAGACAGCATATTAAAAAGCAGAGACCTTACTTTGTCAACAAAAGTCCATCTAGTCAAGGCTATGGCTTTTCCAGTAGTCATGTATGGATGTGAGAGTTGGACTATAAAGAAAGTTGAGTGCCAAAGAATTGATGCTTTTGAACTGTGGTGTTGGAGAAGACTCTTGAGAGTCCCTTGGACTGCAAGGAGATCCAACCAGTCCTTCCTGAAGGAGATAAGTCCTGGGTGTTCATTGGAAGGACTGATGCTGAAGCTGAAACTCCAATACTTTGGCCACCTGCTGAGAAGAGCTGACTCAATTTAAAAGACCCTGATGCTGGGAAAGATTGAGGGCAGGAGGAGAAGGGCGCAAGAGAGGATGGAATGGTTGGATGGTATCACCAACTCAATGGATATGAGTTTGTGTAAGCTCCGGGAGTTGGTGATGGACAGGGAGGCTTGGTGTGCTGCAGTCCATGGGGTCACAACAAGTTGGACACGACTGAGCAACTGAACTGAACTGAACTGAACTGACCAATCACTAATTTTATTCTGTGGAATCTCTATTTTTGAGCCAATAATATCTTTCTTTTCTGTTTATAGACTCTGAAAACTCAAGGACCCTAGACATTTTGTCTACAGTTCCTAATGAATAAAATAGCCCTGGGGATGCCACCAGGCAGAGGGAGGGGACCATTTCATGGCCTTCATCACCCTACACCTCCCCGGGGGCCTCATTTTTTTTTCCTGTGTAAGGAGGAGCAGCTGAGAAAAGACCTGCCCTCAGGGCCCTGTCAGGACACGCCCCCTCCCCAGCACCACACTCCTGTCCCAGCTGAGCCTTACCTTCCCCCTGCCCTACCTGGGCTTCCAGAAGAGACTTATCTGAGTAAGAGTGATGCTCCTGAGTGGAAACCTGGGTGCTTCCTCCCTGACAGGAAGGGCCTGCAGGAACTGTAGCTCCTGGCTAGAGCCCTGGGGCCTCATGTCACTCAGGAGTGACATGGGAGTCTGGGAGCTTTGCCCACAGCCACCTTCCCAGAAGAGTCATAAGCTCAGGATAGCGGTTATAAGCCCTGAACCGTTCTGGGGAGCAAGCCAGGCTGCCGGCTGTCCCCTATGCCCAGCCATGCCAGGAGCTCTGGGTAGGACCTGGTCCACAGTTCCCGATCATCTCGGTTTCTCTCCCACGTCTGTGTGAGTGTGTCCCATGGCTGTCTCTACCTCTTTCTCTCTGTGTGTCCATCCAATCATTTCTCTGTCTCTGGGTCTGATATTATCTCTGTGTCTCTGCTTTTCCTTCTCTTTCTTACTTTCCATCCCTCTTCATCTGTCTCCTTCAGCCTCTGCTTCTGCTGGCTCTGTCTGGGTTTCTCTGCCTCCAGAGATTTTGTCCATCTCTCTGGTCCTCTGAGTCTCTGGCTCTGGTGTTCTGTCAGTTTGGGTCTTCTGCTCACTCTGTGACTTTCTTTCCCTCTTGATGTCTATTTACTGCTCACTGTGCCTCTGGATTTGCCTGCAGCATTGCCCTCTTCAGACACCCTGCTTCTCTCCTCTTCTTCTCACTCTGTACCTGTTCCTTTGACTCACAAGGATCGTGTAGCTCAGTGGAGGGGATGAGCTCAGACAACAAGAGAAGCTGTCCCTTCCATTCTCCTTTAAACCTTGCTAGGTCCAGCATGCCTTTCTCCATTTCTAATCTTCCTCTCTCATATTCACCCTTTTATGTAACTAATCTGAATTGAAAAGCCAAATTCCTATATATTCCATCCTTGAAGTATCACTTGGGGACTTCTCTGGCAATCCAGTGGTTAAGACTTTGCCTCCCAATGCAAGGAATGCTGGTTCCACCCCTGGTCTGAGACCTAAGTTCCCACGCACCTCACAGCCATAAAACCAGCACACAAATAACAGCAGGAAAATTGTGAGAAATTCAATAAAAACTTTAAAAATGGTCCATAACCAAAAAAAAAAGTTCACTTGAACTTTATTCCTTATTATAAAAATTGCTTGTGTTTCTTGTAACAAGTTTGGGAAGTTCAAAGAACTTTAAGAAATAAATATCACTTATGAATCTAATCACCAGAAATGACCACTGTTAACCTATTTCATATATTTCTTTTCAATTTTAGTCCAATTTTATAAATCATTATGATATTTGAACTGGGTCATATATAGTTTCCTATTCTGCTTTTTAACTTAACAATCTGTTGAAGAATTTCCCCATAATGTGAAATAGTCTCCAAAGTACTATTTTAAATGTTATAAGGTATTCAATTATATCAGTAGACCATAATTTATGTAACCAGTTCCCTGTTATAGGATATTTAAGTTGTGTGCAGTTTTCCCCATTAGAAATAATACTGCAATAAACCTCCTTGATGAAAATCTCTTTTCACATCTCTCATTTTTCCATAGGCAAAATGAACCTTCCAAATCAAAACTCTGTGTGAGGCACAATAGCATCTGACAAACCGTCCAAGTGACTCAGATGCACAGTGAAGTTTGAAGCACTGAGTTAGAGGCATTGGGTTCATGGCTGGTTGCCCAGGTAATGAGAGTAAGGAGAATCTTAGAATAGGGAGACCAGGAGAGATGGGAGGAGGTTCTAGGAAGAACAGTCTCCAGTCACTTGCCAGCTGGCTGGGAACTAGAGAGGAAAAACGGTTGCACAGATAACTTAGGGACTTTACAACATTAATATTCATTTTAAAAATAGTTTTCTGTTCATTTTAAAAATAGAAAAATGGTTGCACAGATAACTTAGGGACTTTACAACATTAATATTCATTTTAAAAATAGTATTCAGTTTAAAAATAGTAAGTCATCTTCCTCTTACCCATACCTTCAGGGCAAGTCTTACAAATAGCATCCTTGTGTTGGTGAGGTTTGGAGGCACGAAGAAGAAAGAGCATAGGGATGACCACACAAGAAAGGCAGTGAAGGGAGTCAAGAATTCACCAAGAACAAGGATTTTAGAGCAAAATGACCAGGAATGCACAAGAAATCTTCAACAATACTAGGGACATATAGAGCAGCTCAGATGAGGAGTTCTGTTGCTTTGTTTGGTTATGAGAGAGAAAAGAGTCAACACCATGAGGCTGAAGAGCCTTGAACAGCCAGGTGAGGCTTCAAGGCCTTTCTCTGTCCCATCATAAAATAAATATTCACCCATGTATATATTCTCCTAGGTTGTTTTATAGTTTCATCATTTGCCTTGAACTCTTTAAAGTATTTAGAATCTATTGCAGTTGACTGTGTGAAAACTTTCCCACTCGTACTATTTTTAACTCTTCTTTGTTCCTCTGATTTATAACAAACAGTGAACATTTGGCAAAAACATATTGAATCAATGACATAATTAATGAACACCAGTAAGTTTCATTCACCAGAAAAACTAAATCTTAAATTCTATTGCTAAACTTTACAATAGTCTTGACTTTAATCACCACTTACAACCTTAATGCCAATCCTAACAGTGATAAAAGCCTCAACCCAAATAATGAATGTAGTAGTCTTAACTCTGATCCTTAAAGTGAGTCTGAGCAACCTCTCTTGTCCCCAGAGAAACAGAAATGATGTGAACAACAGAGAAAAAAGCATGACTGTCTCAGGAAAGGGAGTAACAGAAAGGAGCATAGAATGTGCCACTTCCCTGACGTGGTTTTCACCATTTCTTCACGATGATCCTCAACTTAATCCTGAACCAAATCTCATGAACAGTAGGGCCCCCATCTACTAATCCAAACTTCCTGTTAGGAAACCTGAATGAAACAAGGGTGAGAAGCCCTTGGCATAAAAACCCAATAAATTACATATCCCCCAAACTCTTTAAGCAGGCAGAGCACGATGCAGGAGCTCAACCAGTCCGCTGTGACAGAATTCATCCTGTTGGGCTTTGCCTCGAACCCCAGGACCAATCCTCTGCTCTTCACCTTCTTTCTGGTCTTTTACCTGCTCATCCTTGTCAGCAACAGCCTCCTCATCACCCTCATCCACCAGGACACACGCCTCCACACGCCCATGTACTTCTTCATCAGTGTCCTCTCCCTGCTGGACATGTGCTACACCACCACGACGGTGCCCCAGATGCTCGTGCACATTCTCAGCAAGAAGAGAGCCATCTCTTTTGCTAGATGTGTGGCCCAGATGTACATCTTCCTCCTCTTTGGGATCACTGAGTCCTGGCTTTTCTCCATCATGTCGGTGGACAGGTACGTGGCCATCTGCCACCCTCTCCGGTATAAGGTCATCATGAGCCGCTGGGTGTGCCTTCTCATGGTGGGCATCTGTGCAGCCTATGGTGTGGCGGGTGGCCTGACTGATACCTTCTTTGCTATGCGCCTTCCCTACTGTGGCCCTAATGAAATTGACCACTACTTTTGTGAGGTCCCTGCGGTCTTGAAGCTGGCCTGTGCAGACACATCCCTCAATGACTTGGTGAACATCATCACAGGCTTCAATGTCATTGTGGTCCCACTCTCCTTGATTGTCATTGTCTATGTCAACATCTTTTTCACCATCATGAAGATCCGCTCAGCTCAAGGACGGATCAAGGCCTTCTCCACCTGTGCCTCCCACATCACCGTGGTTTCCATGTTCGCTATTCCATGCAGTATCACATATATGAGCCCTGGCTCCGACTCTTCATCAAACAGTGGCAAGAAAATGGCCCTTTTCTACAACATTGCCACAGCCTTCCTCAACCCTGTCATCTACAGCCTGAGGAACAAGGATGTGAAAAATGCTTTCCTCAAACTGATGGGAAGGGGCATGGCCCCAGAGTAATGTTTTAAAGATAAAGATATGCAGAGACATACAATTCAGGACTCGTACTCACACCAAAGACTCTTCCATGAGTCCTGAAGTGATGGTCTCCATAAAGCTCATGCTTCACTCTGGCCCAGTGGGAAAGAACAGGGTGCTTGGCCATCAGCATTATCTGTGGTGGTGTAGTTTGAGACAAAGATAATCAGGAAGATCCAACACAGTGCTCAAGAGCCTGAAATCTAGTGCCAGGCAGACCAGGATGAGAGAGTTGGCTTTACCAATCACTAGGCAAGTGAATTCTTACAGCTCTTTCGGCTACTTTAAGGTTTGTATCTCTTCTTCATAGGGAAGTCGTAATAATTAAATGAGACAATATTGATACAATAAAGGTACTTAGTACAGAGCCTGCAAATGTTAGTTTTAATTTTCAAGACTTTTGACTGGAATTATCAATTCAAGTTGATAATTGAATTCAATGGGTTGTATTATCCATCTTTAAACAGCAGTGATCTTCTGGTCTTTGGAAGTGACTGGATGCCCAGAGAGAATGGGAATAAAAGAGTGTTGTAGGCAGAGAGTGGAAGAAGGACAAACTCAGAAACTGCAAAGTGGAGATTTTTAAGGTGCAGAAGAAACTTGAGAAGGAGGAAATGAACCTATATAACCCATCTAAAAACTCAGTCAGTTAGAGCATCTGGGGTCAATTGAAGTTCTCTTAGAACGGGAAAAATTCTCTTTTATGACCATGTTTTTCTGTTCTCTAGATTTCCTTTTTTTCCTTGTTTCTAATAGCATACATTTTCGAAAACTATAGCCTCTCTTGGGTAGTCCCAAGAAAAGAGACTCTAAGGATGAGGGAAACTAGAGATATGAGGGTGAACTATAATGTGACCCCCGGATACAAAATGTCAGGAGTTCTGAGAGAGGTTACAATTTCAGTGGGGACTTTTTTGCTTTGTTCCTTCTTGTTTGAAATGACTTCCCTGGAACTGTTTATTTCTCAGAGAATCTTCACAAATGTGAATTGTTTTTTCCCATGCTTCACCAGCCAACAAAGATCATGTTACTGGGCATCACTCATATTCACTGCCTGCTGGCTGCCACAGGAACTTCAGCACACAACAAAGCAATTCCCATGAGGTTCTAGAGGCATGTCCCATAAACTAACTTGTAGCCCCTTTGAATTCTTCTTTCTGAGCCCTGTGTTGATGTACACTGCCTATGAAAACCTTTGGGAAAAAAAAATAACTATGCTGGCCAAAAAATATTACATGAGTGTCTGTTTGCTTCCGGAGAGGCCATGGCCAATGCTGAGAGTGCAGGTTCATAATATCCCCACAGGTATTACCAACCTCACCACCCAGAAGTCAGAGTGTTGCATAAATAGTGAAACAAAATTAAAGACAAACAATAATACCGGACATATAATTGCAACATATTTACATACGTGAATAAAAGCATTAACACATAAAGTACTCTTGAAAAGTGATAAGAAAAAATACAAAAAAAAAATAAAAAATACAAACACTCAGAAAAACTAGCAACAGGTGTGAACAAAATACAAAATACAAAATCCAAAAAAAAAAAAATCCAAATAATCAATAGACACATGGGAAAATCAAACACAGTAGGTATCTAAGAAATGAAAATTCAAATATCAGTGAGATACTATGTTTTCACCTTTTGAAACTGGCAGAGTGCTTAAACAGAGTCAGAGGTGGCTGAAAGTGAAAATAAAGTGAAAGTTGCTCAGTCGTGTCCAACTCTTTGTGACCCCATGGACTATACAGTCCATGGAATTCTCCGGGCCAGAATACAGAAGTGGATAGAATACAATAAAACATGAATTTTCATACACTACTCATGGGAGTACAGATTGACCTAGAAAGCATATTCATATTTTGCACAACCAAGTAATAGTAATTAGTCCAAGTCCTAATTGTATGGCAGCCAGGAACTTTCCTAAAACTCAGTCTGTGGCCAGAGCTTTGTAGAAAATAAAAGGTTTATTTATATGTAGTCAGCTATGTTAATAGTTTAGGTTTTAGCTCAGTTTGAATGTGTGGTGGAGAAGGCAATGCCCTTCTTCAGTGTTCTTGCCTGGAGAATCCCAGGGACGGGAGAGCCTGGTGGCTGCCGTCTCTGGGGTTACATAAAGTCAGACACGACTGAAGCAACTTAGCAGCAGCAACAGCAGCAGAATGTGTGGCCGAACAGAAAGTAAGTTAACTGAAAGCTGAAAAATCAGCAAAGCAGATTTCTTCTCAATCCCAGGTGTACTCATGCTCAGCAACAGGCTACCAAATGGAGCATTGGAAGCAGTAGTTCACTCTGAGCCTGGCCTAGAAGGCTGCAGAAGTGAGGCCCACAGGTCCGAGGTGACCTACCTAGATGACCTCTGACATTGTCTCCAGCTCTGAGGGTCCTGATTACTCAGTTCAGTTCAGTTCAGTTCAGTTGCTCAGTTGTGTCTGACTTTGTGACCCCATGGACTGCAGCACGCCAGGCTTCCCTGTCCTTTACCAACTCCCGGAGCTTGCTCAGACTCATGTTCATCGAGTCAGTGATGCCATTCAACCATCTCATCCTCTGTTGTCCCCTTCTCCTCCTGCCTTCAATCTTTCCCAGCATCAGGGTCTTTTCCAATGAGTCAGTTCTTCGCATCAGGTGGCCAGAGCATTGGAGTTTACTAGATTACTAGATTTGCAAAACAGGTGTGCCAGGCACATCACCCCCTTCCTCCATTGTTTTCCTCTTACAAAACTGTTCCCAGAGCAGTATCTATCAGAATTGGTTGCAGCCCTTCCACTATAGGAGTCATGGGTTCAATTCTTAGTTGGGGAACTAAGATCACACCAACCACGCCATGTGGCAAAAAAAAAAAAAAAAAGAAAAAAAGAAATTGGTTGTAGTTACAGATTCTCCTGTATCTTAATGGATCTTATGGCTGCTAGCAGTTGATGGGAGTGGTGTTCACCAAAGCGCTATGTTCTGCTTCTGATGAACACAAAGGATGCTCTTTCCATATTAAAGTGCCACTTGCATTGAGTAAGTAATATCTCATGGCCAGGCTCCAATAACCTGCAGGGCTCAGCCCCCAGTTAGCTCCTCTACTTCACAGTTCAAGGAGATTTACAAGATTAGAGGTACTACCATTTTGGTTAAATTCACCTGGTTTGTGGTTTCCGACAGGCAGAAGAGGTGACTGGTACAAGGCCATGTCAGGCAGGCTAGTCCTGCGCAAGTTTCCTATATGTAGCAGTCAGAGTTCACTCAAGAAAGCTAACTTCTGAACATGCTATGGATAAAGAGCTTATGTTAGGAATTAGACCTTACACAACTGTGCCAAGAACTGGGGAAGTGTCATTGGAGGATCAGAGTAAAATCATCTTGAACCGCTGGTAATGTTAGACAAGTCAGAGCTTGTAAGAAGATCTGAGAAGCTCCAGATCCAGTCACTTAATAGATCATTAACAGAGGTCTTAAAGAGGCTTCTGGAAACCTATTATTGCCTTTGAGTGTCCATAGCCAAGCAATCAGTTGTGGTCCTGGGGTTCCTGTTGGTCCCAGGGCCAGCATTTAGTAAAATAAGCTTACCAAGGAAAACAAGGACAAACTAAGACCCAGTGATCTTCAGTGTCTAGCCATCACTTTATCTGATCATGAAGACTTTCACTCCAACATTAAGAACTGCTACTTCACTTCTTCAGGCCAAATCCTAAAACATACAAAGAAGAGGATTCTGGAAAACAGGACCCACCTTTACCAGTTAAGGATTATTTTAGGAATAATGTATGTATTTTAGGAACTGAACCTTACACAATTGTGGGAGGAAGTGTGACCCAAGTTGACAATACCACAATCCAGTCGCCCTTATGGCAAAACATCTTTATTCTATATTTTTCATTATAGTTTCCTCTTTTATTAGGAATTATTGGGAGTAGTTTTCAAATTTCAAATATGAGGAGGGACTTTTGTTTCTGGACATGATTGAGTAAAACGTATTAGAACTACCTTCCCATTATTAAAAAAAAAAAACCAAACTATAAAACACAAGAAAATCTGTAAAGCAATGCTTTTCAGACATTGGACAACAGACAGTATATATTAGTTTACCGGGGTTGCCATAACAAAATACTATAGACTGGGTGATTTAAACAAGACAAATTTATTTTCTCATAGCTCTGGATGCTGGTACAAAAGTAATTGCAATTTTGGACTGTGATTTTTAAATCATTATAACTAAGCTCAAACATACCTTTATTAATCAAAATATGAACCATTACAATCAACACATTTCTGCCAAAGAGAAATAAGTTTGCTTATTCCTGTGGCATAAAAATCCATGCCTCAGGATTCAACAAACTCTTGGAAAGCATTTTCTCTCTCCTGCTGGTTGTGGAAGCAGTCTCCCTGCAGAAAGTTATCGAGATGCTTGAAGAAGTGGTAGTCATTTGGCAAGAAGTCAGGTGAATATGGCAGATGAGGCAAAACTTCATAGCCCAATTTGTTCAACTTTTGAAGCATTGGTTGTGCAATGTGCTATTGGGCATTGTCGTGGCGAAGAATCGGGCCCTTTCTGTTGAAAGTGCTAGCTGCTGGTGGTGTAGTTTTCAGTGCATCTCATTGATTTGCTGAGGATACTTCTCAGATATAGTGGTTTTGCTGAGATTCAGAAAGCTGTAGTGAAACAAACCAATAGGAGACCACCAAACAGTGACCATGACCTTTTTTGGGTGCAAGTTTGGCTTTGGAAAGTGCTTTGGAGCTTCTTCTCAACCCAGCCTCTGAGTTGGTTGTCACCGTTTATCATATAAAATCTGCTTTTCATTGCACATCACAATCCAATGGAGAAATGGTTCTCTGTTGTTGCATAGAATAAAGAAGACGACTCTTCAAAACAATGGTATTTTTGATTTATGGACCCCTGATGAGGCAGCCACTTATCAAGCTTTTTCACCTTTCCGATTTGCTTCAAAGGCCGAACAACCATAGCATGGTTGATGCTGAGTTCTTTGGCAACTTCTCAGGTAGTTGTAAGAGGATCAGCTTTGATGATTCTCTCAGTTGGTGGTTGTCAACCTCTGACGGCTGGCCATCTTCAAGGCTCTTGTCTCCTTTGCAAAACTTCTTGAACCACCACTGCACTGTAGGTTCTTTAGCAGTTCCTGAGCCAAATGCATCGTAAATGGAACAAGTCCCTGTGCTGGGACTGAAATTCCTTCCCACTGAGACTTAGTGGAGAGAGGAGTCTTATGGCTGAGTGGCCACATCACTGTGTGACACAGTGACAATACTAATACAGTGTGTTTGTTTCCGTCCAAAGCGCTTTTATGTGCCTTTTATGTGCTTATTAATCTTATCCAAGGCTACTTATGGAGCAGAGATAAAACTGAGGCTTGGATATAGATAATATAAATGCTGCTAATACCTATTAGTGCCCTCGTAACTATCCAGGAGCTTCCCTGCTGGCTCAGTGGTAAAGAACCCACCTGTCAATGCAGGAGATATGGATCTGATCCCTGGTTCGAGAAGATCCCCTGGAGAAGGAAATGGCAACCCACTTCAGTATATTTGCCTGGGGAATCCCATGAACAGAGGAGCCTGGTGGGCTACAGTCCGTGTGGTTACGAAGGGTCGGACATGCGTTAGCGACTAAACGACACTATTTTGAAAGACCATGTACCTAATTATAGTATAAATGCTACTAAATCTATTACTATAGCAACAACCACATATTATTGAACACTTACTCTTTTAAAATTTTTTAATTGGAGGAAAATTGCTTTGTAATGTTGTATTGGTTTTTGCCTTACAACAACGTGAATTAGCCATAATTATACATATTGAACCTCCTTCCCCTCCCTATGTCCCACCCCTTGGTCATCACAGATTGCCAGGCTGGGCTTCTTGTGCTATAGATAGATAACTGATGAGCAACTTCTCACCAGTTATCTAGTTTAAATATATTGATGCTACTTTTTCCATTTGTCCCACTCTCTCCTTCCCCCACTGTGTCCAAAAGTCCATTCTCTACATCTGTGTCTCCATTCCTTACCTGCATATAGGTTCAACAATACCATTTTTCTAGATTCCATATGTATGTGGTAATATGCAATATTTATTTTTCTGCTTCTGACTTATTTCACTCTGTATAACAGGCTTTAGTTTCATCTACCTCACTAGAACTGACTCAAATTCATTCTTTTTTATGGCCAAGTAATATTCCATTGTATATATGTACCACAGCTTCTTTACCCATTCATTTGTAGATGGATATCTAGGTTGCTTCCACGTCCTGGCTATTGTATAGTGCTGCAATGAGCATCAGGGTACATGTATCTTTTAGAATTGTGGCCGTCTCAGGGTATATGCCCAGTAGTGGGACTGCTGAGTCATGTGATAGATTTATTCCTAGTATTCTAAGGAATTTCCATACTGTTTTCTATAATGGCTGTATCAGTTTATATTCCCAAAAATGGTGTAGGAGGGCTCCCTTTCTCCACATCCAATCCAGCATTTATTGTTTGTAGATTTTTTGATGGTGGCCATTCTGACTGTGCGAGGTAATACCCTACTGTAGCTTTGATTTGCCTTTCTCTAATTATTAGGAATGTTGAGCAGCTTTTTATGTGACCACTTACTCTTATCAGATGCTACACTGGGTGCTATACATAATGTAATTAATCCTCAGGACAAGGTAGGTAAGTCACTTGATTTGTCAGCAGACGTAGAGAGTTTAAGAGAATTAAATGACTTATTCATGCCACATAGCAAATAAATTGTGTAGTAGGAATTTGAACTTGCATCTTCCAGATTCCAAGTCACTCTACTATAGCATCTCTGTTGCAATACTGAATTTACAGGCTATGGACAGTCAGATTATAGAGTGTCTACAAGGCTGGGTGTAGGAACCAGGTGGTCAGAGGCCAGGACAGAGGCACAGTCTTCCTTGGATCCACTGGAAGGATGCTCCCCAACAAGTACCCTCTTGGGTCCTAATGGAATTCTAGGAGAGAAAGGCATCAGACTAGACTGCCTTTGTTAACTGCTGTAGTTTTCTATTTTACACATGATGCCACTCTTTCTTGTGCAACACAGAAAGCAAAAGACCAGACAGCCAGGCAGACTGGTGGCTGAATGCAGTCTCACTGGAAAGGAGCCTATTTTGTGGGTGGGAGGCAATGACCAACTGTGAGAGATGATCTAGTCCTTCAAGGTAGAATTCAAATTCTGAAGGGTGTGGTGATGAAGGTGAAATTCAGGGCAAGGTGAAGTACAGCTTGGGTACTGGGGGACTTAAGGCCATGCGGAATACTTTTACTTTGGTAGAGGTCAGTGGTGAATCCAGGTCAAGTGACACTTAGTGGTAAAATGGTATCTGACTGCCGGAGAATGGCCTGAGCCACTGCATGGGAACTGAGCACAGAACTGGATGGGTCCTGGTATGGGAGGGATTCTGGAAAAAGCATGTCATCTTAAAGGATAGGTCCCCAAGGCAAAGACCAAAAAAGTCCTGTTAGCATCCATATAACTGGAACATGAGGTTGAACAAACCAGCAGCTGAGCATGCCTGGATGTTATCTCAGAGTAAAGGGCCGGAATGCTTAGGTCCCCAGAGAAATAGCACATTTATTCAGGTAAGATGAAGTTTAGGGCTAACAAGTATCAACCATAGTGCTTGGTTCCAACTATGAGGAGAAAGTAGGCTAGCCAAAGATGGGATTGGATAGGGTGATCTCATACCCTAGTTTTTATGGGATGGTTATGGTTTGTGCCTATTATAGATCAATTAATTCCTGTAATTAATTAAAACCCTCCCTTTCACTCTCAAAATGTGTCTGAATTTGAACATTGTATGGTTTCGAGATTAGAAGGCCATGGACCTGGTAATCACCTGATATGGGATAGCCCTGCCCATGGAACATACAGTAGATATTGTGTAATATACTCAAAAATTTAAAAAAAAATTTTAATTGAAATAAGGAATCAAAAATTTTATATGGAATCACAAAAGTCTCTGAATTGCTAAAGGAATATTGAGAAAAAGACCAAAACTGGAGATACTACACTCTCTGACCTCAGACTATATGTGAAGAAGATAAAAATACTAATTCTGAAAGATACGTGAAACCAATTTTTTATAGCAGTATTATTTATAGTATTCAAGATACGGTTGTAGATCTTGATGTATTTTGTCACTTGACAATTTGTTCAATTCTCTGGATATGGTTCTGAAGCCCCAGAAAATACAATGCCTCTCTTTCTTTTGCAACACAGAAAACAAAAGACTAGACAACCGGACAGACTGGTGGCTGAATGCTGACTCCACTATTTCCTAGCCATATGGCCTTGTGCAAATCACTTCCCCTCTCTGAGCCTCGTTTTCATCCTATTTAGAATAGAAAGCAGGCTGTGACTGTTAAGAAGGTACCTGTAAGATGCTTAGCACAGGTTATGGTACACAGAAGGGGCTCAGTCAGTGGTATGTCTTCTGACAGCAAAGAGTGAGCAATATTAAGGGCCAGCCCTGATCTCTGGTGTGACACCCAGATATCCTGTGGTAGGGACAGGAACCTGGAAGCCTGCATCCACAGTGGAGGACCCCTGCCCAGGCCACACATTTCTCTAGCTAGTGGGAGGAGACACTGCCTGTGTGGTGGCAATTTCCCTCCTCCCTTAAAGAGAGTAGGCCTCATGAACGTGACATTCTTGGGATTTCAAGCAGAGATTTACTGTTCAAGAGGGAACTGCACCTCGTTAAACAGATAAACAAGTAAGGAAGTTTGTCTGATGTGACAGGCAGTGCTGTGTCAACTGTTTAGTGTTGTTGCCTCACTGAATCCTGATCTGGGTTCAAATCCCCGTTTGGTCTCTATTAGAAAATCAGGCAGCACCTGGGCTGCTTCTAAGGTGCTGCTTGAGTAAGCTCCAAGGGCCACCATCATCCCATTAAGGCTCAGCTGCAGGACTGGGTCGTCTTTGCATCTCAAGGTCTAGTCCTCTTCCCAGTCCTGGCCACC
This sequence comes from Cervus canadensis, assembly GCF_019320065.1. Taxonomy (NCBI): domain Eukaryota; kingdom Metazoa; phylum Chordata; class Mammalia; order Artiodactyla; family Cervidae; genus Cervus; species Cervus canadensis. Next base: position 97,684,820 of record NC_057387.1, read on the forward strand.
CTAGATCCGTTGCTGCTTGTGGCATGGGGTGAGTGGGGCCAGGTTTCCCTTGGCTCCAAATGGGGCGTTGTGAAGCTGTCTTGGGAAACCCAGCAGACACTTACTTAAGCAGACTTCTCTCTGCCCTGTCTCAGGGGCAAGCCTGTGGGCCAGCACTCCTCAAGAGCAAAGTCCAGTTTTCCCCAGTCTTTCTGCCTGACCCAGCAAACCCCCAACCAACCAAGAGAGCTTGTCTTCTCCATGTAGAACCCCAGGACTGGGACATCCAGTCTGTGTCTTGACCTGCTCACTCCCCAGGGTGGGTATCTGCAATCTCCCCTTTCCCAAGTCTCCTCTCAGGAGCACAGGTCCTGACCTAATTGTTTTTCTTCTATTTGCACCAGTTACATGTGTATCTTTCTTAAAGACCTGGTTGTACAGGAGTCCTTCTGCCAGTTTCCAGTTCATTCTCAGAAAGAAATACTCCATATATAGATGTATTTTTGATGTGTTCATGGGGATATGTGAACTCCTTACCCTCTTACTTTGCCATCTTGATCTCCTCCATCAAAGACTATTCTTTCTTCATGTTTATTTATTTCCATTCTCTGTTGTGATCCTCCATCTATCCACTTACTATGTCCATATTTTTCTTTGACAATTCTTTAGTGTGTTTATTAGACAAACTGTTTTAAAGTCTTTCTGTTAATTTCAATATCCACATCATCTCTGTGTATGTTTCTGTTGACTGTTTTTTCTCTCATTATGAGTCACTTTCTCCTGCTTCTTTATATGTCTAGTAAAATTTGATATTTTGTAGGACATTATTTCAACTTACAAGATGCTACAGGGTTGATAGTCTACATTATGTTGTTTCCCTTCAAAAAATGTTGAATGTTGTCTGACAAAGTGCTAACTTATTGTCATATCAGTTTGATCCTATTGAGGCTTTGCTTTTGGCTCTCACAGTAAATCAGGAGTAACTCTTCCTTTAAGACTGAATAGCTCTGCTTCTAAGATAGAGTTATTTTGGGAGCCTTGAGTATACGGTGAGTTATCTCCACTTTGGATGACAACTTCAGTGTCTCCCTGCATGGTACAAGCACCTGAATTTTCATTCACTTCACAGACCCAAGTAGCTGTTTCTTCCATGTCTCATTTCACCCTGTGTGTATGCATGTCAGTGACTGGCTAATGGCTGAAGGAGGCCTCTATGTAAATTTCCGGAGTTCCTTTTCTGTAAAGTTTCTCCTTCTCTCAAGCTTGTGTTTCACAAATTCCTCACTGTCTCAACAGCGCACAGTTCTGATCTTTGTTTCACCCAGTGTGGGGATTGCTGCTCTCTGCCTGGTTTCCACTTACTTGTGGCCACTTACCTGTGGTACTCTTGGCCAAAAGTCTCTTCTGCATATCCCCTTTTTTTCAAGAATGACTGACTTACTCTGTATTTTGGACTGAATTGTGTCTGCTCCCTACTGCTCCAATTTCATATGTTGAAGTCCTAGCCCATCAGTATCTCAGAATGTAACCATGTTTGGAAATAGGACCTTTTAAGAAATGATTAAATTAAATTGAATTAATGATTAAATGATTAAATTAGATTAAATTAAATTAAGTTAAATTGACTTGACTGTGGACTGTCAAAGGCAACAGGTTCCCAAGGAGCTTTTTAAGCATTCCCGTTATGGCCTGTTAAATGACTGGATCTGGGGCTTCTCAGATCTTCCTGTAAGCTCTAACTTCTCTACCTTTGCCCAGTGATTCATGATGAATGAATAATGATTTTATTCTGATCCTCCAATGCCCCTTCCAGGTCTTTACTTCCCCAGTTCTTGGGACAGTTGTGTAAGGGCTAATTGTTAAAATAGACTTTTTTTACCCATAGCATATGAAGTGGCTCTCTTTTTTAAGGGAACAGTGACTGCTACATATAGCAAGCCTATGCAGGGCTAGCCTGCTTGGCACGGCCTTGGAGCAGCCACTCTTCTGTCTGGTGCAAACCTTGAACCACCTGAATTTAACCAAAATGATAGTACCTCTGATCTTGCAAAGCTTCTTGAACTCTGAACTACAGGAGCTAACTGGGAGCTGGTCCTTGCAGGTCATTGGAGCCTGGCTATCAGATACCACTTACTCAGTACCAGTGACACTTTAATGTGGGGACAGCATCTGTTGTGTTCATCAGAAGCAGAACCTAGCACTTTCTGTGATCGCCACTCCCATCACCTGCTAGTAGCTAGGAGATAATTATGCATCCCATTAAAGACACAGAGGAATCTATAACTGCAACCAATTTTGATAGGTACCACTCTGGGGACAGGTGAGGACTCCCTGTAAGAGGAAAGTAATGGAGGTAGGGGTGATGTGCCTGGTGCTCCTGCTCCGCAAATCTCTAGTAACCATGACCCTCAGAGTTGGAGATAGTGTTAGAGTCATCCAGATTGGTCTCCTGGGCTCTGTGGGCCTCACCTCTGCAGCCTTCTTGACCAGGTTCAGACTGAAGGACTGTTTCCACGACTCCATTCGGTAGCCTTCTGGTGAGCATGAGTAGATCTGGGATTGAGTTGAAATCTAAGTTGCTGATTTTTCAACAGTCAGTTGACTTTATGTTTGACCACACATTCAAACTGAGTTGAACTTAGAATACAAACCTGGCTGACTGCATAGAAATAAACTTTTTACTTTTTTCCTGCAATGCTCTGGCCACAGACTGGGCCTTGGGAAAGTCCTGGCTGCCATACAATCAGGGACTCAGCTAATTACTATCACATGGTTGTGTGAAATATACATGTGCTTTTCAGGTCAATCTGTACTCCCATTGTGTTATGTTCGTCGCTCAGTTGTGTCTGACTCTTTGCGACTGCATGGACTGTAGTCCACCAGGCTCCTCTGTCCATGGTATTTTCCAGGCAAGAATAGTGGGCTGGGTTGCCATTTCCTTCTCCAGGGGATCTTCCCCAAGCAGGGATTGAACTTGTGTCTCTTGCGTCTCCTGCATTGGCAGGCAGATTCCATACCACTGTGCTACCTGGTAAGCCCTATTTAAGTGAAGTGGAAGTCGCTCAGTCATGTCTGACTCTTTGTGACCCCATGGACTATAGAGTCCATGGAATTCTCCAGGCCAGAATACTGGAGTGGGTAGCCTTTCCCTTCTCCAGTGGATCTTCCCAACCCAGGTTCAAACCCAGGTCTCCTGCATTGCAGGCAGATTCTTTACCAACTGAGCTATCAGGGAAGCTCATACTCCCATTAGAAATGTATAAAAACCAGTGTTTTGTTGTTTTCTGGCCATCTCTGGCTATTGTTTAAAAATTCTTCCAGTTTGTAAAGGTGAAAAAGTGGTATCTCATTGGTATTTTAATTTGCATTTCTTTGGTGTCTACAGTGGTATGATTTTCCCATATGTTTATTGTTACTTGGGTATCTTTTTAATAATGTGCTCATATCTGTTTCCAATTTCCCTGAGCATTTTTTTTTTTACCAATTTGTTAGAGCCCCTCTGTGTTAATGATTTTATTCACATGTCTGTAAATATTTTGCATCTATATGCCCTGTCTCATTATTGTCCCATAAATTTGCTTTATTATTTATGCAACACTCTGGCTCCTGGATAGAAGGGTTAAGTAATATCTTTAGGGACATTGTGAACCTGCACCCTTGGCATGGAACCTGGCCTCTCATGGAGGGGACAGACATTCACATTATATTTTTTGGCCAGCCCAGCTGATTTTTTCTGAAAAGAGTTTCATAGGCAGTGTACGTCAGCAAGAAGCTAGGAAAACAGAACCCAAAGGGTCTGCATGTTAGTTTATGGGACATGTTTCTAGAACCACATGGGAATTGCTTTGTTGTGTGGAGAAGTTCCTGTGACAGCAAGTAGTCAGTAAATATGGGTGATGCCCAGACTGGTGAAGCCTAGGGAAGAAAGCAATCATGTTTGTAAACATTCTATGAAAAATAAACAGATTTTCAGAGAAAATCCCTTAAGAAAAATGGGAACCGAGCAAAAATTCCCCACCTAATTTTTAACTGAACTTCCTTTTTTTTTCATTGTCACATTATAGTCATTCCTCTCCTCTCTAATTTCCTACATTCTTAAGTGGACAGAATCCCTTTTCCTACAGATTATCTAAGAGAAACTATAGTTTTAAAAAATGGACATTATTAGAAACAAGGAGAAAAGGGAAATCAAGAGGTATAAAACTAAAAAATAACAGAAAAAAATGGTCATAAAAAAGAATTTTCATATAAGGTTTTGCATATACGCAAAACAGAAAAAGAGACACAGATGTACAGAACAGACTTTTGGACTCTGTGGGAGAAGGAGAGGGTGGGATGTTTCGTGGGAACAGCATCGAAACATGTATATTATCAAGGGTGAAACAGATCACCAGCCCAGGTGGGATGCATGAGACAAGTGCTCGGGGCTGGTGCACTGGGAAGACCCAGAGGGATCGGGGGGAGAGGGAGGTGGGAGGTGGGATCGGGATGGGGAATACATGTAAATCCATGGCTGATTCGTGTCAATGTATGGCAAAAACCATTATTGTAAAGTAATTAGCCTCCAACTAATAAAAATAAATGGAAAAATTTAAAAAAAAAGAATTTTCAACTTTCTAAGATAACTTCAATTGACCCCAGATGCTCTAACTGGCACAGTTTGTAGATGGGTTATATAGGTTAATTTCCTTTTCTCAAGTCCCTCTGCACCTTAAGAATCTCCACTTTACAGTTTCTGAGTTTCTTCCTCTTCCATTCTTCCGCTCCACCAGCTTTTTTCCCTCTTTCTCTTTAGGGATCCAGCAACTTTCACAGATCAGGAAGGTCATTTCCATTTAAGGATTGATAATTCATTCCTAGTAAAACTAACATTTGCTAAAAGAAATTATCTATGCCATGCTCTGTACATTTTGTGTATTATCTCATTTAATTTCTCTCTGAGGAGAGATACAAACCTTTGAGGAGTTAAATGTGCTGCAAGAATTCACATGCCTAGTAACTGGTAAATCCAAGTCTCTCATCTTGGTCTCTCTGGCACTAGAGTCCAGGCTCTTAACAACTGTTAAGAGCAATTGGATCTTCCCAATCATATTTGTCTCAAACCACAATGCCATAGAAAATGCTGATGATCAAGCACCTTGTTCTCTCCCTTTGGGCCAGGGTGAAGAGTTAGCTTTATGAAGACCATCTCTTCAGGACTGGTAGAAGAGTCTTCGGGGTGAGTGTGCATCCTACATTGTATGGCTCCCCACATCTTCATCTTTAGAGAGTCACTCTGGGACCCTGCCCCTGCCCACCAATTTGAGGAAGGCCCTGTTCACATCTTTGTTCCTCAGGCTATAAATGACAGGGTTGAGGAAGGCTGTGGCAATGTTGTAGAAAAGGGCCATTTTCTTGCCATTGTTTGACAAGGAGTCAGAGCCAGGGCTCATGTACATGATAATGCATGGAATAGCAAACATGGTAACCACGGTGATGTGGGAGGCACAGGTGGAGAAGGCCTTGATCCGTCCTTGGGCTGAGCGGATCTTCATGATGGTAGCAAAGATGCTAATATAGACAAGGACAACCAAGGAAAGTGGGACCACAATGACATTGAAGCCTGTGATGATGTTCACCAAGTCATTGAGGGATGTGTCTGCACAGGCCAGCTTCAAGACCGCAGGGACCTCACAAAAGTAATGGTCAATTTCATTAGGGCCACAGTAGGGAAGTCTCATAGCAAAGGAAGTCTCATAGCAAAGCAGCCACACCATAGGCTGCACAGATGCCCACCATGAGAAGGCACACCCAGCGGCTCATGATGACCTTATACCGGAGAGGGTGGCAGATGGCCACGTACCTGTCCACCGACATGATGGAGAAAAGCCAGGACTCAGTGATCCCAAAGAGGAGGAAGATGTACATCTGGGCCACACATCTAGCAAAAGAGATGGCTCTCTTCTTGCTGAGAATGTGCACGAGCATCTGGGGCACCGTCGTGGTGGTGTAGCACATGTCCAGCAGGGAGAGGACACTGATGAAGAAGTACATGGGCGTGTGGAGGCGTGTGTCCTGGTGGATGAGGGTGATGAGGAGGCTGTTGCTGACAAGGATAAGCAGGTAAAAGACCAGAAAGAAGGTGAAGAGCAGAGGATTGGTCCTGGGGTTCGAGGCAAAGCCCAACAGGATGAATTCTGTCACAGCGGACTGGTTGAGCTCCTGCATTGTGCTCTGCCTGTTTAAACAGTTTGGGGAATATATAACATTTGGGGTTTTGGTGCCAATGAATTTTCACTCATTTTCATTTATGTCTCCTAATGGGAATTTTGGATTATTAGATGGGGGCACTACTGAATACATCCCCATAGTAGTTTTGTTAGGGGAAGCACACTGACTGAAACCCTCCACCCTGGCCAGGCACCATAGTAACCATTTGCATGAGTTGTTTTATGGCAGGAGGTCCTGCTAAGGAACATGGAACTAATAAGCCACCACCAACTGGAAGAGTTCAGGAAAGGTCAAAAGGAGACACCACACATCCGACCACCTCCCAGAATCCTTCTCTCTGGCATCCATCTTGGTTGAACAAGGCATGCACCACCAGGAAGGACTCTGAGTCAGAATGATTGGCTAAAGACAACCCAGAAATAAATCCCATCACCATAAAACCCAAGACTGCGAGCCATGTGGCAGAGCTGTTCTCCTGGGTTCTGTTACCCTACTGCTCTCCACCCAGGTGCCCTTTCCCAATAAAATCTCTTGCTTTGTCAGCACATGTGTCTCCTTGGACAATTCATTTCTGAGTGTTAGACAAGAGCCCAGTTTCGGGCCCTGGAAGGGGTTCCCCTTCCTGCAACAGTTTGAGTGGTGTCGGGGTTTCATTCAGATGTAAGCTGAGGGGCAGAGTGATCAAATGGTGAAGACCAAGTCTGAGAAGTGCTGTGTGCTGTGTTCCTTCCTGTCTCTCCCTTTCCCAAGATAGCTTTGCTTTTCTCTCTGTTATTCACCCCATTTTCCATTTTCTCTTGGGACAACAGAGGTTGTTTAGCCTCGATTAAAGATCAGAGTGAAGACTATTATACTCATTATTTATGTTGAGGTTTTTATCACTGCTAGAATTACCACTGAGGTTAGAATTGGGAATTCAAATCAATGCTATGTAGATTAAAGTTTATAGTTAATATTCAAGATTTAACTTTTCCTGGTGAAAGAAACTTTACTGGTATTCAGTAATTATGTCATTGATTCAACATGTCTTTACCAAATGCCTACTATTTGTTATAAATCAGAGGGGCAAAGAAGAGTTATAAATAATATAGGTGGGAAAGTGATTTCACAGAGTTAAATATGTTAAAGAGTTAAATGCAAAAAATAAAAATGTAAAGCAACCTAAGAGAAAATATATGAATGAATATTTATTTTATGATGTGACAGAGAAATGCCTTTAAGCATCACTTGAAGGTTCCAAGTCCTTCAGCCTCTTAGTGTTGATCCCTTTCCCTCTAATATGCAAACAAACCTGCACAGCCTTCATCTGACCTGTTGCATATTTCCCTAATATTGTGAGGGATTCTTGTGTATCCCTGGCCATTTTGCTCCCTAATCCTCACTCTCATTGTCTCCTCAACTCCCCTTATTGCCTTCCTCATGGAGTACTGACCTTCAGTGGTTCACCCTTATTCTCTTTCTCCGTTATGCCCCTAAACCTCACCAACCCAAGGATGTTATTTGCAAGATTTGTCCTGGATGTATTGATAAAAGGAAGATAGCTTACAATGCAGCACAGAACAGAAAACTATTTTTAAAATGAACATTTAATGTTGCAAAGTCCCTAAGTTATCTGTGCAGCAGTTTTTCCTCTCTAGCTCCCAGCCATCGGCATCTGACTAGAGACTGGTCTCCTTCCTGGAACCTCCTCCCATCTCCCCTTGTCTTCCTGTTCTAGGACTCTCCTTACACCTGTTACTGGGGCAACCAGCCATAAATCCAATTCCTTTAACTCAGTGCTTTCAGACTTCCCTGTGCTTCAGAATCACCTGGAGAGCTTGTCAGATGCTCCTGCGCTTCATACGGAGTTTTGATTTAGAAAGTCTTGGGTGGAGGTCGAGAATTTGCATTTCTACACGTTCCCAGGTAATGCAGATGCTGGGTCCACACTTTGAGAACAGATTTACTTAATTGTAAAGAGTAATTTGGTTCTATCTCAATTTTCCTGTCTCCACATTATACTCAAGCTGCTCACATTCCCCCTGCCTAAATGCCAATACTTTCTGGCTTTCTTGTGAGCATAAAAATAAAGGAAGAAAAGTAAGAAAAACATCAACATTTTTGGCTATATAATAAAGAATATCTTATGTAAATTAAAAATGAATAATAGTTGTTGCATATGTGTAATACAAGTGATTAATATCATTAGAATATAAAGGTTTCTTCTTTGTAAGGAAAAAACTCATAACCAAGAATGAGATATTAATAATCAATGCACAAGAGATTAATGAAAAAATGAATCCACCAAAGTTTAAACTTCCTAATAATTAAAGACTGCAAATTAAAACATCAATGAAACAGTTTTTAACTTGACATAGGCAAAAAATTCTTTTAAAATGATGATGCCTGGCATTGACCAGTTTGCAGTAAATGAGCAATTCTTATATATTGATTTGGAAATTCATATGAGAAATAAATTACTCTGTTCTTCTGCAGGAAAATGTGATAGCATGTATTTTCACCTTTAAGAATATTGCATATGGAAAAATGAGAGATGTGGGGAGAGATTTTTCATCAAGGATATTTAATTGCAGTATTACTTTTAATGAGGAAAACTGGATATAACCTAAATGTCCTATAACAGGGGATTGGTTAAATAATTTATGGTCTATTGATATGATTGAATACCTGATAGCCTTTAAAATAATATTTTGGAGACTATTTTGCATTGTGGAGAAATGCTCCAACAGACTGTTAAAAAGCAGATTGAATCCTGCTGCTGCTGCCCTAACAGTATACAAATTTATATGCACAGCATAAAAATTAGAAAGAAATATACCAAAACCTTACAGGAGTCATTTCTGGTGATTAGATTTACAAGTGACATTTATTACTTAAAGTTCCCTGAACTTTCCAAATTTCATACAATAAACAATTTTTATAATAAGGAATAAAATTCAAGTGGTACTTTGAATTTGGAATATATAAGGATTTGACTTCTTCATTCAGACTAGTTAGGTGAAAGAGTGGATGTGAGAGAGGAAGATGAGAGATGGAGAAAGACATGCTGGGCCTAGACAAGACTGGAAGAGACTGAAAGGGAGTTGATCCTGATGTCTGAGCTCATCCCCTCCACCGAGCTACACTTGGGAATCAGCTTATATAGTTTAATACAAGTACATTAGCTGCTTAAGGTAAGAGTGTTTTGGATAGGAGATAGGTCCTGAGTGATGGAGATCCTTGAATGAGATCCCTCGTGATGAGAGGCTGCCCGGTTTTTACCTTCAGCTTTTACCTTCAAGGTGAGGGCAAAGGGGATGTGGATGACAGGCTTCTGCCCCCCAGGACTCCTTGCCCTAAGATGAGTTAGTGTATTTGTCCTGTTTTTTTTCTTCTACACTTTGTGCTGTGCCTGCTAAGTTGTTTCAATCATGTCTGAATCTGTGTGACACTATGGACTGTAGCCCACCAGGCTCCTCTGTCCATGGGATTCTCCAGGCAAGAATACTGGAGTGGGTTGCCATGCCCTCCTCCAGGGGATCTTCCTGACCCAGGGATTATGTCTCCTGCATTGGTAGCTGGGTTCTTTACCACTAGCGCCACATGAGTAAGTGAAAGTCACTCAGTCATGTCCAACACTTTGTGACCCCATGGACTGTATAGCCCACCAAGATCCTCTATCCATGAAACTCTCCCAGCAAGAATACTGGAGTGGGTAGCCGTTCCCTTCTCCAGGGGATCTTCCCAACCCAGGGATCGAACCCAGGTGTCCCACATTGCAGGCGGATTCTTTACCATCTGAGCCACCAGGGAAGCCCCATATATTTATCTTCTACTACATACCTACCTTCTGCAGCACAGGTGAAGAAACAAAAGGCTCAATGTAGTTTTGAATTTTCACTTTTGCCATTTACTGCCATGATTCTGAGTAGGTAACTATTTCTTATCTGTAAAAAAAAAAAAAAAAAAAGACTGGGCATGGGGTTTAGCCACAGCCTGGCTTGCTCCCCAGAATGGTTGTGGGCACTGCTGTCCTGAGATTATAACTCTGCAGGGAAAGGGGCTGTGGGCGGAGCTCTCTCAGACTCAGGAGGTTCCTCCTGAGTGACATGTGGCTCCAGGGCTCTAACCAGGAGCTAAGTTCCTGCAGCCCCTTCCTACTGGGGAGGAAATACTTGGTTCTTGCTCAGGAACATCCCACAGGAGTTCAGTCCTGCCTGGTGGGAAAGAAACTTCAGGCTCCATTCTTCCTGATCATGAGAAGGTCCCCTGCCCACACACAGCCCAGGGGGACTAGAGCTACATTTGGTTCTTGGCCCAGTGTTTCCCCACAGGAGCCAGAGTGGGGTTTGGGCTGAAAGTTGGGAGACACAGGGGAGAGGCTGATGAGAGCAGAGCCCATCTGCAGAGCCTGGCTTCTGGGAAAGGCAGTCTCCTTAGGAGGGGGCACCAGGAACATTCCAATCCTCACTGTGTCTTACACTCCCCAGATGAAGTCTCTTCTTTCTCCTTCTTACTAGCCTTCTTCCTGGGTGACGGTCACTCTCCTCCTCCCCACTATTCTGATCCTGACCCCAATGTGGAGTTCACTGCAGCATCAGTCAGGTCCTGGAGGCCTCTTCCTCCACTGGAGGGGAACTCAGGGTTTGGTGAATATGACTTCAGCTCCTCTGAGAACCTCTGAAGGTCTGTGCCTGCTTCCCACCCAAGGGGCCTCCTCACAACTGTGGAGGGCTGTTCCTCTCCCACATTCCCCTGGCCTAGCCTGGAACTCGTCTCCTAGGCTGCCCACCCCAAGCAACCAGGATTTCCAGGTCTGTTATTCATTTCCCTTCTCAAGTGGCAGGGCCTGGATTCAACAAGCAGACTGTGTGGTCAATAAGCATTCCCATGGTTGCCACCGCTAGATTTCTATCCTGCAACTCTGCCTTTGTTCCCCCTCCTTCAGAGTTCTCACAAGTTTCCATCTGGGGAATTTAGTCTCAGCTCCTCAGTCCAGCAGCCAAAACCCTTCCTGCCCTGAATCTTCACTTCCCAGCCTCTCCTCTTGCAATTCAATGAAATCGTTGACATATATTCATCTAAGAAAAACCATAAGGATAGACTCATAAGTTCATTAATAGTTCTATTCATTCAAAGTCATTATTCTCTTCTATCCATCAAAGAGTGAAAAAATAATAATTTTCAACAGTGGAAACAAATGAAAATGGAAAAGTGTTAAAACCTATACTGAGTGAGTAAATCACGTGACAGAAGAATAAATACTGTGTAATTCAATGTTAAAAATCATGGAAACAAAAATACAATGTTTAGGAATTGTGTTATGTTTCTTAAAAACATTGATAAAGACAATTTTTAAAAATTTAGGCCCTGAATTTTTAACTGTAGTTATCTGCAACTCTAAAGTAATGGGTATTTGTCTGAATCTATTATAAAATTTTAAGACTAAACATATATGGCTTTTGCAATAAAGAAACATAGTAAACTGAGAGAAGATATTTTCAGTGCATGTAACAGACAAAGGATATTATCCAATATATAATAAATAACAAATTAAAGGTAAACAGTATCTCACATTCACTGAATACTTACTATTTGTTTTTTATTATGATAAACCCTTTACATGTGAGAGGGTAACAGGCAGGAAGGCTAGGGGTCTCCAAATGCAGGAAATAGGCTGCAAGTGTTAGACATTTCTTATCTCTCTTAAGCAGCAGGAGGAAACAAACAGGTGTCAGATTTTTTTCCCTTCTCTATACAAATTTAAAAGGAGATTTTGTTTAAGATTCTGTGTTGCCATGACAACACCTGGTTCCACCTGAACTTAACTTTTCTCAAATCTTGAGCTAACCAATGTGTTTTTCTTATGAAAATGTTTTTCCTCAGTTCAGTTCAGTTCAGTCGCTCAGTCGTGTCCAACTTTTTGCGACCCCATGGACTACAGCACACCAGGCTTCCCTGTCCATCACCAACTCCCAGAGCTTACTTAAACTCAAGTCCATCGAGTTGGTGATGCCATCCAACCATCTCATCCTCTGTCGTCCCCTTCTCCTCCCACCTTCAATCTTTCCCACATCAGGGTCTTTTCCATTGAGTCAGTTCTTCACATCAGGTGGCCAAAGTATTAGAGTTTCAGCTTCAGCATCAGTCCTTCCAATGAATATTCAGGACTGATTTCCTTTAGGATTGACTGGTTGGATCTCCTTGCAGTCCAAGGGACTCTCAAGAGTCTTCTCCAACACCACAGTTCAAAAGCATCAATTCTTCAGCACTCAGTTTTCTTTATAGTCCAACTCTCACATCCGTACATGACCACTGGAAAAACCATAGCTTTGACTAGGTGGACCTTTGTTGACAAAGTAAGGTCTCTGCTTTTTAATATGCTATCTAGGTTGGTCATAGCTTTTCTTCCAAGGAGCAAGTGTCTTTTCATTTCATGGCTGCAGTCACCATCTGTAGTGATTTTGGAGCCCAAGAAAACAAATTCTCTCACTGTCTCCATTGTTTCCCCATCTATTTGCCATGAAGTGATGGGACTGGATGCCATGATCTTAGTTTTCTGACTGTTGAGTTTTAATCCAGATTTTTCACTCTCCTCTTTCACTTTCATCAAGAGGCTCTTTAGTTCTTCTTCCCTTTCTGCCATAAGGGTGTTGTCATCTGATTATCTGAGGTTATTGATACTTCTCCCGGCAATCTTGATTCCAGCTTGTGCTTCATCCAGTCCAGCATTTCTCATGATGTACTCTGCATATAAGTAAGCAGAGTGACAATATACAGCCTTGACGTATTCCTTTCCCAACTTAAAACCAGTGTGTTGTTCCATGTCCAGTTTTAACTGTTGCTTCTTGACCTGCATACAAGTTTCTCAAGAGGCAGGTCAGGTGGTCTGGTATTCCCATCTCTTTCAGAATTTTCCACAGTTTGCTGTGATCCACACAGTCAAAGGCTTTGGCGTAGTCAATAAAGCAGAAATAGATGTTTTTCTGGAACTCTCTTGCTTTTTTGATGATCCAGCAGATGTTGGCAATTTGATCTCTGGTTCCTGTTCCTGTTCCTTTTCTAAATCCAGCTTGAACATCTGGAAGTTCACAGTTCATGTACTGTTGAAGCCTGGCTTGGAGAATTTTGAGCTTTACTTTGCTAGCATGCATTATGAGTGCAAATGTGTGGTGGTTTGAACATTCTTCGGCATTGCCTTGATTTTCTTAAGCTATGTTAATGAACTATGTATTTACCCTAGACTCTGTCTTCAAGTCAGTTCCACCTAAGACTCAGAACTGACTTGACAAACCAGTATGTTTTACTCCTGCAAATGTTCTCTTAAGCTATGTTAATGAGACTATGTATTTGCTTGAATAACTGCCTTTCTTCAAGATTCATGTCAATAGTTTTATGGCCCCAGACAACTCACCTTGTGTCAGTGTTATCTCAAAACGCATGTTGTGGGTGAGAGGCTTGGTGCCAGTCTCTGAGTTTTGAGACATTTCCTTTCTCTAATTAGTAGCCTGCTAGTAGCTATATAACATCAGCTAAAGACTAGCAGGGGGGCACTCTTTCTGCCCCCTTTTTGTGTCTATGTCGGAAGCTTTCTCTTTTATTCTTTAATAAAACATTACTACACAAAAACTCAGATTAAGCCTCGTCACTGGCCCAGATCCAATTCCTCCATTTTGGAGACCAAGAATCCCAGTGTTTTTCAAAGCTCAGCAACAACCTTTCACACATATTATCTCATTTAATCTTTCTAACAACCCTCTGTGATCTATAGTATATTCTTCCCATTAACAGATGAGGAAACTTAGAGAAGTTAGGTAACTTGCCCATCATCACTGAGTTAATAACGGGTAAAGCTGAGGACAAAATATAGCAGTCTGACCCCAAGGCTGATTTAACTATGCAATAATACCAACAAGCTTATGAAAAGATGTTAAATTCACCAGCAATGAGAGAACTCTGAATAAAACAGGAAATTATGTCACCACTGTCTAGATATGAGATAGAAACTTTAGAATGGTGGAGATAGATAATACTATCAAGTGTTGAGAATGAAAGTTTTAGACTCATATAACTACTTAGAGGAATAATTTAAGAATATCTAGTAAATTTGAAAGTTCTAAACTCTGCCACATTCACTATTACACATAAATCCTGGAAAAAATACTTACATAAGGAGAAATGTCTAAAACATTTGTGGCAGAATTGTTTAGATAATGAAAAACTGAAAATAAACAAATATTCAATAATAATTAGATAAATTAAATGTGATACATACATTAAATGCTTGTTAAAGAGAAATGGTTAGGCCTATATGTGTTCAGTAGGTAGATGTCAGAAACATGACTGTTGAGTTAAATATTTTCAGAGTGGTACTGATTTCTTGATATATTATCAAATTTTAAGTTCATACAAAAATAACTGTATGTGTTGCTTATGGATACAATTATATTTAAGGAAAAACTTAAAGACACACTAAATAGACATGGATATAATGATACTGGTAGATTCAGAGGAGTTGGAAATAATCAAAGCGCACTTCAACTATACCTGTGTTGGGGCCAATGTGAGGAAAGCAGGGGAGACTCCATCTTGAAGCCTGTCATCCATCTTAAAGACAGAATGTGAACTGGGCCTGAACCCTGTGCAAGAGTGAGGAAATCACTACTAGTGAAAACCAGGTCTCCTGGAGACTTCCCTCCCTACAAATGACAAACGGAGATTGTAACTGAGGTCAGGCTGCCCCTATTAGATTAACCATGGAGACATTTCCCCTTGATGTATAATCATTGTACCCCCCTCTTTTAACCTTAATTGCTTGTTCTCCTAGCACCTACTTGCTGTAAAACTCAATCATATACAACAAAGAAGTTGCTAACATGTAGCCAGTCATGTAGTGGGGGGTATAAAACTGGGCTTCTCAGAAACATTACGGTCTTTGTTGGGAACTGATTCCCTTTGGACCCCCTGGCTTAATAAACCGTACTCCGCTTTCTTGAGTGTCCTCCGAGGTGTGTTTTGCAACTCCGGATTCCACAACATCCGTAATTATTTAAACCTTTTTTAAAGAAAAAAAAAAAGACTCAAATTAATATGGCAAAATATTAAACATGTTTTTGCTATACTCTTTTCTATAAATTCTTTCTGCATATTTCTGACTCTGGCTCTCCCATTATATAAATATACATAGAGAGATGCAGATAGATAGATAAACATACATGTATTTTTCTTTCATGAAATATACAGTTTTATTTTCTGAGAGTAAAAGTGATGTTTAAAATGTAAAACCAGGAAAGAGTCATTTTTACAACCTGAGTCAGACCAGATTATTAGCCGCACTGTTTCACAGATGTGTTAAAAATAATTCTAGCTTATATTTTATAGCACCCAGTGCAAAAAGCAATGCTAAAATTACTTGTGAGTGCTTGTCAGACAGTAACGCCAGACTGTTCCTACGTAATCTGTCTACTCTTTATGTCATCTTCACCCCAATCTTTTAGACTGCAGAAAAGCATGTATGCATGTTGAACGTTTGACTATGATTATATTGAACTGATAAATAATTTTCCAGAGGTGAGGCAAGAACCCAGGAAAACCAATAAATCAATGGCCTTGAGCCATAAGGGCATCCTTGTTATAATAGAAATTCTTTGCCTTCAATACTCAACCAAGTCCATTAATGGTAGCAGTTGAAAATTTTTTAAACCAATGGGGAGGACTTCAATGTAAGAGTGGCCTCACCTTTTCTGGGTATCTCATAGATACAGGAAGGTTCAGATTGGTTGGAAATTATGTACTTTAATGATACCATATGAGCCCCATCAGATCTGTCCATGATTCTGGAAAACTCTGAAACATCCTGAGTCACAGACTGTGCCTCTCTGGCCAAGTACTTTCAGAAAGGCCCTCTTTACATCTTTGTTCCAGAGACTGTAGATGATGGGATTGAGGAAGGCAGAGATGACATTGTAGAGGAGGTCCAGCTTCCTGTCTCTCTCTGGGTCATACCAGGACCTAGGCCTCATGTACATGATCATGGCTGGCCCATAAAACATGGTGACCACAGTGATGTGGGAAGCACACATGGCATCTCCCCTGGGATGTACGGATGCTTAAGGTGGAGGCAAAGAGGCAAACACAGGAGGCCAGGATGAAGGAGAGTGGGATCAAAAGAGGGATGAAACCCCAAATAAAGTCCAACCAGTCATTGAGGGATGTGTCTGCACAAGCCAACTTCAGGTCTTTAAGCACTAGCTGCCTGGACCCCCTGCTTGGCGCCTACAATAAACACTGCACTTTCCTTTACTACAACCTGGTGTCAGGAGATTGGCTTTACTGCTCAAGTTAGCAGACCCAAGTTTAGTATGGCAATAGAATTTCTTCCTTAAAGTTCTGGTAGAATTCACAAGTAAATCCATCTAGGTCTAGAGTTTTCTCTGTGAAAAGATTTTACTCAACATTCAATTTAAAAAATAGATGTATGGCTATTTAGGTTTCTTATGTATTTTCAAATGAGCTTTGATAGTTAATACTTTTCGATGAATTTGTTCATTTTATCTAAGATATATATATTTTTCGGAATTAAGTTCTTCATACTATTCTCTTATTAATCTGTTAGCTTCCTTCATCCTCTGGTGTTTCCTCATATGCAAGCACTGAGCAGCCCTCATCTGAAGACTGGAGAGGGGCCTTCTGCAGACTCCTGGGCTTACTCTCCGTGAAGCTTTCCTCTTTAGTCCTCTGCTCTGAATTCTAGCCACCTTGACCTCTGTCTTAATCAATTCAAGCTGCTATAATAGACTACCACAGACTTGGTGGTTTAAATTACAAGCATTTATTTCTTGCAGTTCTGGAAGCTGCAAGTTGGAGATCAGGGTGAAATGCTTATCACATAATATTAAGTTTTTAAAAGGCAGAACACTTGATTCATGAGGATTTGCCTGCACAACCCAGGAAACCCAGCTAACAGCTGCTCAGATTTACAAGAATTCATTTTTTCACTTAAGAAGAAGACTTGAGGCAAATGGCATCATGTATTAGCTCACAGATGGATAATGTTGATGAGAGGACCCTTGTGCTTCTCTGAGCTCTTTCCTCAGGATCTCAAGACAGGTGCCCATTTCCACTTATGGCATCTCATTCATGGTGATAGAAAGGAGGTTTGAGGGAAGGGGTTTGTATCATAGTCACTCTATTCCATTTTTGTAGGAAAACAAACATTTCACTAACATTCCTCAGCTGAATTCCTCTGGAACCTTGCTGGAAAGGACCAAGTTATGTCACTGCCCTCACTCAGAGGAATTCTGGGAAAGGGGGAAATGGAACCAATGTCTGGGCTTGGTCCATGATGTATTCACTGCACCTAACAAGGGTTGTCAGCAAGAGGATGGTTCTCTCAGCAAAGAAGAAATGGATAGTCATTCAACTAGTGTCTGCCATGATAAAACGTATGTAAAGTGTGATGTCACTGAGGTGAGGAAAAAAATTCACTTTCATTTAAGGATAGGAAAAAATATGAGAAATATCCACAAGTCATAACTAAAATTTTCTTTGTCGTGTGGAAGGAACTAGAAGGTAATTATTTTCTCCTTTCTACCTTCCTGGGTCTGTGAATTTTCCTTGATGAACACAATCACTGTTGTAACTCAGAAACAAGGGAAGACTCTCTCAGGAGTTATCCTGGGTGTGAAGGAATCCAGACTGAGAATCAGAAATCTCGATTTCCCATTCAGCCTCCACCAATTTGCAGCTCAGGTAGAGTCTGGAGAAACAACTCAAGACCCTGAAAAGTCTGCAGTTCAGCTTGGGGGAAGAGGTGTTAGTAAAGCAGAGGGAAGGGCTGCAGGTGAGAGGCTTGGGTGGTCCTGACTCGTCATCCCCACTGCCCACCTCAAGCAGAGTGAGCTTGCGGCCCTTTACAATCAGGCAGGCCTAGACGGGGATCTCAGCCGTTTGCCCTTGGAGAGGGCTTTGCATGGCTCTGAACTTTAGTGTCCTCTTCTTGAACGTGGAAATGTGCTTCTTGTACAGAGTAGTTGGAGGACTAAACGGAATGATGCCTCTGAAGTGCTGGGCACACAGAAGGTGTTCAGTAAATGTTGGTTCCTTTCCTCTCCTAGCCCCAGGAGAACATGTGTCCGACAGAAGCCCCCAAAGAGCTTTCTGCCTTTAAAACTTGTGGCTCTTGAGTTTAGAGTGAGTTAGTCAACCACCTCCCACTGTACGTGTGACTCTGTCCTTCCTACCCGAGAGGCTGTGAGGCTCCCTGCCTCCGGTCTGACTTGTGTTGGATCATGACAGTGGGTTCAGTGCTGGTTAGGAGCAGAGCCTAGTGGTCTGACAAGAATCCCAGCTCCGCACAGCCTGCTTAGTGCTCCAAGTTTCCTTTTCTGTATCTGTAAAATGAGGGTAATAATGCTGCATGAATTTAGTGTACATCAAATGTCTTGCCCATAATCACTACTCAACACAAAGAAACCCAATGAGAAGTCTTGTTATGTTACAGGGAACACAGCTCCATTTCACAGAGAGGAAGCTAAATGACTTGGCCAGGTCACAGTGACCGGGTCTCTCTGACAACAAATCCCTGTGCATCGGATGTTTCCCCAGAGGTTGTTCCTGGGAGCCCTTAGCCACTGAGCAGAAGGGTGGGGCCATCCCTGTGATGCCAGCAGGAAGTCTGCTGGGGCTGCTGCCTGGCATTAGATGCAAGAGATGGGAGTCGGGATCAGCTTAAGCAGAAAGGGCGGGATCAGGGCATGAGAGCTTATCAAGGGGAAGAGGATGACCCAGACAGCCCCACTTACCCTCATAAGGAGAGGTGAGACAGGTAAGCCTATGGCATTGAAATGCAGACTGGGGACTCAGGAGAACAGAGGAGAGGTGGGAGAGTGCATGGGCAGACTCTGAGACAGAGGGGTGCTTTAGAGAGCACACCACTGGGGTCATAATGGACCAGTACTTAGCTTTAGCTCAGAATGAGAAAGTATTTTATGAAGGGTAGATTCAAGGCTACATAAGCTTCCTTGAGAGGTAATGAGCCTGCTGTCCTTGGAAGAATGTGAACAGGAGCTGGAACATCTTTTGCCAGGTAGGTTGCAGAGCAGATGTGTGCCCTGGTAGGGGCTGGATTCTCCAAGACTGCCTCCAGCCCCAAGGTCTGATGAATCTCTGAAGTTGCCCAGAACAGATCTGGGGTGTCACCAAGGACTCAGGGAGAGACCTGCAACACAGAACACAACAAAGCAAGATGCTCTGGACTGCTTGCTCTGGACCTGGGCCCGAAGTTATCCTGAGCTCAGCATCAGCCACTGTAGTCTCAGGCCCCTCCCAGACACAGACCTGAGAAGGACTGGGTGAGCCCTATTTGACTGGGAGGGGAAGACCAGGGCTGGGTCAGGGTCTTACTCTGAAGGTAGCATCTGTCTGCAGTGTGTGGGGAGGCTGAAAGTTTCTGGCATTTGTCTAGGTGTGCCCTGGCAAGAGTGGGTGGATGAAGGTAGCTGCTGCCCCAGGCTTCCTGCCAGAAGCTCCTGAGAGCCAACACTGCTCCCTGGGGGTAGGCTCCAAGGGCTCTCTGGCCCATGGATTCTGTTTCCAGTTTTCGACCTTTTTCAGTCTAGCGATACTGCCCAGTTCTTTTTCTTCTTCCCACACTGAGAGATTCAGAGCACTTGGTGCCAACTCTCCCAATCTTCCTCCTTCAACCACCTTATGCCCTGATTTCTCCTGGGCAACAATCTTCTCTGCATCTCTGAGGAACAGGAACGAAAAGTGTAGGGAGAGAAAGAATGTCTATATTCTTTCTTTCCTCTTTTTACCCTGGCTTCTCCACGTCTCCCTGTATGTAGATCATTCAATAAGTACTTACCAGGTCTTACCATCTGTCAGGCTTTGCATTAAGTAAGGAAGTTACTGTGGGGGAAAAGTAAAATTATGCACGGTGAAGTCAAACTGCTAATGGGTGATATGTCTGATCTGCAGAATTTCCAAGTTATCTTGGGCTTGCCTTAAGTTAAGACAGAACCCAAAGAGCTGGCCAGCTGGCATCCTGGAGTTCTGGGTCCTCATCTCTGTGACAAAACCCCCCTGTGACTTGGAATGCATCTCCTTTCTATGTCTCCTCCTTGTACCTGGCATAACCCCCTTGTGACTTGGAATGCATCTCCTTTCTATGTCTCCTCCTTGTACCTGGCATCTCAGGCCACTGTGATGTCGTTTCAGTCCTTGCAGCAGCTAGAGATCTCTTTAAAGTGTCTGATCGACCTTGGAGTCTGGTGAACAAAACTGAGCCTTGCTTTAAGGAGTGAAGCCAGGGTATTTGTCTACCTCTCTTAGTCTTTTCCCTGTAGGTAAGGGAGTCACCAAAAGATTGAAGGGGGAGCCCAGTCAGATTTTTGTTTTAGAACAGGTACTCTGAAGGCCAGGGCAGAGAAAATGGGCTGAAACCAGACTCTTAAACAGCAAACACATTCATTGACTATAAGGGAAAACTGAAAACTTAGAAATGGCAGCACCTTTGTCAACTCTTGGCCCCAAGGGTGAATATTCTCATATCTTTGGAATTCCTCTAAGGAAGAATGTGGCTTATAAGGTAGATATTTTTATTCCCATTTTACAGTTGAGGTAACTGAGACCTAGGAAGTAAACTAACAACCCAAGTTCACATAGTGAGTAAAGCCAGAGACAGGATTCAAATAAAACCCACTGTCTCTAAATCTTTCACCCTTTCCACACTCTTGTATGGTTTCTCTTCTTGTAGACCACATGCCCCAAATACATAATACTTTCTATGGAAACTGAGGCCAACCTGTGGGTACAAGGTGACCTACCAAGTCTCTATGGTGAAAGGGATTTAATAAGAATAATTACCTGTCAGCTACTGGATAATGTCTGTGAAGGTCTTAGAAAAAGGCATAGCATATGGGAGGTTCCAACTGCGTGCAATCCTTTAAACAAAGTCAAGAAACCATCCAGTGTAGTGAATGTAGACACAGGTTCTTGTGAAGACTCATTAGTGGTATCTGAAGGAAAACAAGCAGATTGGAGAACAAGTAGGATGAGTCCAATAAAATGGTGCCAGGAGAAGGAATAATACTGACAGCATCAAGATTGCTTCATTCCCTGAGTACTGACAGTACACATGACACCTCTTCAGTGATGCTGGCTCCTTCCTGTTCTCCATGAAGAAATGAAGGTTCAGGAAGGCTAAGTTGTGGAAGAGCTAAGAGTCAGTAAGAAGTTAAAGGATGGAATGAAATGCTGGCTTTTGTGGGGAGAAGAAGCAGAAGGTAAGCATCTAGGGGAGTGAAAATTGACTGTGAGCACCAAATATGGTGAAGTAGTTCTCAAGATGTTTGCTTGCATAGCTTGGACCTGAATCCTAGTCCCTGTATATGGAGAACCATCCAGAAATGCAATTTACATTTATTATGTATCTGTCGCATTAGGTCCTCTGTATGATGCTTTCATGCCAAAATACCATTCAATCTTTGCAGCAAATTTGTAACAAAGAGATAATTACTCTTATTTTGTACTCAAGGAAGTGGCCTCAAAGGGTTAGAGGGCAGGGTAAAGTGCTTACTCAAGGTCATTCACTTAATAAACCTTAAAACCGGGACTTAGCACTCAGTGTGCCTTCTAACACACCACGACTTGTGATGGAGTAGGTGTTGGCCAGAGAGCTGTCCTCACCGGGAGCAATCTGAGGGTATAATTAAAGTGGAAAAATAAACTGATGTCCTCAACAAGACCAAGTAGTTTTTCTCACTGTAATGTGCCAAATTGCATATCTGTATGACAATGTTTATCTGTAAACAGCTGGCTGCCTTACTAAGGAGAAGAGGCTGCTAAGAGGAGGTAGAGATCACCTAACCAGTGCTTTCACCTCACAGCTGAGTAAAGTGAGGCTGAGATGGGCAATTGCTGGTGGGTCAGAGGCAGAGCCAGGCTAGATGTGGAAGCCCTTCCCTCTTCATAAATTTCCTGAAAGTGGTGGCAGTGGACAAGGGGAGGTAAAATAACCTGTCATGGGGGATCATGATGTTTCATTATAACTGGACACTGACCACTACCCCAACCCCATCAGCAACCCTTATCCTGGTACATAGTTTAGCTAATCTTCTGTCTAAATTGGTGTCTTACTTTTTCATTCAGAAGTAGAACACAATGCAAGAGACTAATCAGTCTTGTGTGACTGAATTCATCCTCCTGGGTTTCTCCTTCAGCCCCAGAACCACTCCTCTCTTCTTCTCAGCCTTCCTGACCACCTACCTGTTGATCATTCTGGGCAATGGTTTAATCATCATCCTCATCTCCCTGGACTCGCACCTCCACACACCCATGTACTTCTTCATTGTCACCCTTTCCATGTTAGATCTGGGCTATACCACCACAACTATGCCCCAGATGTTGGCACATCTGGCAAGCCAGAAGAAGACTATCTCTTTTGCCAGCTGTGTGGCCCAAATGTACATTTTCTTGGTGTTAGGCATTACTGAGTCCTGGCTCTTTGCCATCATGTCTATAGACAGGTATGTGGCCATCTGCCACCCACTCAGGTACAAGGTCATCATGAGTCCACGGCTGTGTAGGGTAATGGTCTTGTTCTGTGGACTCTGGGGTGTCGTCTCTGCTCTTGTCTACACTGTTTTTGCCATGCGTCTGCCCTACTGTGGTCCCAACAAGATCAACCACTTCTTCTGTGAAGTCCCTGCTGTCTTGAAACTGGCTTGTGCAGACACCTCAGTCAACGACCAGGTAGACTTCATTCTTGGCTTTAATGTCATCCTGGTTCCACTTTCTCTCATCCTTGTCGTTTACATCAATATCTTCATTGCCATCTTAAGGATTCGTTCAGCCCAGGGGCGGCTGAAGGCCTTCTCCACCTGTGCCTCCCACATCACTGTGGTCACCATGTTCTGTGTGCCTGCCATGGTCATGTACATGAAGCCCAGCTCAGAGGCCTCCCCAGAAGAGGACAAGAAGCTGGCCCTGTTTTACAATGTCATCTCTGCCCTCCTCAACCCCATCATCTACAGCCTCCGGAACAAAGATGTGAAGAGGGCTTTCCTCAAGGTGATGGGCTGGGGCAGGGCCCCAGAATGAGGCTGTGAAAGAGGTGCTGGGGGGTCAGAGGAACAAGACTCATGATACACAGTCAATGCCTTAAACAGTCATTCATATGACCCACCAGCACCAGTACCTCCCCGTCCCCATGCCCAGCCTGGAATCTCAACTTTATTCAGCCGTTGGGGACAGACCTACCACGTAATTTCTTACAGGCATATCAATCTTTTATTTTCATCTTGTTCTAGTCTCGGTGGTTTACAAAAGAAGGGTATCTGAGCCATTAAAATCTTTGATTGAAACAGAGGAATGAGCATTGGGGAATGGCTTGTAGCTGAATCTTGAGAAAGGTACAATACCCTCCGGAAACTGCACTCATGGTATTAGGTCAGTTGGAGAGAAGGGCAAGGACACAGACATTGCAGGATTCCTGGCCAAGGGAGGAGACAGGGTGAATGAGGCCATATACAATCTGGCCCCCATGGCCTTCCCAGACTCATCTCAGGTCACTCTGCTCCTCTTTCTCTCACTCCAAGTAAGCTGGATTTCTATCTTTGCCTTGAATGTGTCATGCTCTTTCCCATTCATTTCAGGGTTTCTACGTAGGCTATGCCTTCACTTCTCACCCTTAACCTCACCCCATTATGCCATTGATGTCCTATTCATCTGTCAGGTCTTGGATTAAACTGCAGCTGCTCAAAGAAGCCTTTCCTTGAGCTCCCAGAGTGGGTTAACCTTCCAAAGCACGCTGTACCTCTTATAATAACAAAGGCACATGGTTCTGAGTTCTCTATTAGACAGCAAGTTCCACAAGGCAGGGATCATGATTATCTAGTTGAGTGCTGTATCCCTAGAATCTAGCCCATGCTGCTTACCTACTGGCCTTCAATGGATATTTTATGAGTGAAGGCGTAACAGTCCACCCAGTCAGAGAGGGAAGATGAAGTCAGTGAGTGGAAGAGTTGATGGATTTGGACTAGTAAAATGTAAGAAACACTGGCAGATAGAAAAAGTATGTGTGCAACTCAGTCATGTCAGACTCTTTGTGACCCCATAGACTATAGCCTGCCAGGCTCCTCTGTACGTAGAATTCTCCAGATAAGAATGTCGAGGAGATAAAAAGGATTACATCTTGTTCAGCTATCATCACATGGAAGAAATGTTTTGCTTTTGTTATTAATAAAGATGAATTGAATCATTTTCATCATCAAACTAGCAAAGTTTATGAAAATGATGATGCCCAATGCTGGGCAGTGTGCAGTAAGACTTACACTCATGTTTGTTACTGAAAAGAACATTATTGGCTTTACCTTTTCAGAGCAGTGCCTTCCACAGAGTAGGCACTCAATATATCTGTTAAATAAGGAATTATGTCTGTACTTATTAAACACTTTTGTGCCAATAAAGTTTTAAGAATTTTATATATATTCATTTACTTAATAAGAATATCATATGGAAAGCATATAATAATCTGTATCATGAACCTTCACAATGTTATAATCGGGTCCAGAAATTTCACTTCTAGGACTTTGTCCTAATGTTAGAGTCCCAGCTTGCTGACTGAGAAGATGGCAGACTGATGTCTCAAAAGAACCATATCATCTATCAGGGTCTGGATACCAGGTTCTTTTGTAGATCAGAGATGGGGGGAGGTGAGGAAACAATATAAAAAGACTGTTTAATCTTGCAAATATCACCCAGAATGGCAAGTCTTAGGTAGGGAATGTGTTAATTTCTTCCTTCCTGCCATCTACACAAGTACAGAGTTCTGAACAAAGGCACTTTAGTTTAATAGTCAGGCAGAGGGGCAAGTCCCTTGGACTGCAAGGAGATCCAACCAGTCCATCCTAAAGGAAATCAGTCCTGAATATTCATTGGAAGGACAGATGCTGAAGCTGAAACTCCAATACTTTGACCACCTGATATGAAGAACTGACTCATTGGAAAAGATCCTGATGTTGGGAAAGATTGAAAGCAGGAGGAGAAGGGGATGACAGAGGATGAGATGGTTGGATGGCATCACCAACTCAATGGACATGAGTTTGAGTAAGCTCTGGGAGTTGGTGATGGACAGGGAAGCCTGGCATGCTGCAGTCCATGGGGTCGCAAAGAGTCAGACACGACTGAGTGACTGAACTGAGTGAGAGGGGCAAGATTCTGAGGCAGGCCATTATGTATGATTATAATAACGAAAGCAATGAAAAGCAAGTCAAAGTGACAGTTCCAACAGGGAGTCAGAACTGGCTTTTCCTGGCAACACTAAGAACAAAGTCAGAAACATGGACAAAGTTTTCTGTTCAAATATGTTCATCAAAGAACTATTGGAGGACTTCCCTGGTGTTCCAGTGGTTAAGAATCTGCCTTCTAGTGCAGGGGACGTGGGTTTGATCCCTGGTCAGGGAACTAAGATCCCACATGTGCATGCTAAGTCACTTCAGTTGTGTCAGACTCTTTGTGACCCCATGGACTCTAGCCCACCAGGCTCTTCTGTCTATAGGATTCTCCAGGCAAGAATACTGAAGTGGGTTGCTGTGCCCTCCTCTAGGGAATCTTCCTGACCCAGGGATGGAACCCCAGCCTCTTATGTCTCCTGCAATGGCAGGGAGGTTCTTTACCACTAGCGCCACCTGGGAAGCTCAAGATCCCACATGCTGTGGGGCAAAAGAGCATGCGGGCCTCAACTAGAGAGAAATCGTGCTCCACAATGAAAGGTCCCACATGTCATAATGAAAATCCTGCATACCACAACTAAGACTCAAAGAAGTAAAAAATAAAATAAATAGTAGAGTAAATATTAAAAAAGAATGATTGGAAACAGCTGCAAATATCATATGTCAACTTTATGAAATATTTTGCAGCTAATATTATTTATCATATTTAAAGCATTAGTCAATTACAGTGAAAAGTATGATATAATGTTAGGTGGAAAAATTCAAAATGTAAAATTGTATGTATAAAGTTAATCCAATTTTTATAAAATATGCATACATTCATATTTAAAAGCCTGAAAAGATATATATTAACATGTTAACATTGGCTCTTTCTGGGTAGTAAGATAACAATTGATTTTTATTTTTGGTCATATTTTTCTCTACTTTCTAAAATTTCTACATTCAGCACAGATTGTCTTTATAGCAGAAAGAAATAAAGATGACTTGAAAAATATCTGTTATCAGAGAAAAGAAAGTGAGCCATGATGTTGGCATCATTTATTCATTCATCAAATATTAATTGATGCTTACTGGCATCTCATGTCAGGCATAATGCTAGGTTCTGTGGATGCAGGCATAAATAATGCAAGTCCCAGTCTAGTCGGGGAGAGACACATACTAAGACAAGGATGCTATAAGATGCTGCTGGAAACATTCAAAGCTCTGAAAGAGTGGCAAGGGGGTGGTCCAGGCTCTAAAGACAGAGTTGAAGTTCTGCTGGGTCTTCAAACGGTGAGTAGAAGTTTGATAATTGGATTAAAGGGCAGGGAGCAGAGGTTGAAGTGTTCTGGAAAGGGAAATGGGATGCTGAAAGCCTAGAGACATGGAGGTTTTGGAGAATGGGCAGAGTGGCTGGAATGCTGTCCCAGACAGAGGAGAGTAGATGTGACAGATAGGGCCTGGCACATTGTGTTGAAGAAATTAGATTTTTTTCTCTAGACAAGCATTTTTCAAGGACCTTACTTGAAACTCTGGTCCTATGAAACATTTTGTGATGAAAAGATTTCTTGCCCAAATAGGCTTAGAAACATTGTTCTATTCATGCTTCATGCAATAGTAAAGAGTCTTGAGAATTCTGAGACTGTCTTTAGAGCCTGGACCACCTGCTTGCCACTCTTTCAGTTTTGAATGTGTTCCCAGCAGGACCTTATAGCACCCTTGTCTAAGTATGTGTCTCTCCCCCACTAGACTGGGACTTGCATTATTTATGCCTGCATCCACAGAACCTAGAATTAGGTCTGACATGCAATGATAGTAAGCATCAATTAATGTTTGATGAATGAATAAATAGGAAGCAAATAGGTAAATGAGCAATTAAAAACAAGGAAAATATAACACTGACTCTATTTAACATAATATTTATCAAGGTTGGATCATAAAACCCTTGCTTTCTGCAACATTTATTAGTTAAAGAAACTTTGTTGTTGTTTAGTGGCTCAGTCGTATCTGACTCTTTATGACCCCATGGACTGCAGCACGCCAGGCTTCCCTATCCTTCACTATCTCCCAGAGTTTGCTCAGATTCATGTCCATTGAGCCAATGATGCCATCCAACCATCTCACCCTCTACCATCACCTTCTCCTCCTGCCTTCAATCTTTCTCAGCATCAGGGTCTTTTCCAATGAGTCAGTACTTTGCATCAGGTGGCCAAAGGATTGGAGCTTCAGTATCAGCCCTTCCAATGAATATTCAGGGTTGATTTCCTTTAGGATTGACTGGTTTGATCTTGCTGTCCAAGGGACTCTCAAGAGTCTTCTCCAACACCACAGTTCAATGTATATGCAGAGTACATTGTGCAAAATGCCAGGCTGGATGCATCACAAGCTGGAATCAAGATTGCCGGGAGAAATATCAACAACCTCAGATTTGCAGATGATACCACTCTAATGGTAGAAAGTGAAGAGGAACTAAAGAACCTCTTGATGAGGGTGAAAGAGGAGAGTGAAAAAGTTGACTTAAAACTAAATATTAAAAAAACTAAGATCATGGCATCCAGTCCCATCACTTCATGCCGGATAAATGGGGGAAAATACCAGCAGAGCAGCTAAAACTTGGGTCCTGGTATTAACTGCCTAGCTGTACTCATCTAGCATGCCCCCACCTGGAGGCCTGAGTAAAGGGACAAAACTTCACACCGCTTCTGTAGTTCTGCTGCTGCTGCTAAGTCACATTAGTCGTGTCCGACTCTGTGCGACCCCATTGACGGCAGCCCACCAGGCTCCCGTCCCTGGGATTCTCCAGGCAAGAATACTGGAGTGGGTTGCCATTTCCTTCTCCAGTGCATGAAAGTGAAAATTGAACATGAAGTCGCGCAGTCGTGTCCGACTCTTCGCAACCCATGGACTGCAGCCCACCAGGCTCCTCCATCCATTGGATTTTCCAGGCAAGAGTACTGGAGTGGGGTGCCATTGCCTTCTCCTTTCTGTAGCTCTAGTTCCCCCCAAATCTTAGGATTCCTTTGGGGGCACATTCAGCCCTTCTTTCTCTATTCAGATGACTCCCTCCTTACTGAACAATCCCCTGAGGAATGGTATCCCTTAGGATTGGAAGGCTCCTGAGGTGACATCAGGATCTATTTGGCTGCACCCTTAGGGACTCTTTGATCCCCAATACCCATGGGCCTCATTAATACACCAACTATGTATTTCCCAGGGAGCTGCTGAGATGTGGCAACTTCTGGAGAGTAGCTAAAACAGGATTCTCTTATACCCAAGGCAGTTGTGGCACATGGGTGTGGAGGAAGGGTGTGTATTGGACTTGGGATAAGGTGAGGGTGAAAAGACAGGTAAGGGCATGAAAGACAAAACCAGAATCCTGGGACAGGTTCTCCCACCATATCGCTGTCAGCAATAGTCCTGACAGAGCATCACCTGTAGATGGTGCAGAAGCAGCAGAGCCCAGTGAAGAGTGGCCTTTGGAGAAAGACCTGGGTTGTGCCCTTTAATACTGTTCAATATCAGAAAAGCTACCCTGCTTCCCAATTTCCTTTTTTCTAAAGATTCATAATTTTTTAGAAAGACTTGTTGTGGGTTAAAATAGTAATAATAATAATAGCTACTCACTTTAGAGCAATACTCTGCAGGCTTAGTGTTAAGCAACTTTACATGTGCTGTTTCAATTAATCATTAAGACAATCCTTTGAGATTAGTGCTATCATTACCACAGGTTTCTAGAAGAAGATGTAGACACACACAGTTTAGGTAACACTCCCAAGGTCACTCTACTAATTAGCAATGGAGTCAGCACTCAAACCCAAGTCTGATTCTAGTGCCGTATGTGCTGTGTTCAGTTACTCAGTCATGTCTGACTCTTTCGGACCTCACGGACTATAGCACCATACTCTTAATGATTTTCTTATCCTGGATGTAAACTAATTGGCCCACAATGAGCACTTAACGAAAATGGTTTTATCTCTGCTTCATCCCCTACCTAATGACATGTCTAGTTGCACAGACTAAGGCTGGAAGAGAAGCACATTTGAGGAAGATAATACAAGGACTGCCTGTGTGTTCTTGATTTCATTTTTCCTGTTTCCCTTTTAATGTTATTTCAGTTACCAACTTGCCAAGAAGAGGATTTTAGTTATTCTGGGCATGGATAACCCAGGTAGACGTCACCGAAAAAGAAGACCTGGGTAGTAATTTTGAAAGAGAAAGTGATGGGAAACCATTGGACTGGGAGTCCATTCTTGCATAAACTCACTCTTATGCCATTGACATAACTTCACAAAGGCATTAATCTGACATTTGTTAGCAATGACCCATATATTGTGCTAAGAATTGGAGATAGAAAGGTAAGATATGGTTTTTCATCTTCAAGGAATTCCACAAACTGGTGTGTATATGGGTGTGGGGAATAATAAAAGCACATTAAAGGTGTATCAGAGCCCAGAGGAAGAAGAAGTTATGAGGAGACTCACAGAATACTTCCATGAATAGGATTTTTACCAAGAGATGAAAGCAGGGGAGGACATTTCAACTGGAGGGTGATTTAACATTAGCAGTAATAATAACTGACACTTATTGCTATAGTTTACATACACTTAAAATATTATTTAATCTTCACAAAAACCTTCAAGTTATATGCTATTCTCCCATTTTTGCAGATGATGAAATGGGATTTGAGATTAATGACTTTCTCTGGGTTGTGCTGTTGGTAAGTGGCAGAGTGGGACTCAAACCAAATTTGACCCCAGAGCCCTACTGTCTCCTTGGTTCATACTGCCTCATGGAAAATAGATTTGTGAAAGGATCTGGACTATTTGGAGGGTCATGAATGAGCTGGTTTGCCTTCAGCTGGAGTCAGCAAACCGTTCTTGTAAAGGACCAGATCGTAAATATTTTAAGTTCTGTGGGATATATATGACCTCTATTGCAGTTTCTCAACTCTTGTTGTAAGGCAAAGCAGCCACAGACATAAATGAATATTTTTTCAACCATATCAAAAAGCAAAAACCATTCCATTCCTAGATAGCAAGTCATATAAAGCACACAAGATGAATCAAAATACAGGAAATAAAGCTAGAATGCCAGGTAGGTAAGAATCAAGTTCCAAAGAGTTTTGAAAACCAAGCTAAGGAATTTAGGCATTAGCTCATAGATAGTGAGAGTTTTTTTTAAGGGTTTGTAAACAGAGGAATATCATGATCATCTCTGCCTTTTTTGAAAGTCATTCTGGCAGTGTGTAGATTGGGTTGGATGGAAAGAAGACTAGAACAGGAAAGATCAGGGAAGATACTCCTCTTCTCCTTCAGCGAAAATATTCTTCTGAAATGTTTCTCTTCTCCACTCTGTCTTGGATGTTGTATAGTCCTCCTGTGATTTAAATATAGTTGCTACTTAACAACTTTTAAAATTGTCTATATTTTCCCAATTTGATTCTTAGAACATTCTCTCAAAGACACAAGAATAAAGAACTTTAAACAAGAAAGCATAACAAAGATTTAATGCAGGGTTTATAATAGTGTTCTCCCTTCAGCTTGAAGTCTGCTATTTTTCCTAAGCTTTCTTTTCTTCTTTCTGGATAGAGACTAGGTGGGACCTTCTCAGGAGCAGGAGAGTAACCCCTCCTAGGTATCAATCATAGCTCCCAAAGGAGTTCCATATCTGCACAAATAAGACAGTAGGAACTTTAAATTATCTTTTGAAATTTTATATTACAGTTGATAAATACTGTATTCTCACTTTCTTTCAGACTTCCTTGGTTCTCATTATTAACATATGATTTTGTTTTGACTCTAGACTCTGTTATGAGGTTGGGTACATAGTGAGAAGTCACCCCTAAAATGATAGATTCTCTGAATCTTGGTGTCATTGAGCTTTAGAATCTTAG
The DNA here is from genome assembly GCF_019320065.1 of Cervus canadensis. Taxonomy (NCBI): domain Eukaryota; kingdom Metazoa; phylum Chordata; class Mammalia; order Artiodactyla; family Cervidae; genus Cervus; species Cervus canadensis. The sequence goes on from NC_057387.1 coordinate 97,716,095, forward strand.
GATGTTTATGACAAAGCTTAATTTTAATGTAATACATCATAATCTCACATCCAAAGCAGTGATACTACACCTGAGTGACATGGCCTTATAGCTTATGCTTGAAAACAAAAAATGAAGATACTACTCATTATTGAGTAGTATTAATCACCACAAGTTTCTTGCTTTTTTTTTTTTTGGTAACTGAGCTTAAAATTTTCCTTTTTACAACTTTTGCCAAAATAGTTCTAATTTTCTTCCCTTCAGGAATATACAGTACACATTTCTACCTTTTTATGCATGACAACTATCAAAATATTTAGTGAGATCTCTTAAGTTCCTCATAAGTCTCCCAGCTAAGCTTTCTCAGTCTCTTCCATTCTTTCATAAATAACAAGGTTTCATGGATTCCTTACTGATAAGCTCTTTTCTCCGTATAGAGAAGCTCCAGTTTGTGTTTTTTCCTTCTAAATTGCAGGTTCAAGAGTTAAAAACAGTGCTCTGGGTGGCCCTTGGGTTTTTTGCTTAACTCTGATAAATATCAGTTTCCTTAGTTGTAAAATGCAGCTAATAGTAGGTATTGACTTTGTGGGATGACCATGGATAATGTATGTAAATGGTCTGGACCAGTCCGAGTTCAGAAATCTGTTGTTTAGTCGCTAAGTCATGTCTGACTCTTTTGCAGCCCTTTAGACTGTAGCCCTCCAAGCTCTTCTGTCCATGTGATTTCCCAGGCAAGAATATTGGAATGGGTTGCCATTTCCTTCTGCAGGGGATTTTCCCAACCCAGGGATCAAACCTGTGTCTCCTTTGTCTCTTGCATTGCAGCTGGATTCTTTACCGCTGAGCCACCAGGAAAGAAATCTCTTGATAGCTATGTAAATCCAAAGGAAAGCCTCAGAATGTGGTCAACTCCATTGCTAGCTCACTAGGAAGCAAAGTTCAGCAACAAGGATAGCTCCCCTAAGTACAAATAGCACCAACTGATGCCCTTAGTGGGTCAGCTTGGACTCAGCCCTTTCATTTATCCAACATTTAAAATGCCTATATGCTAGGCACTGCTCTAGAATCTGATAATATTCAATAAATCAAGAAGATAAAAATTCATGAATTCTTGTGAGGGAAATTGATGATTTCAAAAAATCATTTTATACATTAGAAGTTGCTAACTATTATGAAGATAGATAAAACAGAAAATGTATGGTGTATGGGATATTTCAGATTCAAACAGGATGATCAGGAAAGATTCAAGTCTTCCCTGCAAAGATGACAACTGAGTAAATTCTTAAATGAGAGAAGAGCATGAACCATATCCACTAACTCTTATACTACTGCAAACAGCCTCTAATGTGAGTATTAATATCATTTTTCTCATTTATCCAAGCCTGAGTCCTGTCCACGGCTTTATGTAGTGTTATTTTAACACAAATTGTGAGCTGTCAGCCAGCCTTGTCATGCCAGTGCAATGCTCTAAATGTTGAAATTCCGATCCAAAGTTTTGAGATTCTCTATGAAAAACACTTGATAATTTGCAATGTTTTGCAAAATGAACTTTCTGCTCTCTAAAAGTGTTGATACACAGGTCAGCTTTCTCTCACAGTGTTACCTGAAGTGGGTCTATTTTGTGTTTGTGTGTTCTTAGTCACTCAGTTATGTCCAACTCTTTGTGACCGCATGGACTATAGCCCATCAAGCTCCTCTGTCTATGGGATTTTCTAGGCAAGAATACTGGAGTGGATAGCCTTTCCCTTCCCCAGGAGATCTTCCTAACCAAGGAATCAAACCCAGGTCTGCTACATTTGCAAGAGGACACTTTACTGTCTGAGCCATCAGGGAAACCTGCTAAACCCTGCATGAAATTGGTGTGAGGGACACATTCGAGACTTGGACTTTGAGTCCTGGCTCCATCATTTACTCTGCCCAACCTTGGACAGGTGATTTTATGAAAAGGAAGTAGTGATATTGACCTCAGTGGGTTGTGGTAATAATCAAATGAGATTACATTTATTAAAACATTTTCATGGAATGCCATTTCAAAAAAGACTGTTTCCTTCTTTGGTGTCTGGAAAAGGTATGTATCCAGCAGTTATGGTTCTGTTGCAAAAGGACTAAGAAAAAAGGACTGGTCAGCATTGTGTTCTGCTGTCTAGGCCTGCCAAGGTGAGATGGAGGATTGAGTTCAAATCACACTGAAGATCCATTCCCACCCAATGCTCAACTCTCTCCTGTGAGCAACATGGCTGTGGAGGAGTCCTTACTAGTTTTCAAGAAAAGCTTCGAGACACACAGGCACCTAATTTCCAGGTAAATAAGCTTCATTTTCTTGAGAAATTCCAGGAGCACAGACATGTTCTCTAGGTTTCAATTCTTGAATCTCTGGCTGTCTTTATACATCAATTTATCTTTATAGTTGTAACCACTGCAGGTAATGCTGGAATGGTGGGAGTGAGGGAAATAAAGTTCTATAGGAAAGATTTCTTTTCCCAAAAAAGCTTCCTTGAAACTCCCCCTTTTTCTGAAAATTTATGGTATGTGGGTTTTCAAAGGTACAGCATCAGAGAGGAAGGCAAAGGCAAGAAGCAAGGGTTTTTGTTTGTTTCACATTTACACTGTCCTTGGTAGCACCTGCTTGTCTTGACATTTGAAAGAATGACTTTAGGATCTATAGAGTGCTCTACAACTTTCTGGTTTACCGTAAAACATTTTATATTTCCCTAGCCTCCTTCCTTTGATGTATGGGATGGGTATGTGTGTGTGTTCTTCAAAATAAGATTTATGCCATGTACGTTTTTTCCATAGGGCCCTTGGAACTTTATTAAAGCTAATTAGACAGATCAATATTATTTCTATAATCCCCACCAAGTGCCTATAGCAAAGTGAAGCCAATTTAGATAGAATGTTCCCTGGCATGGAGGAGGATATCTTGGTTTGATTGCTTGCTTAGTTCTGAGATGTCTTCAGTCCCTGCAGCTGTGGATCTTACATGGCATTCTCTCACTGAGACTACAAGGTATGTAGGAATATGTCCTTTTCTTTCCCCAGAAGGAAGGCCACCCATAGCCAAAGTTGGAAAAATCAAAGCTCTGTAACCGAGTTTATCCTCCTGGGCTTCTCCAGAAATCCCAGAACCAACTGGATCCTTTTCTTTCTTTTCCTCTTCCTTTACTTATTTACAGTCCTGGGCAATGGTCTCATTGTTACTTTGATCAGAGCAGATGCACGGCTCCACACCCCCATGTACTTCTTCCTCAGCATCCTCTCTCTACTGGATCTCAGCTATGCTACCACCACAGTGCCCCAGATGTTGATCCATCTAGTAAGCAAGAGTAAAACTATCTCTTATGTTGGGTGTGTGGTCCAGATGTATGTTTTCCTAACCTTGGGCATCACTGAGACCTGGATTTTTGCAGCTATGGCCTATGACAGATATGTTGCCATATGCCACCCACTCCATTATGGGGTCAAGATGAGCCAAACCCTGTGTGTACTCCTGGCAGTCAGCTCTGCCCTTTGTGGTCTCACCTGTGCCCTTGTCTACACAGTCTTTGCAATGAATCTGCCCTACTGTGGCCCCAATGAGATCAACCACTTCTTTTGTGAAATTCCTGCTGTCTTGAAGTTGGCTTGTGCAGATACATCCCTCAATGACGAAGTGGACTTTATCTTGGGCTTTATCTTGCTCCTGATTCCTTTGTCCCTCATTCTGGCCTCATATGTTCGCATCTTCATTGCTATTCTAAAGATTCGCTCCACCCAGGGCCGAATCAAGGCCTTCTCCACCTGTGCCTCACACATCACTGTGGTCACCATGTTTTGTATTCCATGTATGGTCATGTACATGAGGCCTGGCTCTGAAGCCTCCCCAGAGGATGACAAGAAGTTGGCTCTATTCTACAACGTCATTTCTGCCTTCCTCAACCCCATCATCTACAGCCTCCGGAACAAGGATGTAAAGAGGGCTTTCTTCAAGTTAGTTGGAGTGAGTGAGGACACTCAGTAGGCCACGGATGAGGGCTGTCTGCTGTGCCTCCGGTCTCTGTCTATGACATCCACACTTTCACTGAAATCACTGGACTGAAGAAGGAGCCTAGGATAGGGAAGATATCTAGAAAAAAATACTTTTGCATTTAAATAGGCTACTAGAAACAGTAGGAAAGAAAGAATTGTGTTCAGGGATGAAATACATCATTGACTTTCTGTGATTTTGAAAACGTCCACTCATTTCCCTGAGATTTAGTTTTTATATCTGTACAATGTGTTCCAGAATATTCTTTGGGCCTAAATAATAACTACCTTTATTGATCACATTCCACATGACAAACATTGTCTAAGTACTTTATATGTACTTTATTGTAATTCTTATAACAACTCCAGAGGTATGTGTTATGATCTTCTTCATAAAATTTAAAACAAACAAACAAAAAACTGAGGCACAAGATTAAACAAGTTGCAAAGGCCACCCAGCTGGAAAGTAACACAATTGAGATTTGATCCCAGGTTGTATAGTTCCAGAGCCCAGGTTCTTCTCTGTTATATTATGCCACATCTCAAGGAGTTAGGAGAGCTTTTTGAGGCTCAGCTGAGATAGTGGATAGGATACCACTGAGGAAAATTCAAAATATTGAGGATTATGATTCTAAGTCACAGCTATAGGGTCAGATCCATCAAGTCAGAGCTCTATTGGCTACTTTAGATCTTCCTCACAAGTGTTTCATAGCCTAAGCAAGTAGCATCTTGCAATGGAATAGTAACTTCTCAATAAATGTTTGTTGAGTGATTTCCTAGCCCTTCTCCATCCCTGGTCTGTCCACCTCCACACTTCTTCTTTTAGCTCTTCTTCACTTTCATGGATTCCTCTCTTATTTCCATTGTACCTACCCCACCATGGCTTTCAGCAATCCAGACCTTTATTTACAAAAAGAGTATGTTGGTTTCCATAACTGACTTACCCTTAAATTTCCTCTGCCACCTTAGAGAAGAGGGGGAAGGGCCCCAAACTTTAGCCTTGACATAATTTGATCTTGGAAAAACCACCTAATCTCTCTGGAGCTCAGGCCCCTATCCATAAGTTGGAGTCTGATATGGGGATAATGATCATATCAGACTCTGACTATACCATAATATTACTCTTAGGTTCAAGTAGAAATAGGCCTTAGAACTTAAATAATTGTATAAATTATCATTCAATAGTCATTGCCTTCAAAGCCAGATACCTTAGAAAATAGTCATTACTTTATTAACAGTAGCTTGTATTTGTCAACTAAAATGTTAATATCAGGCTTATTGTGAGGTCAGAATATATGAGTTAGATACTAATGATGGTAACTGAAAGCATATAAGGGCTTCCCTGGTAGTTCAGATAGTAAAGAATCTGCCTGAAATGCAGGAGACCTGGGTTTGATCCCTGGGTCTGGAAGATCCTCTGGAGAAGGGACTGGCACCCCACTCCAGTATTCTTGCCTAGAGAATTCCATGGACAGAGGATCCTGGTGGGCTATAGTGCATGGGGTCACAAAGAGTCAGACACAACTGCACAACTAACACTTTCTCTTTCACAGAGTCCTACCTTCAACACACACACACACATCAAGATTAGTGGAATGCAATCACATCAGTTTTCATTCCAATCCCAAAGAAGGGCAGTGCCAAAGAATGTTCAAACAACTGCACTCATCTCACACGCTAGTAAAGTAATGCTCAAAATTCTCCAAGTCAGGCTTCAAGAGTACCTGAACCGTGAAATTCCAGATGTTCAAGCTGGATTTAGAAAAGGCAGAAGAACCAGAGATCAAATTGCCAACATCTGTTGGATCATCAAAAAACAAGGGAATTCCAGAAAAATATCTTTTCTGCTTTATTAGGGGCTTCCCTGGTGGCTCAAATGGTAAAGCATCTGCCTGCAATTGGGGAGACCCGGGTTCCATCCTTGGGTCGGGAAGATCCTCTGGAGAAAGAAATGGCAACCCACTCCAGTACTCTTGCCTGGAAAATTCCATGGACGGAGGAACCTGACAGGCTACAGTCCATGGGGTTGCAAAGAGTCGGACACAACTGAGTGAATTCACTTTCTTTCTTTCTTTCTGATTTATTGATTACACCAAAGTCTTTGACTGTGTGGATCACAACAAACTGTGGAAAATTCTTCAAGAGATGGGAACACCAGACCACCTTAGCTGCCTCCTGAGAAATCTATATGCAGGTCAAGAATCAACAGTTAGAACTGGACGTGGAAAAACAGACTGGTTCCAAATAGGGAAAGGAGTATGTCAGGGCTGTATATTGTCACCCTGCTTATTTAACTTATATGCAGAGTACATCATGTGAAATGCTAGGCTGGATGAAGCACAAGCTGGAATCAAGATTGCCAGGAGAAATATCAATAACCTCAGATATGCAGATGACACCACCTTTATGGCAGAGTGAAGAGGAACTAAAAAGCCTCTTGATGAAAGTGAAAGAGGAGAGTGAAAAAGCTGGCTTGAAACTCAACATTCAAAAAACTAAGATCATGGCATCTGGTCCCATCACTTCATGGCAAATAGATGGGGAAACAATGGAAACAGTGAGAGACTTTATTTTGGGGGAGCTCCAAAATCACTGCAGATGGTAACTGCAGCCATGAAATTAAAAGATGCTTGCTCCTTGAAAGAAAAGCTATGACCAACCTAGACAGCATATTAAAAAGCAAAGACATTATGTTGCCAACCAAGGTCCATAGAGTCAAAGCTATGGCTTTTCCAGTAGTCATGTATGGATGTGAGAGTTGGACCATAAAGAAAGCTGAGCACCAAAGAATTGATGCTTTTGAACTGTGGTATTGGAGAAGACTCTTGAGAGTCCCTTGGACTGCAAGGAGATCAAACCAGTCAATTCTAAAGGAAATTAGTCCTGAATATTCATTGGAAGGACTGAAGCTCCAATACTTTGGCCACCTGATGCAAAGAACTGACTAATTGGAAAAGACCCTGATGCTGAGAAAGATTGAAGGCAGGAGGAGAAGGGAATGACAGGAGATGAGATGGTTGGATGGCATCACTGACTTGATGGACAGGAGTTTGAGCAAGCACCGGGAGTTGGTGATAGACAGGGAAGCCTGGCGTGCTGCAGTCCATGGGGTGGCAAAGAGTTGGACATGATTGAGCGACTGAACTGAACTAAACTGAATCGTATCAGCTGCCACAGTAACCAGGAACTAAACTTGTGCTGTCAAAGTAAATTTAAATTTATCTCCTCTGGGGTAAAATAAATATTAATTGCTTTGTAAAAAGCAATACAAGATAAATCTTGTAAATTGGCTACTCTCTACAAGTCTAATAGGATTCAATTATCAAAATATTCTAATTGCACTTAGTTGCTTAGAAACAAGTTTTATTTGTAAACCAAGGATTATCTGGATGTTGAGAAAACACTAAAGAGTACTAAATGCTAAGAGTGCATTTTGCTTATTAGCAACTTTCCCCAGGAGATAAATTTAAGGGAGTTGACAGCCTAGAGAGCTCTTAGCAATCCCCAAGCATTAAGGGAACATAGGCCCTAAGAGTGATATGGATGGATTGTGAGAAGGGAAGAGCCTACTCCAGTCCCAGGGTTTCTGCCTGAAGGCCGTAGCCTCTAAGAAGAGAAGTCCGGAGGAAAGAGGAGCCTTGATTTTCCTGAGGAAAAAAAAAATGAAATTGTCAGCAAGACATTCTGATTGTGTTTCCCGAGGGCTTATTAAGAATTGTTCTGGGGCCATTAGAAAGGATATGCGAGAGGACGTCCCCAGCAGTCCAGGCGTTAGGACGCCATGCTTCTAAAGCACAGGGTGCAGATATGATCCCTGGTTGGGGAATTAAGATCCCACATGCTGAACGGCATGGCCAGTAAATAAATAAATGAAAAGGAAGGGCATTTGAGGATTATCTGCTGACACCATTGGACCTTATTTTTCAGAGCTCTCAGGGCAGTAGAAAGCCACAGCAGGCCCTCCTAATTTCCCCACCTCCCAACATGATCCCTTACTCTGGCCAGTCCTGTCTCCCCAAGTCTTTGCATAGGCTACTCCACCTGGAGTGTCCTCCTCACTCTTGTCTACTATCCCCTTACTTGTTCATTAAGGCCTCGTATGGGTCTCTTCTCAGGAAGCTTTCTAACTACTTTCATCTAGGATGAAAGATTTTTTTCTACTCCCCAAACTCAGTGCCACCAACTAAGCTCTCAACTTTGGCCTCAGAAACACATAGAGATCTTAAAGGGTCTAACTCTCATCTCATCCCTGAATCCCTTTGACAACAAGAACTACTAACGCATCATTCAGATATATTTGCATAAAGCTATTTCAAATGTTTATGACCACAAATGTCCGTTTCCCACATTGATGATTTGAAAAAGAATATCTCAGTGAACTGGAAATAGAAGTAAATTTCCTTATTCTAACCAAAAAAAAAAAAAAAATCTGTATTAAAACCTCCAACTAACATCACAAAATGATGAAAGATTAAATGTTTTCCCTCCTAAAATCAGTACCAAAATAAGGATGCTGGCTCTCAACAATCCTATTCAAAATAGCACTGTAAACTTTAGCCAGTACAATAAGGCTAGGAAAGAGAATACAGGAAAGGAAGAAGTAAAATTGCATCTATTTTCAAATAACCTAATTGTCTATGTAAAAAATCAAGGATTCTACATTAAAACTCCTATAAGTAATTAGTTTAGTAATGTTACAGGGTTCAGGATGAACACATAAAAATCAATTTTACTCCTATATACTAACAATGAACAACTGAAAACTAGAATTAAATACATAATATTATTTATGATGGGCTTCCCGGGCAGTTCAGTGGTAAAGAATCTGCCTGTTAATCCAGGAACCGCAGGAGATGCAGGTTTGATCCCTGGGTCAGCAAGATCCACTGGAGAAGGAAATGGCAACCCACTCCAGTATTCTTGCTGAGATAATCCTGTGGACAGAGGGGCCTGGTGGGCTACAGTCTATGGGAGTTGCAAAGAGTCAGAAACAACTGAACAACTGAGCATGCATGAACATTATTTTTAACTCCATAAAAATGAAATTCTTAGGAATAAATTAACAAAACATAAACTGTTATATCCTTCAAAACAGCCTAAAGAGGGTAGATTTTGTAGTAATAGAGATAAAATAGGCATGACATCATCCATTAAAGAACTGTGACATTAGATTTACACCTGGAATGATCACTCTGGCTCTCATGTGGAAACTAAATTGAAGGAGAAGGATACCAGCTGCTGCACTCATTCAGGCAGGAACTGATGAGAAACTGAACTATTAACTAAAAGAGTAATTACTGAACATGAGAGGTTGGTTTTAAATAAGAGGTCTTTATGAGGTAGACTCTATGGGTCTAGGTAGCTCATTAGGAAATGGTGAGGTAGACAGAGGAGTCAAGGATGAATCCCAGGTCTGGTTAATCAAATGAGTGATGGAACCATTCACTGAGATTGGGAACAGGGGATTGGGAAGGGAGGTCAGGAGGACAGATAATGAGTTTAGTTGGGCTAAGGGAGCTTGTGGGACCCCCGTTATCTATTGAATTGATGAGGTTAGCGCTCAAGAGAAAGCTCTAAAGATAGGGATCTGAGTGTCATTAGCACTTCTGTAGAAACTGAAGCCATTGGAGGGGATGAGATTTACCCAGAGGAAGTGTGTAGAAGGAGAAAAGAGCTACAAACAGAATTCTGTCCAATACTACAGGTATCTTGTCCAATACTGCACCATCAGTTAAGTGGCAGAACCAGGATTTGATCACAGGTCTTTGAATTGTTCAAGGCTTTGCTCCTATGTTGGAGAAGGAAATGGCAACCCACTCCAGTATTCTTGCCTGGAGAACACCATGGACAGAGGAGCCTGGTAGGCTACAGTCCATGTGGTTGCAAGAGTCAGACATGACTTAGTGATTAAACCACCATTGCTCCTATGTGGAATATTTATCAGCTGTTCATCCTGATCCAGGTTCCATGAAGGATCTCTTAGGGCATATTCACTTCTCTACAGGATGCCACAGTCTTTTGAAACCCTAAGATATCAGGATATAATGCAGACCAGTACCCAGCAGGGCATGATGAAGACAGGGTCCTGGGGGATGAGTGCAGAGTATAGCCCTTTCCTGCCCCCCAAACCTATTCTTTATGGTGCATAGAAACCTTCCCTGGCTCGCCTGCCCAGCCACACCAGCCCCACCGCCATTTCTCAGTCCAAGCACTTGCTCTAATTGATACTCATATTTCTGGCCCTTTGAACTGTAAAGCTGAGTAGGGAGCGCCTGAAAGAAACAGGAGGCATCAGGATGGGAGGATCAGACTCTTGAGTGTTTGGTCTTCAGTGCTACACTGGGAGGGTGAAAAGTGAGTTTGGGGCTTGGAAGGGCTGCTGTGGGGCTTGGAGAATCCCACAGAGGCTCATTAAAAAAATTTGATCTGTTCTCCCTGAGGATCAGGAGCAGAATACTAAAGGAGGACCCAGCAGGCCCCCAATGCATCCCACCCTGAGCCCAGCACCAGGTAAGGAGAAAGGCCTGAGACAGGAAACTGAAGCATGCTCTCTCACTCCTGGGCAACCCTGTGTTCCCCACATGTCTGACTATGTGCCTGCCTGCTTCCACCTCCTTTCCATCTACATCAGGCCACCCAGGCCTGCTCCCTGATCTTTGTCCTCCTCTGTTCACTGATTTTTCTGTGAACAGTGATCTGTCTGTCTCTTTGTCATATTCTTTCCTTCTTTGTTTTCTGGGTGAGCTCCTCAACTGAGGGAGAGGAAAGTAGAAGAAAGTGAAGGCTGTTGTATGGAGCTGAGGCATTTGACTCTCCTCTGAAGCCCAATGAGGATACAGGTCAAGACATTGGTAAGGATAGATAAAGGTGTTGATGACAAGTTAATAGAAGTTGGAGCCTGGAAGGAGACATTAGAAGTGGGAAGAGCTGTGAAGTTCTCATTTGGGAAGGGGAGAGATGTAACTGCTTCTAAACAGGATATTGGTATCCTAGCATTCTTTTCTGGTACAGCCTTAGGCCAGGCCTTGGGATGGATGGAAAGAAGGCTCATAGTGGGCTTGGAGCTCCCCATTCACTTCCTCCTGGTCCTTCTATCCCTCTGCACATTCCTCATTCTGGTCCCTGAGTATGTGGCAAAGACTACCAGTGGGATGCGTACTGAGAGACTACTACGATGGTCCAGGCATCAGGCATCAGGTCCAGATGAAGCTGAAAGAAGAAGTGCATAGAAGGATGACAAAGTCCTAACTCCTCCAGAGATAGTGAACCAGAGACCTTCCTACCTGACCAGCAGGACTGGTCCCAGTGACACTTTGTTTGATCCTCTTATGGGGTCAGCAAGTTCACTATCTCCCAGGTCAGTTGATCCTATCCATGATCTGCCCTCACTAATGTAAGTTAGTTATATTTTGCTGGAACTTACCTCCCTAGTATAATTCACAAGTGCACTTTTTAGGACCTGGAACAAGTCTCATTCATCTTCCACATGAAAGCCTTTCAGAGAGTAGGCCCTCAGCTTCCAGAATTCTCCTACCCTTTCATTCCACATGGCAAACACCCTACTTGCCTCAACTCTTCCTCACATCATGTTTCCAGACATTTCATTATAACTTCTTTCAACTTACCTATTGTCCCCTTAAAATGTGGCCCCAGAAGGTGGTCTGGCTTCTGCAGACACAGTTCCATGACACCTCCTGTGATCTCACAGCATCTTTTCTCAGTTTTGTCACTTTATGATGATGTTTTAGAAACATCCTTGTATTGATCCCCTTTCAGTCTTCAGGTATTTCTCAGCTGAGCTGGCTATGTATGGCTGGCTCTGTGAGCACAAGGGAGGGACAGGGAACTTTACATTGGTGCTATAGCATTACTTTTGGCTGGCATACACTTCTTGTTTTATCCAGTTGAGATTTGAAATCTGATTTGCAATCATGTGATCAGAGCTTCTTCCTCACCACCTACATGAGATGTGAAGAAAAAACCTGTGAGACTGGTCCATGGGAATGTGATCTTGAATTTCCTGGTGGTCACAGTTAAATGTTGGGCACGACTGAGTGCATAAACACACACAGAGTTAAATGATCTGTATCCTCCTCATTCGTACATCTTCCCCTTTGTTTCTGCTCTATTGAAACTGCCTCTCAAGACTGGTGCTGTTAGTTTTGTTGCTGTCTGCTTCCTCAGAGACCATGCAATAGCACCTCTTTCCCTCTCTTTTGGATTTCCCCCAGTGTAATACACAGTCTGAACTCTCTTTTACCTTAAGAAAATGACAAAGGAAACAAAACACTCTGTCCACCTTATGGCCCAATCTTAGATATCTCCTCATCTCAGTCCTTCTCTTTGTAGTCAAGTTCACTTCTCATAACTCACTGATACCTGCTTTCTGCCTTCATCACTCCACAGAAATTTCCCACATCCAAGCCACTAATAACTTTGGCATTATTACATTTTTTGAACAGTTTTAATTCCTCTTGCTCTCTCTATAGCATTTAGCATCATATGCACCCTTGGAGATGGTGGCTTCCTGAACTTACACTGTCAAGCTCTCCTGCCTCCTGGGATGCTCTTGTTCAAGCTGATCTCTTCTCCTGTTGATCTCTCCAGTGTTCCTCCTCCCAGCTTGCATGTTTGGAGCTTTTGCACTCTCTCTGAGCTATCCCTGAGAGTTCTCCTCCATTCTGTGCCTTAATTACCTTCTAAAGTTTGATTTTCTGCTCAGATCTATTTCCTGAGCTCCAAGGCAATCTGTCTAACTCTTTGATGATCAGATCCTCAAGGATACTCAGTGTTTCAAACTCTGCATGTCTATAATAGAATTAATAATGACTTTCTGGCCATTTTCTCCCCCACCCATCACTCTTTCTTTCACCCCCACCTGTCTTGTAATGGTATTACTGTCAACTTAGCTTCCCAGGTCTGAAACCTCAAACTCATCCTTGTTTCCTCCCTCTTCCTCATCTTCTGTACCTCTCAGTTACCAAGTCCTGCACACCTCTCTCTAATCTCGCTTCTCTTCTTGGTTGTCTGGAATATTACCCTTCTGTCTTTCCTTCATACCTCCCAGCTGGTCTTTCTCCAATGTCTTTTCCTAACTTCCACCCAAACAGTGATTTTCTAAAATCTAAGCCTCAATGAATTACTTCTCTGCTTAAAACTCATCTGATACTTGACATGGCCTAAATGATCGAGTCCATGCTCATTACCAAGGTACACAATACCTTTTTCTTTCTATTGTTTGCAAACCAGCCTGCCCTCAGACCTTATCACATGTGTTCCCTGGTTGCACAAAGCTTTCTCTTCATTTGACGCTTTGTACCTACTACTCCATTTGCTTGCCAAACTCTTCCTTGATTTCTTTGCTTAGCTAATTCCTATTCATGTTTTAAGATTCACATCATGGGCCCTCTTCTTGGAAAAGTCTAGCTTTCAAAGGCTAGTTCAGGAGCTCCTTTAATGGGTCCCCATGACCCCCTATATACTTACTCTTGTCACAGCACTTATCATTTGAGTACCATTAATTGTTTATCTGTCTCCTTCCTATATGTGTTCTTTGCGGTAGAAGTTTTTTATTTCTGTATCCCTAGTGCTTAGCACAGAGCATTGACTGCCAGCCCATATTTCCATCAGAGTGCTAAATATATTGGAATGTGGTTTGTGTCTTTATTCTATTTCCCCCAAAAGACCGTGAACTTCTTCAAGATTAGGAATATACCATGTTTGTTTTGGTCTCTTTCAGTTTTTGTTTACCATCTGATGAACAACACCAGGAAGATAGTTTGACTGGCATGAACATCACTGAGCTTCCAGTTTGTGCCGGCAACAGTGCCGTGTGTGCCATGCATGTCATATATTACTTCTCACAGGTTCTGTTCCTATTCCTGGTAGATAGTATGTAGATTTTACAGAGAAGGGAATGAGGCTCAAGGAGATTAAATTATTTGAACAGGCCACAGTTAAAGTACCAAGACTTGACTATCAATCTTCTGATTTCAAATCCCATGTTCCTCCACTAGAACCACTTCCTATGACGCCACAAACGAAGAATCAACTCTAACTTTTGACATATAAACTAAACTCTGGGGCTCCCTGACTGTCATAAATCTCAACTCTAGGAGAAAAAGAGACCCCAAAGTACTGATTACCACTGGGAGGGTATTCCCATCAAGCAGACAGGGTCAGAGACGGCAAAGCCAACTTTAGGCCAAAAAAACAGCTATTACTCTGCCTCAGTGATAGTTTGAGGGTCAAACAGGTAGACTTATTTTCAGTTGTGAATCAGGCCAGGAAGAGGCCCAGTGGTGAGCAACTCCATCTGAAAGAAAATCGGATATGAGGAAGCTTCCAGAGACACCAAAGACTCAAGAAACACAGGCCTGGGTAAAATTTCCAAAAAATTTTTCATGTTTCTGGAATCATATAATCTTGCCCATATTTCTGACTTGCCCTGCCTATATATATGTAGTGATCCGAAGTTTAAAGCACCAAAGGAAAGAGTTTTGAGTGATTTGGTTTTTTACAGGAGGAAGAAGGAAACTTCAAATCTTTGTCATCACACTCTACACCAAGACTAAGGCAGAAGAACCTCAAGCAATGCACTGTGTGGTGGTGGCTCCTGAAGCACAAGAAAGGGTGCCCTTTCCTAATAAAATCTCTTCCTTTGTCAGCAAAAAAAAAAAAAGGACTAAGAGAGGGAACACAATGAGAAACTGGAAGTTTTGATGAAAAATTCACACTTGAGAAAATGAAAATCTCATAAAGTTTTCCCTCCCCTTCCCAAATTTAGCCTCATCCTAGATAGACTTCAGTCAATGACCTGGTATTAATCCCGAGTAGTATCTAAATAAAATCATCGGCCTTGCCAACAACTGAACAATCATGGTAATTGATATGCATCCTAAGCTGGGCCAATAGTTGGTTCATTTCTCTTTCTGCAGCTGAAGGAGAATGCAGAATTTCCTCTGGGAGAACCAGAGCTCTGTGTCTGAGTTCATCCTTCTGGGCTTCTCCAAGGATTCCCAAATTAATGCAATCCTCTTCAACATCTTCCTCTTCCTCTACCTCTCTACCCTTGTGGGCAACGGGCTCATTGTCACCGTAATCCACCTGGACTCCCGCCTCCACACACCCATGTACTTTTTCCTCAGTGTCCTCTCTTTGCTGGATATGAGCTATGTCACCACCACTGTGCCCCAGATGCTGGTGCATCTGGTCTGTCGGAAGAAAACTATCTCTTATGTTGGGTGTGTGGCCCAGATGTACATCTTTCTGGTGCTGGGCATCACTGAGGGCTGGCTGTTCTCCGTCATGGCCTATGATAGATATGTGGCCATCTGCTACCCACTCAGGTACAAGGTTATCATGAGCCCATGGCTGTGTGGGGCAATGGTGGCCTTTTGTGGACTTTGGGGGGTCAGCTGCTCTCTAGTTTACACTGTCTTCACTGTGCGCCTGCCCTACTGTGGCCCCAATGAGATCAACCACTTCTTCTGCGAGGTTCCTGCTGTTCTTAAACTGGCCTGTGCAGATACATCCCTCAATGACCAAGTAGATTTCATCCTAGGTTTCATCCTTCTTCTGGTACCCCTTTCCTTCATTCTGGCCTCTTACATCCGCATCTTTGCCACCATATTGAGAATTCGCTCAGCCCAAGGTCGGCTCAAGGCCTTCTCCACCTGTGCCTCCCACATCACTGTGGTCACCATGTTCTGTGGACCTGCCATGTTTATGTACATGAACCCTGGGGCCAATGCCTCCCCAGAGCGGGACAAGAAACTGGCCCTGTTCTACAACGTCATCTCTGCCTTTCTCAACCCCATCATCTACAGCCTCAGAAACAAAGATGTAAAGAGGGCTTTCCTCAAGCTAACAGGCTGGGGCAGGACCACTGAATGAGACCCCTGGAACACAGAAGGCTATGACCAGACCTGAAACCATAGGTTCTGTGGTCCTTCCACCCCATTCCCTCCTATAACCCTATGGACAGGCAAGAATCACTGACTGTTAGGGGAGATGATATGTGAAAGTAAGTACCTGGGTGGGACATGATGATGGCTCCAGTGGGCTGTCTTCAAACACCAAGAGACTAAACTATGGACATCTTGCCGAGGAAAGACCCATGTCTAATTCTTTCCTGTTTCCCCAGGGCCCAGCAAAGAGTCTGACAAATCAAAGCATTTACTGAAAGCAAATGTTGAGTAACTGAGGTCATGAAGATTGGACCTATTAAATCAACTCTAGGTAGATGGGACAAGATGTCTCATAGGACCCAGATTAGTGAACTTTATTTTATCTCAATCAAGAGCATGAACAGATCTAAAGAAACATAGTTTCAGGGTAAAGGAAAGGTGACCTTTGGAATGGGATTCAAGGGTTGGTGATTGTCCATCCACAATTTCCATGATGTGCCCCTGCTATGGCGAAGAGATACTTTGAGGGAGTCTCTCAGTACACAGGTAAAATGTCACCCAAAAGAAATTGTAGTGGGTCAGAGCTCATATTTTGCAGCAAACCATCACTTTATAGGACTGTTGTGAGAAGTCAATGTAGGTAACATTCTCAAAACAGTGCTTGATACACTGCTTGCTTTACATAAACATTGCCATTCTTCTTGTTATAGTTGACTTCTTTTTCCTAACACCTCAATTACCAAGCAAACAACTGAGACCATTTCCACTTACAGAGAGGAGCCATTCTGCTCTCTGGAAAGGGATAGCTAGCAATACAGTTGAAAAGGTTGGTATTTGTGTATACTTCATTCTTATGTGGATTTAGTGAGTTCAATAAATAGGATCTGTCACCAAGAAGCTTATCAGCAAAACTGTAGAAAAATAATATCCCTTCAAGATACCAAACAAAGAGGTCCTGATTGCAAACAACCACTGCTCCTCAGGGATACCTTCATCTATGTTCTCCCAGGGTAGAGCTTTCAAAATAAATATTTGTTCAAATCTGAATTGAGTAATAATGGTGTTAACAGAGTACTTTATTCAAGAGGATATCAACAGGTATGGAAGGATATAAAGATCATAATGGGTGCCGGCTTCTCTTACCAGTATCAGAGTCTTTTATCCATGGCTGTGGCCCCTTAAAGTCCTCAGCACCTTCTAGGAGGCACAGAAAAATTGCTCCACAGAATCTTAGGAATTGTACTGGCCACACAGCATCTATCATACCAAGAAAAGCAAGGAATACCTCAGTGAAGCCTGAGTCACAGAGGTAAGCTTTCACCTTGAGAGAATCACCTCCAAGTTTTGTTTTCACTCTTTCTACTACTAGAGAACAAACAGAAAAAGAGGCAGAAGTCCCTGGCATTTATTTTATCCTTGTCATCATCCTGATATCCTACAGTTTATAGAGCCATCCCAGACTTTCCCATTCCAAATTTAGCTTTGAATTTGAAAGTCTAAATCACCTAGTGGAACAAATGACAGGTTATTCAAAGAAATGGTGCCATGGTGAAATACTGTTAGATTCTTGCTTTGAACCCAAAGGAAATTTAAAACTATTAGGCTCCCTTCTGACAAATATTGGGCCTCTTTAGCATCAGAATTGTTGAATATACATTAATTAATAGTCCTCAGTAAAAAAGTGATGGTTCCCATGAAGGTGATACAGATTCAATCTAACTGAATATCAGTGAAGCTGCTTTGGACTCAATAAGAAAGAACTGATGATTGTGGTGTTGATGACAGTTAGGATGAATATAACCTGTAGAGAAAGAATAATGTTTGACCTTCCCACTCCACCGCAGGTTATAGAATGTTTGCTGACCATATTTTGAAAAGTAGTAAGGAGCGAGTCTTGAGGAGAGATCCTGGGGCACTGGGAGAGCAAGCAAGCATGTACAAAGACTGGCAGGATGCACCAAGCCCCCAAATCACAAAGGCAAAGGAAGGATAGGAGTTGATGACGCTATCCCAGCTACATCAAGATATTAGTGGTACAATAGGAAGAAATGGGAAGACAAAGGGTTTTGATTAAGCCAGAGAACAGCATGGTAGGATTAGAAGTTGGAGAGAAAAGAGAAGAGACTGTGTTGCAGAAAATTTAGAATTAAGAGTGGAAACTATTGAAAGAGTTTCTGAATAAGCCCATCTGAGAGTGTTGTCCCTAGGGAAATTTCAGATTTCTGGTAAAGAGATAGAAGGCAAATTCAGTGAAGAGATTTGGGGTGTGGTTTAACTTTAGGAAACAGGATTTTAGAGAGAAGTTGCAGGGAGAAGAGATGAAGCTCAGTATGGGATGGAACATGTGGGATACATGGATGCTCAGGGGCTGAATATTTTGGTAGGCCAATATTTTGTATTGACCATATTTTTGGCCAATACATTGGCTAAAGATGAAACAGATAAAACAGGCTTGGAAACCCAGCTCCTCCATTTACTAATTTTGAGACTTCGGCTGTGGTTCCTAACCACACTGAGCAATTGTTATTCAAGCTTCAGATTTTCTCTACAGTAAAATGGAGATAATGATACTTACTTTGAAAGGTTTAGAGAGACTGTAGCTCTCTAGGTCCGAAAAAGAGATACCTCTCTAGGTCCAAAAGGTTACAGAAGGGAAACTTGATGTAAAGGAGTGTTAACCACAATAAGAGTAACATATAATAAGCTCAATATGGTATCCAAGGGCCAAGGGATAGTAGCCAAGGAAGAATAGACCTGGGAGGGATTCAGACCTCTTTGGAGAAGGTATGGTTCAGGCACTGAATTGCAAAGGAGTTCACGGATATCTTCTGGTTCCTCCCTATAGCTCAGATGGTAAAGAACCTACCCGCAGTGTAGGAGACCTGGGTTCGATTCCTGGGTCAGGAAGATCCCCTGGAGAAGGGAATGGCAACCCACTCCGATATTCTTGCCTGGAGAATTCCATGGACAGAGGAACCTGGTGGGTTACAGCCCATGGGATTGCAGAGGGTTGGACACGACTGAGTGACTAACACTTACTTACTTACTTCATGGATTTAGACAAGCCAGAGTTAGTCTGAAGTTAGTCTGAAGCAACCTATAGGTCACCTTGCAAGTAAGCTGAAACTATATATTTTTAAGGTGAACTTATATATTTTTAAAGAAATATGAATTGGACATTTTTAGCTATTGGTTTGCTTGCATTCTCTGAATTCTGAAGCTATTTTAGTAGCTTTGGAAAGTTCAGTTCAGTTCAGTTCATTCACTCAGTTGTGTCCAACTCTTTGTGACCCCATGGTCTGCAACACACCAGGCCTCCCTGTCCATCACCGACTCCCAGAGTTCACTCAAACTCATGTCCGTTGAGTCAGTGATGCCATCCAAACACCTCATCCTCTGTCGTCCCCTTCTCCTCCCGCCTTCAATATATGTGAAATGAATAATAGATATGCAGTAACTGACAGCCTTAGAAAGAAGTGATAATTGTTCACTAATCATTATGCATCTGCTATTTATGTAGTGATTTATGGCCTGAAGAGCTAGCAGTAAGTTGCATTTACTCAGTTATTTGGTGAACAGTATTGTTGAGAAACTACTATTATTCAATTTCACCTTGACAGCTGAAGTCCATTTTGTAGTTGCTTAGTCGCTACGTTGTGTCCAACTCTTGTGATCCCATGGCTTTAGCCTCCCAGGCTCCTCCTCCATGGGATTTTCCAGACAAGAATACTGGAGTGGGTTGCCATTTCCTTCTCCAGGGGATCTTCCCAACCCTGGGATCGAACCTATGTCTCCTGCATTGGCAGGCAGTTTCTTCACTACTGAGCCACCAGGGAAGCCCCCCATGCATGCTAAAATCAAGCAAAACAAGAATACCCTGGACTCGTGTTGGGAACTGCTGGTTCCTGCCTGTCGTTCAATGTGTGGAATTGTATTTTAAATCAATGTGACAGATAATACTTCCTACACCCTGATTATACTTTATTTAAGGGCTGTAATGGCAGAGGATGTGATGTAAATGAGTTCTTTGAAGTATACCTCTCAAATTAAGTGAATTGATTCCATTTTCTATGCGCAAAAAAAAAAAAAGGCAGCGGAGGAGGAAAGAAGGAAGGTACATAGTTTTCAAATCCTTTAAACTACTTGTATCAATAACTTACTATTGTCTTTACCAGTGTGAACTGCTGTCAACCTGAGTTCTCTCTCTCTCTCTCTTTTTTTTTTTTTTTTGAGTAATAAGGGGTTTTTATTTCAGTATAGGGTACAATAAACATGTGTCAACAGAATATATTTTTACAGCCTCCAAATAGATTACTTACAAATATTTGCAAAGTTTATTCTTATGGGATTCATGTAGTTTTGTACTTGATGTAACAGTTTATAGAGATGAAAAATTAAAATAGAGCTTCTTATTAGAAAGACAACAGTATACAATTTAGCCCTTGCTAAAGGTATTCAAGAAAAAAGTGGAGATATTTTTATTCTCAGTTAACCGTCACATGTAAGTCTCTACTCTCTACTTCTGCTCCATTCGTTTGGCGTCACTCTAGTATGTTTATCTCCCGATAATGCTCTCTATGCACTTTCCCTCCTCTGTATGCATCCGTGCCACGGCATCTGATGTCACTTCTTCTGTCTCACTCTTCACTTGGACTGCGCCGCGGCCATTTCCTTATTTCTCTCGGCATGTAACCGCCATGACTTCTGCTTCGGCTTCTCCTACTCCTCTCATCCCAGCTCTGGCTCCTGCTGCTCCTCTCCTTTCTTCCAGATCCTCTCTTCTCTGGACTCTGGTCATGGCTTCTGGGCTTTCTGTCAGAATCAGAATGGCTCCATTTGCTGTTCTCCCCAGAACTCTCTTGTTTTAAAAACTTAGGCTTTTCCTTGTTACTGTGACTGCAAGAACGTTCTTCATCCCATTTTCTCTTCTTAGACTTGTCTGTCTCTTCAGAATCACTGTTGTTATTCCCTGAATGCTTGTTTTTCTTTCTTTTCTTCTTCCGTACTTTTTTCCTTTGCTGTCACTCTCACTGCTGCTTTCTGAACTGTCACTAGAGGAGGAGGAGGGGGAGGAGGAGGAGGAGGAAGAGAGTGGGGAGGGGGAGGAGGAGGAGGAGGAGGGCTTGTTTTTATGTTTTTTGTGTTTACTTCTGCTCTTCTGAAGCTTTTTCTTTTTTCTATCTTTTTTCTTTTTCTATTTTTTCTTCTCAAGTCGATCTAATTTCCTGAGGAGTTTCTGTTTTTGTTTGGTTGTTAGTGACTTTAAAAATTCAACTTCTGGATCTTCTTCACCCTCGCTTGCAACATACTCCTGTGATGGATCATTCGCGGTCAAGTTTCTCCCCAGTACATTTCGTTTCAGTGCAAACCCACTGTTCCTCATCTCTGCTATTAGTTCCGAGGGGTGCATCGATGGCCCTGAGCCATCAGTGGGAACTGAACTTGCATTAATTCCAGAAAGACCAAACAAAAGGCATTCTCCATCTGTGTTGACATGACCCCATTTGTGACATTTAATGCATCTCACATTTCGAACCTGATTACCAAAGGGCTGATCTCTGATGTTCATGTCATCTTTGGCATATTTTTCCCGCGGGGCCCCTTTCTGCCATTCAAATTTGTATTCGGTCTCTCCTTCTGTTTCTTTTTTCTCTTTGTTTTCTTTCTTAGCCCCTGGTGGAGCCTCATACATGAAATTAAGGCCATTCTTTACACGTTCATCTCCCATTAGCAATCTATTATCATATGATTCTTGTTCTTTTAGATATTGTTGCATTAACTCTTCTTGTTTCTTCTTATCATATGATATTTTCTGTTCTGCCATCCAAATTTTTTTGATGTTGGATTTAGAAGCAGGATGAAAGTCCTTCTTGCACATGAAATTGGCGAAGGATTTCCCCATTTTGGAGGCTGAGCTGGGGTATGCAACCCTAGGTCTGAGAGCAACGTAAACAAACTCTGCCACCTAACTGGAACTGCACCTCCTCTTTTCTTAAAACTCTCAATATGTCCCATGTATAATCCAAAATCTCTAATTAATTACTTATTAATTACTATGTGTGCTAAGTTGCTTCAGTCATGTCTGACTCATTGCAACCCTATGGACTGTAACCTGCATACTATACATTAACCCATTCAATATGGTGTAGATTGTCAAACATAGATCAGGGTAAAACACTGTGGTATTCTGAAAATGTGACCTGTTTGCTCAAAATTTTGTTCATTGAAATTAATTTACAAAAACAAAATTCACTCTTTTTGCACTAGAAAATCATTTTCATAATGCTACAAGAAAGGGAATGATGTAAAAATATAGATTTTTTTCTGCTTGAGAATATATAGTTCTCAGATATCTCTAGCTTCCTAAAAGTATGGTCTCTAAACTGGAATGGACAGAAGGGGAGTCAATAAGCTGCCTTCAACACAGGGGAAAGTCCAACAGCTAATGGGGCCTGCCCGCCTCGTCCTACCTGTACAGAGCTTCCAGATAGCATTTGAGAATGTCTCAAACATGTACCACCAGGGTTCAGCAGACATTAAGAAAAACCACCTCATCCAGAAAAATAATCCTATACAAGTGTATATTCTCACTATATGGCCGGCAATGTTCTAAGGGTTTTATATATATATTACCTCACTTAATGCTGACAGGAGCCCTCTTTGGTAGATACTATTATTATGTCTATATACAGGTTACAAAGTACAGAAAAACAGCAAGTATGAAGCAGAGCCAGGTGTTAAACCCAGCAGCGTGTCCCCAGAGTCCCCACTATCAACTTCCACATGGCTCAACGTGAAAAAAGGAGGCTGAAATGCACAGGGAGGGGCTGAGGAAACAGAATGAAGAGAAGAGAAGAAAACTTTTAAAAAACCAAAACTATAATTCATATCCTGAGAGATGTGATTGAACATATCATCTATAGAATAAGTAAGTGATATGAAAGAAGAGCAATCAGAGAATAAAGAACTCTCAGGTGATAAAATAAAAAATGAAAACTAAAATAAATATTAATGACATAGAAAAAATCAAAGAAATCTTTCTTCTAAATAAAACTAAATCAAAAGAGGTTCAAATCTGACTAACAGAAATTCCAGAGTTAGAACAAAGAAAATAAAAGGGACGTTGTAAAATAAAATTTCCCATAACTGTAGAATCTGAATCTTTCCAAATTCCCTTATTGAGGAATGAAAACAGGCCCACACCAAGGCAAATCACCACAGAACTTCAGATGCTGGGAGAAGGAAGCTTCTAGAGAGGAGAATGAGAACTAGCATGGCACTGACTTCTCAATGGCAGCACTTGGGGCTGTAAGGCACAAAAGCAGTGCCTGCAGTATTCTCAGGAATAATCCCACCCAGCCAAGCTAAAGGCAACTGCAGAGATGCAAGCAGATACAAGTCCATCTCCCATGTTCCCTTTCCTACCAGAAAGTGGTATACAGCAGAAGGTGCAAGCTAAGATAGGAAAACATGGGATCCAGGAAATAGTGGACCCAAAGTAGAATCTCTAAAGAGAGAGGGAACAGGTGTACGACAGATCTAGATTAGAGTGGGAAAATTATAAGGTGGGTAAGATGACAAAGCATTAAGAAGAAATAAGGATAAAGAAGGAAAACAAGGCACAGAGAAAGATATAAGGTGATAATTAACTCGAGAAAAAAAAAAGCTGTACTACAAAGTAAACTTTTTTATAGTATACCTAACTGTAAAGTGATTGGTATTTAAACAATCATAATGACATAAGCACTGATTACTGATTTATCTAAGATCATGATACAACTATTTGAAAGGATGATAAAGAGGAATAGGGTGGGGAGTGTACTAATGTACACCATTCATCTATCATAATGGGAAGGTAATTAGGACTTAAAATCACTCTTACGTGCAATATAAAAAATTGATAAGCAATAAATAAATGAACAAACCAAACAAAACAAACGCATAGATACAGAGAACAGAGTAACGTTTGCCAGATTGGGGTGGGGGTGGGGGTTGGGGTTGAGGAGGAAGAAATGGGTGAAAGGGATTAAAATGTATGGTGACAAACAGAAGGTAAGTCTTGATGGGGAGCATGTTGTAAGATACACAGAAGGGGAAATATAATGTACATGTGAAAATTATATGATGCTATAAATCAGTGTAACCTCAATAAAATTATTTTTTTTTAATTTTTAAAAGTTTTTTTTATGTGCGTCATTTTTAAACTCTTTATTGAATTTGTCACAATAGTGCTTCTGTTGTTTATGTTCTGGTTTTTTGACCATGAGCCATGTGGGATCTTAGCTTCCTGGCCAAGGATCAAACCCTCACCTCCTACACTGAAAGTCTCAACCACTGGACCACCAGGAAAATCCCCCCAAAATAATTTTTAAGCTAATTCTTTTTAATATTATTTAATTAAAATATTTTAGAATTTTTTTCTTCAGTATCATTGTCTTTGTCATCACCAAGGCCACTTTTTGACTTCTCTAACAGTTGTCCGGAGTACACCACTTACTACAGACTCTTTGAATCCATGTATGGTGAAAACACTGGGGATTTTATCCCAAGTTACAAATAACCATTTATATACTGCAACATTTGGGTTTGTTTGCTTTGGTCCTGCTAATGATATAAATGATTTCCACAACTTATCTACCTGCTCTCTTTTTCTTCTCTTTTTTTGCATGCAGTATGTTTTCTTGTAACAACCATACAAAAGATCGTTTGCTACATGTATGTAATATTTAAAGAATGATAATAAAATGAAGATCTGTGAACCCACCAACAGGAGAGCAAATAGAAAAATTACCACTTCCAGTGTGCCCCCTGATACATTCTTCTCATCCACGCACACTCTCTCTCTGTCCTGGACTTTGTAATTATTCTCTTATTCCTCTATGTAGTTTTACCACATATATGTATGGCTTTATGTAAGACATAGTTTTTTTTTCTCTATTTACCAACTTTATATACATGTAACCATAGTGTATGGATTCTGTGGCTTGACAACATCATGCTTTTGACTTTCATGTTATCTTGATCACTTGATAACTGAGTTCATTTTATTGCTCTCCAGTATTCCATCATATGAATCTAATGTCTCAAGAATATGCATCCATTGTTTTGTTGATGGACATTTGGGAAACAAAAGGCTTTTGCTATTTCAAAGCAGGTCACTGTAAACATTCTTGCATTCATGTGTATTCATCCACTTATACCGAGATTCTCCCAGTTGCATTGCCAGGATTAACATTACTGGGTAATGTAGTAGGGTAATTCACACTCCCACCAGGTGTGTATGAGATGGGCCCGCCTCTACAAGCTCACCACCCCTTCGCTATTCTCCTACTTCCTACTTTTGTGGTCATGTAGCTCTTGAGAGTCCCTTGGACTGCAAGGAGATCCAACCAGTCCATCCTAAAGGAGATCAGTCCTGGGTGTTCATTGGAAGGACTGATGCTGAAGCTGAAACTCCAATACTTTGGCCACCTCATGCGAAGAGTTGACTCATTGGAAAAGACCCTGATGCTGGGAGGGATTGGGGGCAGGAGGAGAAGGGGATGACAGAGTATGAGATGGCTGGATGGCATCACCAACTCAATGGGCATGAGTTTGAGTAAACTCCAGGAGTTGGTGATGGACAGGGAGGCCTGGCATGCTGCGATTCATGGGTCGCAAAAAGTCGGACACAACTGAGTGACTGAACTGACTGACTGACTGACTGAGTGATTGAGAATGGGTATCTTATGAAGATTAATGATATCCTTTCACATGCTTAAGGGAAATTCCTATTTCATCATTTGTGAAGTGTTTTAAGTCTTTTACTTACTTTTTTACTGTATTTTTTTTTTGGGTAATTCTCTTATAGATTTATATACATACTAAATATATTCTATGTGCTCATCCTTTGTCATATATATATTTCAAATAATTATATATATATACACATATTGCAATACTTTCTCCCAGTTTGGGGTTTGTATTTTTCCCCTCTTCACACTCACATACACACTCATAAACACAAACACATACATAAAAAGAAACACACTCACACACACTTTCAACTATGTGCACACACATAGTGCTTGGCTTCTATCCGGCACCTGGGACAACAGAGGGAACCTGTGGGTGCTGTGGGCAAGTTGAGGGACCCACTCAGCCCAGGGCGGTCAGGGAAAGCTGCCCAGAGCCCTCACTGTTCTGGTGGAGCAGGAGGACGGGATAGGAGGTGCTGAGGAAGACAAGGCAGAGAGAGGGTGGCTCAGGAGCCCAGGGCGTTTGGGAGGGATGGTGCCAAGCTTACTGCTGCAGGTTCTAGAAAAGCCCATGTAAAAATCAAAAAACAACAACCCTCATAGAGACCAAATTAACAGAGAATGAATTTAACATTTTCTTCAACCCCAACCATTGTTCCTATAGGCTTCCTAAGAACTGCTGGTGTGTGGAATGCAAATTCCATGAGGACAGGGGTTGTGACGTCCTGTCACCAGTGCCAGGGATCAGTGATGACAGTTGACAACCAACCGTCCCCATCAGCGAACTGCAAGGAAGCAGAGACAGTAGTAAATCTGCTTTAAACCCCAGAAGCTTCCTTGATTTCTCCCCTTTTCACCTACCCATCAAGAGGCTCTTGCTTCTTTCCTTATCACATCTTTCAACATCCCCCCCTCAGTGCCACCATCCAAGTCTAGCGCCTTCAGATATTAGGCCTAGGTCTTCCCCACTAACTGTTCCTCTTCAATCCAAGCCCCTCATCGGCACTCCCAAGCCATTCTTCTGAAAATAGTGTCACCCTCTCTTCTCCACCCTGGTCCTCGTCCCAGGTTCTTAAAAATAGGGGAGAGACAGATAAAACCTCATCACTTCAGCCACAAGATTCACTCTCCACTATTCTGATTCCTGACTCTAGTTGTAGGAGAGCCACCAGATAGACTCCACATCTTCTGGAAGGAACTCCAAGAGACAAGACCTCTTCCCCAGGCAGCCCCCTTCCCCACAAACCCAGAAGCAGGAAGCTCTCAAAAGTTTTAAGTTCCTTCCACCAGCCACATAGCTCCTTACCTCTTCCCAGATGGAGGGAACATTCCAACAACCTATGGGACCCTTCGCTTTCTGCTTGAAATCCTCTGAAATGCTGCCTGGAACTTTGGAACATTGGTGCATTGGTACTCGACCCCCTGCCTAGCCAGCCCTGTTACATCTCTCAGTAAATGCTTTGGAACCATACTACCACCCAAATTTGTGTCTAAGTGCTACGGGTAAAATTACAATCTCACTGGAAGTCCACAGGTCCCTAGTCATTCATTATTCCCAGATGCCCACATCTCATTAAAACCTCGTCTCATCCCCCAGATCTCCTCTTCTGCCTTTTCCTAGTTCTCCCTCTGTCTTCTCAACATTAACCTCACTATCAGCAATTACCTCTCCCAACATCCTCAACCTGGAATTTTCCCGTGGATACCACATGCCCCTGAGCTCTCCAAGAGGGAAGCTCCTTTCCTCACTCCTGGCCTAGGGGTTCCCAAACATTCTCATCCCCAGTGGCCTTTTCTCTCATCTCCTTTCCAGGCACCTCATGTCACACTCGCAGCAGAGCTTATCACCCATAAAACCGCATCACTTCCCCAGTAAGAATCTAAGCATTACCAGTGCACCTAGAATAAAATAAACACTTTTCATATGGATCTGTAGGATTGTCCTTTGCCTACTTCTCAATGTTATCTCTACCTCTCCTGCTCACTTGCTTGTGGCTATATAAGCCTTCTTCCAGCTCTGCAGACAATTCAAAGCCCTTTCCTGAAAATTCAAAGTCCTTTCCTGGGCCTTTCTACCTGGAATCTTCTTGCCAGAAATGCCCTTCTCCTGGCTCTTTGCATGGGTGATGCTCATCCTCGGGTATCAGCTAAATCTTAATTCGTGACCACAACCTTACCTGTCAGCTCTTGGAGCGAGGTTCCCTCCTCCATTTTTTCTATATCATATAGAACACCTGAGAGGTCTACAACTTCATTTCTCAGTAATTAAGCTTAATTTTTATTTTATCCTATCATTCCACTGGTTGGAGAAAAAATAGAAACTAGCATAAAATTTTAAAAGAAATTATATTCCAATTTAGAGAGAGAGAGAGAGGACCAGGGCTAGCTGCCAAGAGACAAAAAAAGCTTTCTTGTGTTTCCCTTCCTCTACCTGATGCTAAGCTCTGGAGAGAATACAAAGTGATGAGATATGCGGTGGTGATGGGAGTGGGGTGAGGTGGAGCCTGGTTCCCACTGAGAGAATCTCCCTCCTATGAGGCCATCAGTCTCCACAGGTCACTGTGGCACCTTCATTAGTTGTGATGTTATAATTTCAGGACTGTAAATCTCTCCATGTATCTGTCTTGGTTTCCACAGGACCCGGTATTGGTTGGGTCTTAAAGGATGCTCAAGAAATACTGGAATTGACTCTTCCGAAGACCTCTTGGTCACCAATGATACGTGAAAGAAAGTTGGATGTCCATGCTAAGTCTGATGCTGAGAGCCCCAAGTGGGCTGCACACGTGCAGATCATTTATTCTTCTATGGTTTCCTAGTTCATTTTAGGGTTCATAGAAGATTCACAAGTTTACTGCATTTGAGTTTCACGCACCCCACCTACTGTAACAGAATTTTAGAGACTCAGAGGTCTTAGAAACCGTTGAAAGTGAAAGTGAAAGTTGCTCAGTCATGTCTGACTCTTTGCCACCCCATGGACTGTATCCATGGAATTCTCCAGGCCAGAATACTGAAGTGGGTAGCCTTCCCTTTCTCCAGGGGATCGTCAACCCAGGGATCAAACCCAGGTCTCCCACATTGCTGGTGGATTCTTTACCAGTTGAGCCACAAGGGAAGCCCAAGAATACTGGAGTGCGTAGCCTATCCCTTCTCCAGGGGATCTTTCCAACCCAGGAATTGAACCGGGGTCTCCTACATTGCAGGCAGATTCTTTACCAACTGAGCTATGAGGAAAGCCCTTGAAGTTGAGGTGCTCAGTAAAGTAAGTCCCAGAGAAAGGAAGTAAATTGCCCAAAGGAACAAAACAAGTTAGCAAGGTTGGGACTAGAACTCAGGTCAATTAATGCCAAGTTCTGTGTCCTTCTACAAGATGATGCAGAATATACAACATCAGCTCCATGAACCATATCAGATCCATCCACCAAGTCTGGTCTGTGGGTTACATTGGCCCCATATAATACTGGCTTAAATTTCCTTTCTTCTTTTATAAATTTTTATTTGAGTATAATTATGTATAATGTTGTGTTAGTCTCAGGTACATAGTAAAGTGAGTCAGTTATACATGTATCTACAGTTTTTAGAAACTTTTCCCATATAGGCCATTACAGAGTATTCATTAGCGGCTTGATTTTCAAAATGTTGGCTACAGATAGATATCTATTGTTTACATGTACCACTTTGACTGCTTACATCACCTTGACCGTCTACTGTGTCCATGTACCACGTCACTTACAGGTACCATGTTTCATGTTGATTGCAAGTATTCTATTGGTTTCAGTGCCCCTAGAATAGGTTATTTTATCACCTCCACTATTTGCTGCTCTCACTGTAGAAGGAATATACATCCATCCCCACTGCCATGTGACCTGCATTAGTTTTCTGTGGGAGGAAAATACTTCCTGCCCTTTTGCCATGAGGCTTAACCATAGGATGTTTTTGACCAATAGGATGTGAGCAGAGAGATGAGTGTCACTTCTGAGTGGAAGCTTTAAGAGGTATCATACTAAGTGAAGTAAGTCAGATAGAAAAAGACAAATACTATATGATATCGCTAATATGTGGGATCTAAAAGAAAAACACAAATGAATTTACTTCTGATAGTTTCAGCTTAGCTCTCAAAATGATGGCTTACACCTTGTCTTGGGATCCTGGATGAGCCCCCAGGATGATAGACGAAAGTTTATGGTATTCCATTGGATTCGTGGTCTCCAAAGGAGACTTAACTCCAGGACCAAAGACAGTCTCAGTCACTCGGAGTTTTGTGTAGTAGAAATTTTGTTAAAGTGATAGTGACAGAAAAAAGTTTCTGACATAGACATCAGATGGGGGTAGAAAGATTACCCACCTCACTAGTGTAAAGCAGAGCATTGAATAATTTTCTGCTAACTGCTGAGAATAGAAAAAATACTTCAAGGCTGTGAAAATTTTGCCCAGACCCTTTCCTGTAACATACATCCTTGGGATGACATCAGCATGAGATTAGCCAGAAGGAACAGGTTAACCCAGAGCTCAAGGCTATGGAAGTTGTACCCAGACCTTCTCCCATAGAATACATTCTGAGCTCAAAAAAGCATGTCCTTGAGCAAGAAATACTGCTGCCTATGAGGCCTACATGTCCAAGGCAAAAGAATGTGAAAAAGAAAGAATGTTCACCTCCTCCTTAAAGGGCCTTTAGACTTGGACTCCTTATCAACCTGGCTAAGTTAATGCTCTAACTTACAAAATAGAAATAGATTCACAGACACAGAAGACAGACTTATCTCTACCATAGGGTAAAGGTCAGGGGAGAAGGATAAACACAGAGCTTGGAATCAATATATGACACTACTATATATAAAATGGATAACCAACAGGGGCCTACTGTATAACACAGGGAACTACTTTCAATATGTCATAATAATCTATAAGAGGAAAGAATCTGAAAAAAATAGATTTATGTATACATATATACATATAACTGAGTCAGTTTGTTGTATACCTGAAATTGACACAACATTGTAAATCAACTATACTTCAATTTAAAAAGAAAGGAAAAAAATATATCTTCCCTTATGCCTTCTTGTTTGTAAGCTGGAAGAAATGTTCTCTATTTGTCTTTATTTCTTCCTTCATAAGCGTCAGCATACATCCATTCTCACTTAAATAGAGTACATGGAAATAGATTAGAGAATGAAATTAAATGACTAAAGATTAATTTTTATGCCTCCATTTTAATGTGATGCATCTTAGTTTCTAAAAATTTTATAACCTAACAAGTATAATTTTACCTAGTCTGAAAGATAATTATATATAAAATATTATCAAAAGTTGTATTTTTCTCCTATGCATACATATTTTACTCACATGGTTCCATGCTGTATATTCTTCACAATAACCTGTTATGTAACATATTATTCTATTGTTCTTCTGATCATTCTGTCATATTCTTCAAAAAAATGTATTAAAACATTAGGGAGGGAGGTGAAAGTGAAGTTCAAGAGGGAAGGGACATATGTATACCTATGGCCAATTCATGTTGATATATGGCAGAAACTATCACAATATTGTAAAGTAATTATCCTCTAATTCAAAATTTAAAAAAAGAAACAATGTATAAAAACATTAAAAAAGAGCTATCATGTATTAATATTTTAGCCATTATTCCTTTCTCTCTGTCATAAGACTAGCATTTTCAAGATAGAACCTCCGACTTTGGGTGGGATCCAAGAATCCGGTGGCAGAAGGCCACAGTCTATTTACATCTGACATTGAATATGAACATAAATGAACTCTCACTGTTGTAAGCCACTGAGATTGAGTTATTGTGCCACAGTGTATCAACTTGATCAAGACAGCCATGTTGGTTTCATGTTCCACCTTTGTGCAACTGACCAAGTACTATTTTGTTTCAGATGTATAATGTTGGTTTCATGCATTATAGATACTCCATCTTTTCTCAACATTGGGCATTCTACCTTAGACTCTGCCTGCCTCCCAATTCACCAGGCCACTCTACCCTTCCCCATCACTTTGAGAAAAGCCTCCTTGATGTCCTTGTTCCTCAGACTGTAGACCACAGGATTAAGCAGAGCAGTGAAGACATTATAAAAGAGTGATACCTGCTTGTCTTGCTCAGGGGAATAGCTTGCATTGGGCCTCATGTAGATGTAGGTGGCTGGAGCATAGAAGAATGTGATCACAGTCAGGTGGGAAGCACAGGTGGAGAAAGCCTTGCAGCGGGCCTTCATGGACTTGATCTTAACAATGGCCTGGGCAATACGGATGTAGGAGGCCACAATGAGGGATAGTGGGGCAACAACCATGAAAACACTGATGACTAGGTCCACCATTTCAATGAGGTGTGTATCCATGCAAGCCAAATTTCGTACTGAGGGGCCTTCACAGAAGTAGTGGTTGACCCTGTTGGGCCCACAGTATGGCAGCCTCATGGTGAAAAAAGTGTGGATCAGAGAGAAGAAGAAACCACAGGCCCAGGTCCCAGCTGACAGTCGTGTGCACAGGCCCCAGCTGAGGATGACAATATAATGCAGTGGATAGCAGATGGCCACGTATCTGTCATAGGCCATGACTACAAGGAAAAAACACTCAGTCAAGGCCAGGGCACCAAACATGTACATCTGTAGCCAACAGCCAGCAAAGGAGATGGTCTGAGATAGAGAAAGAAGATGCACTAACATCTGGGGCATGGTGGTAGTTACATAGGCCATATCTAGCAGGGAGAGGATACAGAGGAAGAAATACATGGGAGTGTGGAGATGCATGTCCAGGCATACCAGGGTGATGATGAGCCCATTGCCCAAGATTGAGCTCAGGTAAAGAAGAAGGAAGGCGCTGAAGAGGATCCTGTTGGTCGTGGGGTCACTGGAGAAGCCAAGCAGGATAAATTCAGAAACCCAGCTTTGGTTCTGCCCTGGAGGCATCCACATGATGGGCCTATAAGAGGATCACATTCATTTAAATGCCATCTAAAATATGATAGTTGAATAAAAACTGGAGGCAGACAGGCTATGATTTTAATTTTGAGTCCACTACTCACCTAGAGCCTTGCACAGTTACTTAACCTCTCTGAGCCTCATCTATAAAATGAGGCTAATAACACTCATTTTTCAGGGCGTTTAGGAAGAGTTGGGGCAATGTATGTGAAGTATCTCATATTAAAATAATACCTTAAAACACTAAATAGTAATAAATACTCATTTGCAATCTCCCAGGCTTATTCCCCAACCCTCAGCAACCAACTGAAAAATTGGTTGCTCAAATATCTAGTAACAATCAACTTACACAATATCATCTCCAGCCCCCAAACCTGCAGAAGTGCTCTTCCCTTCTGCCTTAAGGTCATTTGTCTGGATGTATTACAAGCCTCTCCTCACCCTGAGAACATGTTTCTTTGACAACTGACAATAGGAAGCTTTATCAATAAAGGGTGACAGAGGGGCAATGTGATGATAGGAGGAGACTGAGGTTGGGGCTTCAATTTCTCCTTCCTCAGTTACTCACCTGGAATGCCAGTGGGTTGGTGGGGACCATCCACAGTCACATACTCAGGCCACACACATTCTCCCTACCCAGTGATCACTTCTAGGAGAACTCTGGCCTGTGACTCCACCCTAACTTCCAGTAGCAGACTGTGTATTCCTGTGGCAGTCACACCCTCTCTGAAAAAGTCTGAGCTTAGTTTTTTTTTTTTTTCTTTCTGGTTAGAGAAGATAGTGGTGTCAAGAGGAGGAGGAAGAAGGAGGGAAAGTGAAAGTCATTCAAACGTGACCAACTCACTGCAACCCCATGGATTATACAGTCCATGGAATTCTCCAGGCCAGAATACTGGAGTGGGTACCCTTTCCCTTCTCCAGGTGATCTTCCCAACCCGGGAATCGAACCCCAGTCTCCTGCATTGCAGGCAGATTCTTTACCAGCTGAACCACAAGGGAAGTCCAAGAAGGACGGAAGTAACTCCTAAATCCTTAGGCCCTGTGAACTCTTCTTTAGCTATAAGACAATAGCTGCTTTTTTTCTTTTTTTTATTTGCTACTTCTGGATTTCTTCAAGTTCCTTTTTATACCTTTTAGCAGTTATCTACCTTTAACTAGTCTAGTCAAGGCTATGATTTTTCCAGTGGTCATGTATGGATGCGAGAGTTGGACTATAAAGAAAGCTGAGCTCTGAAGAATTGATACTTTTGAACTGTGGTGTTGGAGAAGACTCTTGAGAGTCCCTTGGACTGAAAGGAGATCCAACTAGTGCATCCTTAAGGATATCAGTCCTGGGTGTTCATTGGAAGGACTGATGTTGAAGCTGAAACTCCAATACTTTGGCCACCTGATGCGGAGAGCTGACTCATTTGAAAAGACCCTGATGCTGGGAAAGATTGAGGGCAGGAGGAGAAGGGGATGACAGAGGATGAGATGCTTGGATGGCATCACCGACACAATGGACATGGGTTTGGGTGGACTCCGGGAATTGGTGGTGGACAGGGAGGCCTGGTGTGCTGTGGTTCATGGGGTCACAAAGAGTCGGACATGACTGAGTGACTGAACTGAACTGAATTGAACCTTTAACTAGCTAACAATTCTGTATAGTAAATTTTCCCTGTTCACATTACTGGTGTGTTCTGTCTCCTGCCAGGATCCTAACCGAGGCAGATACTAAATCTATGGGGAGTGAGTCTGATAAGGAACAGAACGCTATATAGTTACAAGCTATCTATCCATAAAGTAATTACTAATTATGAAAGTAAAAAGTGGTAGCTATCAGTGGAGAAGTTGGACATCTTAACAGTGATTCAATTAATGTCACCAATAAGGAGCATATAGAAACCATGTGTCTCCATATGTGAAATCCTTACAATAGACCACCTATATATTACTTGAGATAAAAAAGCAAAACCTGAATCTAATCATGAGAAAACATCAAAGAAACCTAAATTGAGGAATATTCTACAAAATAATTAGCTTCTAGCCTTCAAAAAATATCTATCATGAAAGACAAAGAAAGTTCTAATCTGTAATAGAAGCAAGGAAACCAAAAAAAAAAAAAAACTATTGCAAAAGGTAAACCTGGAAAGGGGGAATGCTACAAATAACATTAATTTGATAACCGATAAGCCTGGAATATAAATTAGATTAGTTTAGATATGTGTGTCAGTGTTAAAATTCCTGAACTTGACAACTACTATTCTCTTACATCTTAGAAGCTATTCTCTGAAGTATTAAAGGGTAAATGAACATGATATTTACAAATTATTCTCAAATAGTTCTGGAAATTACAAGAATAACAATGCTAAAAATTTAATAAATGTAGTTATGGGACATACAGGATTTCTTTGTAGTATTCTTTCAGCTTTTCTGAGGGTTTTTTACTTCCAAAAAAAGTTTTTGAAAAAAAATTTAAATGTGAAATAAAAACAGTTTCAGAAAAACAAAAAGTGAGATAATTTAAATGGAGTTCTTCAAGCAGAAAGAAAGCAACAGAAACAAAAAAAATTTAAAGGAATGAAGAGCCTCTCAAAGAAAGGTTAAATATAAATTAATAATGAACATAAACCAATAATAAAGTTTTGTGAGATTTAAAACAAAAGACTAAAGATTATGGCAACAATACACAAGAAGTGGAATTAGTAATAGAGTTAGTGTCTAAACATTTTGTATAGTTGGAAAAATGGTAAAACTAATCTCTAGAATTAGACTGCAAAAAACCAAAGATTTATGTTAAAATATCTAGGTAAAATCAGTAAATGAATGAATACTATATAAAACCAACAGCCTAAAATAGGAGAAAATTAACTAATAAAAATGTTCATTGTTCCAAAGTCATACTCTTTTAAGAGAGGAAGAAAATCAAACAAAAAATAGCCAGCTCAATAGAAAATAGGTGGAACTTAACTATGTATGCAATTACTTTAAATACAAAAGGACAAATGCTTTCATCAAAGGCATACTTTCAAGCTGAGATTTTAAAAACCTTATATATAATTCACAAGATGCATACCTTCTTCAATCTGCAATGCGTAAATATATCAACATTTGTCAAAATGGACTATATGCTGCATCATAAATGTAAACAAAAAATCCAAAGCATGAAATCAGTCAGAATATACTCTCTAAACCATGATATTGGCTAGAAATCAATTTCAAAGTAAATATAATGAGTAAATACCTGACTTCTTTGAAATTAGCATACACTTCTAAATAATTTGGCTTCCCAAGTGGCTCAGTGGTAAAGAATCCTCTTGCAAATGCAGGAGATGCAGGAGTTGCAGGTTCGATCCCTGGGCTGAGAAGATCCCTCAGAGAAGGAAATGGCAACCCACTCCAGTATTGCTCATGCTTCTGCACAGTCGTGTCCGGCTCTGTGCAACCCTATGGACTGTAGCCTACAAGGCTTCTCTGTTCGTGGGATTGATTCTCCTCCAGGCAAGAATACTGGAGCGGGTTGCTATTTTCTCCTCCAGGGTATCTTCCCCACCCAGGGATAAATTGAACCCCGCATTCTGTGTCTTCTGTGTTGCAGGTGGATTCTTTACCTGCTGAGCCATCGGGGAAGCCTTTAATATTCTTGCCTGGGAAATTCCACAGACAGAGGAGACTGGCAGGCTACAGTCCTTGGGGTCACAAAGAGTCAGACACAACTTAGTGGCTAAACAACAACAACAACTAAACAATTTATGGGGTAAAGAAAATCTAAATGGAAATTAAATATATTAAATAAATGATGATTAAAATAAAACATTATCAGTGCTTAGGGCAGGAACTTTATAGCCTTAAATTCATATATGAAAATATTTTTAAAAAGCTAAAATAAACTGAAATTTTCATCTCAAAAAGCTAGAAAAGGAGCTACAAATCAAGCCCAAAAAGAAGTTGAAGGAAGGAAATAATAAAGATAAGAGCAGAAAACAATGAAATGGTAAAGAAGTTTACAAGGAGAAAAGTTGACAGCACTCAAATTTTTCCTTTGAAATAATACCTAAGTCCTTAACAAGTTTGATAAAGAGTAGTAAATAAAACACGAATTACCAACATCAGGAATGAAAAGGGGAACATTACTACGATCCTGAAAGTGAAGTGAAAGTTGCTCAGTAATGTCCAGTTATTTGCGACCCCATGGACTGTACAGTGGGTAGCCTTTCCCTTCTCCAGAGGATCTTCCCAACCCAGGATTGAACCAAGGTCACCCACATTGCTGTTGATTCTTTATCTGCTGAGCCACAGGGAAGCCCAAGAATACTGGGGTAGGTAGCCTATCCCTTCTCCAGCAGATCTTCCCAACCCAGGAATCAAACCAGGATCTCCTGCATTGCAGGCAGATTCTTTACCAACTGAGCTATCAGGGAAGTCCACTATAGATCCTACAGGCCTTTAAAACTAATTTCAAAAATTACAACTTTATAACAATAAATTTGACAATTAAACAAAATGGACAAATGAAAACACAAACTGCCAAAACTGACAAAGAAGAACTAAAAGTTAGAAGAGTTCACTTTCCAGAAAATTGAATCAATAATTTTAAAATATCCTAGAAAGAAAACTAGGTCCAGACAGCTTTACTGGTGAATTTTTCTAACATTTCA
Source organism: Cervus canadensis (assembly GCF_019320065.1). NCBI lineage: Eukaryota > Metazoa > Chordata > Mammalia > Artiodactyla > Cervidae > Cervus > Cervus canadensis. The sequence goes on from NC_057387.1 coordinate 97,753,288, forward strand.
GACAGGAATAATACCAATCATAACAAGCTCTTTCAAAGCATAGAAAAAGAGTGAAATAAGTTTACGAGACCAGCACTAACCCAGTACCAAAAAATAAGAAAAACATCACAAGAAGGAAAACTCATAAGTGAATCTCATGGGCATTGGTGCAAAACTCCTTTATATTAGAAATTTTAATTTAACAATATATTAAAAAGGATAGCACATCATAATCAAATTGGGTTTGAATACTATAGGAACTCTAGATTGGTTTAGTATTTGATAAGCAAGTACTGTAATTCATCTGATTAACACAAGTTAAAGGAGAAAAATTATATGATATAGAAAAAAGGTATAGAAAAGTATCTGGTAAAATTCAACAATCAACTAAGATTACAAATAAACCTCTTAGCAAAGTATAAGATAACTTTCTTAATGTGACAAATATTATCTCTAATAAAAGAAGTGACCTACAGTAAATGTAGTACTACAATGAAATACTAACAACTTACTCCTTAACACTGAAAGTTAAGCAAAAGTGTTCACCATTGGAATTTCTACTATCCATTGTACTAGTGGTCATAGCCATTGAAAAAAGTCAAGAGAAAGAAATAAAGACCAAAGGATTGGAAAGAAAGAAACAAAACTGTCATTACTTGCATAACACCTGGTTGTGTAGGTAGAACACTTAAAAGAACTCAAAGACAAACTGGAATTAATAAGCACACAAATATCCAACATGTTGTTCTACACCAAAAGCTAGAAAATAATTTACAAGAACATCTTAAAAAACCAAAGATGTAGTAATAACTGTAATAAAATATGTAGGAAAACATTATTTAAGAAATGAAGGTAGAAAAAAATAAGAAATTAAGGTAGGGACAACTAAGTGAAGGAGTACATCATGTTCATACATGGGCTGGACAATTCAACATTATAAAGATGTAAAATTGATTTATAAATTCAATGCAATCCCCACCTAAAGGCCAGAAGGTTTTCTAACAGAAAGCTGACAAGCTGGTTATAACATTTATACAGAAAATTTGAAGAATCTCGACAAAAAACCAAAGCTGGATGACTTATCATATATTAAGAATTACCATAATGCTGCGATAATTAAGCAAGTATGAAATTGGCACAAAAATAAACAAATAGATCAACGAAACACAATAAAGTCTAGCACAGACCCATGAATACAGAGTGAATCAATTTATGACAAAGTTGATCTCACAATACAATGAGGAAAGCACTGTCTTTTCAACAAATTCTGCTGGATCATGTGGATTTTCACATAGGAAAAAAAAAATTCTTTCTGTATACTACCTCACCTTGTGCACAAAAATTAATTTCAAATATATCATAGATTTAAATTATAAAGACAGAACAATAAGATTTTTAGGATCAAACACAGAAAAATATCTATGTCACCTTGCAATAGGCAGAGATTTCTTAAAGTTAATGCAAAAAGCATTAACTATAGAGAAAGAATAATAAATTATATATCTTCATATAGTTACATATACAGATGATTATATGCAATTTTATATATCAGGGGTCTCCAACCCCTGGGCCACCAGAAGCAGTCCATGACCTGTTAGGAGCCAGGTCGCACAGCAGGAGGTGACCAGTGGGCTAGCAAGCAAAGCTTCATCTGTGTCTCCCTGTCATTGGCATTACCACCTGAACCGTTCCCATCCCACAACTTCCCCTGTTCCTGGAAAACTTGTCTTCCACGAAATCAGTCCCTGGTGCCAAAAAGATGGGGGGCCACTATAATTGCACATAATTATATACACAGATTATATTAAAATGAAGAACTTAAGATTTGTATCCAGAATAAAGAATTCTTACAAATAAACAGAAAAGCAAAGCCTTCCCAATAGAATAATGGGCAAAATATTTTAAAAGACACTTCACAAAAGAGGCTATCTACTCAGTCATCAAGTAAAACTCAACCTTATTAGTCATCCAGGAGTTGCAAATTAAGACCACAGCTCAGCACCATTACACACTCACTGAGACAGCTAAAATGAAAAATAAATGGTGTTGGCAAGAATAACCAAAACTTTCTTACACTGTTGATGAGAGACTAATCTGTACAATCCCTCTGGAAAACATTGGTGGTATCTCTTAAAATAGAGGGCTTCCCTGGTGGCTCAGATGGTAAAGAATCTGCCTGCAATGTGGAAGACCTAGGTTCGATCCCTGGGTCATGAAGATCCCCTGGAGAAGGGAGTGGCAACCCACTCTGTATTCTTACCTGGAGAATTCCATGGACAGAGGAGCCTGGCAGGCTACTGTCCACGGGATTGCAAAGAGTCAGGCAGGACAGAGTGACTAACACTTTCATTTCACTTAAAGTAGAACATATGCATTCCACATCACCCAGCAATTCTATTCCTAAACATACCCCACATACGTATATATACATACATATATTCTAGGAAAGACATGCACAAAAATGTTCAGAAGACTAATTAAAATACCCCCAAAGAGGAAACTACCCACATTTCAATCAACAGTAAAATGGATGAAAAACATTGCAGTGTGTTCATCTAGAGGTTGCATCTGGTGGGGGTAAAATCTCACAGGAAACATCAAGCCATCCTCAGTCTTCACTATCCCTGCCCCCATCTTCTCACCTGACCAATGGACCACCTACATATCCCTTAAAGCCATCCCTTCCTTTGTCCTGGGTCAGGAGCCCAGCATTTCTCATCCATAATCTTGTACAAGTCCCTCCTTAGTCTTCCTGCCTCTGGACTCTTTTCCTTTAATGCATTCTCCATTTGGACTACTATAATGATTGGTGAAAATACAACACTGGCCTGGCTGTCTCCTGCTTAAAACTCTTAAAGCATTCCCAAAGCCAGATCATGTTAGATACAGAGCCCTTCCTAAATGACCTACCTCCTGTAGACTTGAGCCACAACACCCAGCTCTGTTCCCCATCCCATCTTCTCCATACAAGCTCCATACAAGCAAACAATAATGCCAATTTCATGTAATGTCTCTTCCTCTATCACATCTGCAGATGCTTGCCTAGGTCTCTAGCATGGAAGAATATATTCCCTGTATCCCCACCACCCAAACACACTCTGTTACACATCCAATCATTTCCACATTAGGACCCAGTGGAAACAGTGACAGATTTTATTTTCTTGGGCTCCAAAATCACTGCAGATGGTGACTGCTGCCATTAAAAGATGCTTGCTCCTTGAAAGAAAAGCTACAACCAACCTAGACAGCATATTAAAAAGCAGAAACTACTTTGCCAAGAAAGGTCCATATAGTCAAAACTATGGTTTTCCAGTAGTCATGTATGGATGTGAGAGTTGGGCCATAAAGAAGGCTGAGTACTGAAGAACTGATGCTATTGAACTGTGGTGTTGAAGACTCTTGAGAGTACATTGGACTGCAAGCAGATCAAACCAGCAATCCTAAAGGAAATCAGTCCTGACTGTTCATTGGAAGGACTGATGCTAAAGCTGAAGCTCCAATCCTTTGGCTACCTGATATGAAGAACTGACTCATTGGAAAAGACACTGATGCTGGGAAAGATTGTAGGCAGGGGGAGAAGGGGATGACAGAGGATGAGATGGTTGGATGGCATCACCGACTCAGTGGACATGACTTTGAGCAAGCTCCGGGAGATGGTGATGGACAGGGAAGTCTGGTGTGCTGCAATCCATGAGGTCACCAAAAGTCAGACACGACTTAGCAACTGAGCAACAACAACAAAGACCCAGCTTAGCATTATCCCACTAGGAAGCCTATTCAGAACTATTCCACCATCTCCCACTCCCAAACCTTGATTAGATGCTTTCTCTATTTCTCAGAACCCCTTGTGGTTATTGGCAAGTTATAACCCTGGTAACCCTAGAAGGTTCTGATAAAAGCTCTATAGCATCTCAGGAAAAATTTTCCCTCTCATGTTAACTTTGTTCTCACTCATTGACTTGGAATGTCTATTATAAAGTATGGATAAGGGTGAGTATATAACCTCCTTTCAGAAATAGTAATAGCTAACGTTTAGAGAAAAATTTCTATGTGCCAGGTATTGCTCTATGAACTTATCCTCATAACAACTCATTGAGGTAAATACTACTACCTCTTTTTACTGATGGAAAAAAATAAACTAAATCATACAGAAAGTAAGTGATTTGCTCCAAATTATACAATTTCTGTGATGGACCTGGGATTTGAACCAAGGAATTTTGGCTTCAGAGCCAACTCTTAATCGTTAAATTCTCCTGCTACATGGCAACAGGTTCTAATTGGGAGGGGTAAAGAATGCAAACTGCCCCTATCTGCTCCTCCATTTGAGTTCCTTGAAGTTTGGCACAAGATACTACAGAGTCATGGCCTACAGTTTATGACCTCCAGATAAGACAGAATCAGACTCCTCCTAGGATAAAGAGCGAAACTGGAGGCCATAGACTCTCTCTCCTGATAAAGCTTCCTCCATCTCTCCCATCACTTGGATGTGGGAGCCATGGAGTTACTCTGGAAGTAGAGGGAATCCATAGAAAGAGACTTGGGGAATACCATCCTACATGCACGCATGCTCAGTCACTTCAGTTGTGCCCAATTCTTTGTGACCTATGGACTATATAGGTCCTTGGTCCTTGGGATTCTCCAGGCAAGAATACTGGAGTGGACTGCCGTGCCCTCCTCCAGGGGATCTTCCCAACCCAGGAATTGAACCCATATCTCCTGCGTCTCCTGCATTGCAGTCAGGTTCTTTACCTGCTGAGCCACCTGGGAAGCCAATTACCAGACTAGAGCTTATTAAATCCTTGTAAAAGCCTCCCTCTTAGTCAACCTTAATTTCCATAGGAATGGGGACATCATTCAGTAAAAAAAAAAAAAAAAAGTCTCCTAAGATTCCGTTAGCCCAGCAGTCTCTGTCTCAACTTGCGATAGCCAAGGTCCCTAGAGGGGGCAGTGGGTCCTAGTCATTGTGGTCACTGATGTCATTGTTAAAGGCTTCTCCCAGCACAACCACCATTGTCCTTTTATGACATCTCTTAGCTGGACTTGGAGATCTGGAGCTTAGGAAATTCATTTTCTGTTTCTAGCTCCTAGAACATGGGTTGGCAGAGAGGACCTTTCCATATATATTTCCTAAATGAACAAATGGAAGCAGGTGGAGGTCTAGGAAGAAAAAAGGGGAAGGGACGGAAGTGTGAGGCAAGGAGGAAAGAAGAGTGGGGAATGAGGGAGGGGCTGGAGGGATGTTGGGCACAGCACAGAGGACCCAGTGGCCGGGTGACCCTGGCCACCGCTGACCACCAGCCCCACAGATGCCTAGATCCCACCCACAGCCCCAAGCCCAGTGACCACCTCACCCCTCTGGAATCCACAGAAACAGTTCACGGAGAGAGACTGTCACTTGTTCTTAAGGGAAAGGGACTGAACAGGAAATACTCAGTACTCCAGGGAGGCAAGATTCCAGGCAACCCAGTCTCCAGAAAAACACTAGGCTTCTGAGAGGTGGAAGGATGAACTCCCTGCCTTTTCTCCATTGCTCAGCTCCTTGCACTTGACCTGGCCAGCCCTGACTCCTGAAGGCCTTTCCTATCAGGTCCTCAGGTGTAGATGGAGGGAGCCTCAGCCAATCCAAGCTCCTCTCAATGGAAAAAGCTACTGAGGCTTTATGGTCCTGCCTCCTTACCAGACTTTCCTGGGAGAGCAAGGGGAGGGACATCCCCCTGCCCCCTGCCTCCTGCCACCACCATTCCTGTGCCCCGTGAAGATGCCAACTGGAATTCCCTGAATGTTGTCAATAAGAACCCTACAAGGAAGAGGTCCCTGTGGACAGAGCAGGAGAAAACCTCCCCATTGGGCAGGCATAGTGACCTATTTCCTTTTCCAGCCTTCTGAGGGATATGACCAGCCTACGGGAGAGGATATTGTACCTGGTCTTCTCATAGAGATGTCAAGAACTGAAGGCCTCATGTTGATTCTCCTCTTACCTCCAAAATCCCTGTGCCCCAACTTGTCAATTAGAACATGTTTGGGTCACACACTTATATCTTCTGAACAACCTTGAGCAAATCAAAATCTCCCTCTATTCCTGACCAGAATAACAACTCTATTGAACTCTAACTGAAATTCTTCCTGATGTCCCAGAGCTGATTCTGATTACCAGTGGGGTTGGGCCAGATGGGGGGATTGGTAGGAGGAGGAAGACTGGACTCTGGATGCTGAATTCTGAGCCAGGTAGGCCTGCAGGTCTCAAGGAGATGAGGGTGGACTGGAAAGAGGGAAAAAGCTAGGGCTGCAGCAGTCCTAACAATGGGGGACTCTCTGTGGAGTTTGAGAATACCTCTGGGAAGGACTCTGGGAATTATCTCTCATTTGCTAAGACAGGTGCTCCAGAAAGTTTTCTGATTTTATGTCTGGGGAAGGAGCTGAGGGAAATGGCAGGAGGAGATGATGGTACTAAGGATCAAGAGCACATTAGTGGTCCTTTGGGACAGCCTCACACACAAAGCACTTTCATGTGTATTTTCTCATCAGGTCCTCCTGGCACACCTGGGAGGGAGTGTTGTGATCCTCGTCTTACAGATAATGACAATGATGGTGACCCACCGAGTGCTTGTGATGGGCCAAGTCTTGAGGGAGTCAGTGATGCTCATTTTGGTCACTTCACTGCTAAGTCATTAAGGGCCTTCAAGGTCAACATGTCCATTTCCTCACTCTCTTTTACAGCCATGAAAATTAAGGCTCAGAGAAGCAAAGTCATTGCCCTACATGAGTTAGTGTAGGTGATTCAGACTTAGAAATCCTGCCTCCTAGCCATGTCCCCATTCCATTGACCTCAGACTTCTTCCTCTTGCTTTATTCTCTATCAATTGGCAGAAAAAGCTGTCTACCTGTCCAGTGATAATTAGTTAATTGCAGCCATCTCATCATGCATGCCCTCAACATTTTGATCCCTGGGAATCTGTATCCCCCAGTGCTGTAAATCTTGTTTGAGCCAATAAAAGTACACAAAGCTCAGATCAGGTAATAGGATAGTAATAATAATGATAAGAACAACAAAACAATAACAATAGTGATGTTAATTATTATGTGTGCATGCATGCTAAGTCACTTCTATGCTGTCCAACTCTGTGACGCTGTAAGCTAAGGCCTGCCAGGCTCTTCTGTCCATGGGATTTTCCAAGCAAGAATACTAGAGTTGGCTACCATTTCCTTCTCTGGTTATTATAATAACAGTAAAACCTTATAGGTATTGTTTCATATGTGCTTTACTTATAATAACCCATGTAATATTCAAATGTCTCAAGATGACATCTCATCTTGACATTCAGTGGAAACATTGTTTTGACCACCAGTGGAAACACTCCCTACTGGGACACTAACATCTCCAAACTAGCAGAGCTCAGAGTTCTGAAACAAATATTCTGTGAGTGAGTTACTGGTTATAAGAGTCACAGAATCCACTCCCATTTCACGACTTGATTCCCATGTCCATGCATTCTGGCACTGGAGGAAACAATGCCATATAGTCTCTGACTCAAAGGTTAAACTTAACATCACGTTTAATTTAAAGAAGTATGTAAGATAGGGTCCTATTCTTTCAAAGTGTTGTTACCTATGAATAGCAATAACAGAGTCTTAATAAATCATTTCATCTTTCAACTTGTCCAGCTTATTCCAAGTGTTGGAGGTTAGTTAAGGTCACTGATTCTATAATTATGAACCCACAGAAGTGAAATGAGTTTCTTGATCAGATGCAATGCTGTGGGGATTCTCTGATGGTGGATTAGGCACACTGTGAATTCATAGATAATGATGCTAGCAAAAGGTTTGTGGGCAAGGGAGGCAAATTCATATCTAGAATCTGCATATGCTCCCATGAAGACAAATCACTGTCCCCTCCCTGATGGAAGAGATCCAATATAATCAAGCTGCCACAGGTGGCAGCTGTTCTCCTGAGGCATGTGTCATAGAGCTGATCTTTGCTATTTGTGATTTAAGCACTCATCAGTAGTGGCAACCAGGTCAGCCGTTGAAAAAGGAAACCCTGGTCCTAAGCCCATATGAATAGCCTCCATCCTTGCTTAATGGACATTTTGTTCATGCATCCACTGAATGAAGGTCTCGGGAAGAAGCCTGACTGACATTCACAGAGCGTGTCATTTTTTCCACCTGATTTGTCTCCTCCGAAGCTGATAGGCTTTCATGAACATTCACATGGGACACACAGATTCTGTGTCCACTCGAAGGAAGGCCATCCACATATCTCTCCTTTCCTCAAACTTTCTTGCCACCAATCTTTATATCTTCTTGTGGCGTAGTTACTTAGTAGCTTTTGCTCATTTTTGCATTTTCCTATGGAAATCAATCTGTGAAAACTTTCTATCTTTAAAAGTTTTAATTTTGGTAATCTACATCTCCCTTGGAAAATATCCATTCCATCTAAGTTTGCAATTTTATTTGCATCAGTCAGTCAGTCAGTCAGTTCAGTCACTCAGTCGTGTCTGACTCTTTGCGACCCCATGAATCACAGCACGCCAGGCCTCCCTGTCCATCACCAACTCCTGGAGTTCACTCAGACTCATGTCCATCAAGTCGGTGATGCCATCCAGCCACCTCATCCTCTGTCGTCCCCTTCTCCTCCTGCCCCCAATCCCTCCCAGCATCAGGGTCTTTTCCAATGAGTCAATTCGTCGCATGAGGTGGCCAAAGTACTGGAGTTTCAGCGTCAGCATCAGTCCTTCCAATGAACACCCAGGACTGATCTCCTTTAGGATGGATTGGTTGGATCTCCTTGCAGTCCAAGGGACTCTCAAGCATTTTCTCCAACACCACAGTTCAAAAGCATCAATTTTCCAGCACTTAGCTTTATTTGCATAGAGATCAGCCAACAGAGAAAGCAGAGTTGTGGGACTTAAGTGTTTTGCACAGGAACACACAGCTGATAAGCGGTAGTTTACCTATCTGCCCAAACAGAAACTTTGAGATCATTAGTGCAGAAATGGATCAAAAGGGAAAAGAATTGGAGAGGCTGACATTTCAGTCTAGTAGCAAAATATTTCCCCCAAATAGATGAACTGAGTCCCACCAGACAGGTGCTATGATCCACTCTGCCATTTTCTTTGTTCAAGGAAACAGGAAAAAGTAAAAAATAAAAATAAAACAAAAAACAACAATCCTCACAGAGACCAAATTAACAGAGAATTAATTAACATTTTTTAACTGCACCCCTTAGTACCTGTACACTCCCTAAGAACTGCTGGTTTGTGGACTGCAAATTCCATGAAGACAGGTGTTCTGACTTTCTGTCACCAGTGCCAGGAATTAGTGATGACAGTTGACAATCAATGGCTCCCATCAGTGAACTACAGGGAATCAGAGATACTGGTAAAGCTGGATTAAAACCCTGATAGCTTCCTTGATTGCTCCCTTTTTTACCTACACACCCAAGTCATCACATGTTCTTGCTTCTTTCCTTGTCACTTCAGCACTTCCCCACTCACTGCCACCATTAAGCCTAGTACCTCAGAAATTATGCCTAGGTCTAGCCCACTAAATGTTCCTCTTTAATCCAACCCTCTCATCCATGGCCCCAGGTCATTCTTCTGAATATACTATGGCACCCTCTCTCTTCTACTCTGATCTGCATCCCAGGTTCTTAAAAATAGAGGTTGTCTATCTTTAAAATAAAATCTGTTATCATCTTGAATTATGAACTCTGTTACTATCTATCCAAGTAGAGAGACACACAAAACCTCATCACGTCACCCACAAGACTCTCACTCTCCATTATCCTGATTCCTGACTCGAGATGCAGCAGAGCCACCAGGTAGACTCCACACCTTCTGGAAGGAACTCCAAGAGCCAATAAGACCTCTTCCCCAGTTTCCAGGCAACCCCCTTCCCCAAGAAGGCAGAAACAGAAAGCTCTCAAAAGTTTTAAGTCCCTTCCACCAGCCACATAGCTTCTTACTCTCTCCCCAGGTGGAGGAACACTCCAACAGCCTTTGGGACTCTTCGTTTTCTGCCTGAAACCTCCTGGAAAAGTTGCCTGGAACTTTGCCACAACATTGGTGCCATGGTACTCACCTACCTAAACCCCTGCTTAGCTCAGCCGTGTTACATCTCTCATCCGCAAGACATCTGAGCCATCAATGAGGCCTGAAAGAAAGCTGGATTCCCATGCTAACTCTGAGGCTTGTGCCAGGGTTCTTATAGAGTCTCATATGTCATTTGGGTCCCTTGAAAGAATCAGAGGCACTGTTTAAAATGGACTGTACCTGTAACAACTTTAATTCTTCTATGGTTTTGTAATTCACCCTACAGTTCACAGAAAATACACTAGTTTACCGCATTTGGTTTCATGCATTTCACCTACTGTGACATAGAATTTTGGAGACACAGAGGTCTTAGAGAACTTTCAATTTGAGGTGCTCATTTTATAGATGAATAAAGTGAGATCCAGAGAAAGAAAGTAAATGGCCCAAAGTTACATAACAAGTTAGCAAGGTTGGAACTAGAACCCAGGTCAATTAATGTCAAGTTCTGTTCCTTCCACAAGATGATGTAGAGAATACCATATCAGCCCCATAAACCATATTCCTTCCATGCAGCAGGCCAGGTCCATGGGTTACATTGGCTCCATATACCATTGACTTAATTTTTGATGTTGGTCACATGTATTTATTACTTTCCTGTACCACTATGATTGCCTACTACTTGACATTCTACTATGTCCATATACCACATCACTTTCAGGTACCACGTTTCATGTTAGTTATAGGCATACTATTGGCCCCAGTGCCTTTGTTGTAGATTACATTATCACTCATAGTATTTGCTGCTCTCACTGTAGAGGGAATACACATTCATCCCCAGGTCACATGACTTGTATTACTTTTCTGTGGGAAGAAAATAATTCCTGCCTTTTGTCAGAAGGCCTAAACAAAGGACTTGCTTTGGTCAATAGGATGTCAGCAAAGAGATGTGTGTTCAGTTCAGTTCATTTCAGTCACTCAGTCGTGTCCGATTCTTTGTGACCCCATGAGCTGCAGCACACCAGGCCTCCCTGTCCATCACCAACTCCCGGAGTTTACTCAAACTCATGTCCATTGACATATATGTTACTTTAGAGCAGACGCTTTAAGAGTCGTCATATATTTCAGCCACTGCCCCTTTCTCTCTCTCATAAGTCTGACCTGTTCCAGATAGGGCCTCCTCCTTCAGGCTGGATCCAAGAATCCAATGGCAGAAGGCCACAGTCTACTTACAACTGATTGGAAAATGACAAATAAATGGGCTTATACTGTGTAATCCCATGAGATTATGGAGTTGTTTCGAACTGCACCACAATGTAGAAAGATAATCAAGACAGCAATCCTTAGTTTCATGTTCCACATTTGTTCCACTGACCGAGTACTGTGTATAATGTTGGTTTCATATGTTATAGATGCAGTCCCTTTCCTCATCATTGGACACTTTACCCCAGACTCCTCCTGTCTCCCAGTTCAGCAGGCCAGTCTACCTCCCCATCACTTTGAGAAAAGCCCTCTTCATGTCCTCATTCCTCAGACTGTAGACCACAGGATTCAGCAGAGCAGTGAAGACATTATAAAAGAGTGATACCTGCTTGTCTTGCTCAGGGGAATAGCTTGCATTGGGCCTCATGTAGAGGTAGGTGGCTGGAGCATAGAAGAATGTGATCACAGTCAGGTGGGAGGCACAGGTGGAGAAAGCCTTGCAGCGGGCCTGCATGGACTTGAACTTGAGAATGGCCTGGGCAATACGGATGTAGGAGGCCACAATGAGGGACAGTGGGGCAACAACCATGAAAACACTGATGACTAGGTCCACCATCTCAATGACGTAGGTATCCATGCAAGCCAAATTTCGTACTGAAGGGCCTTCACAGAAGTAGTGGTTGACGCTGTTGGGCCCACAGTATGGCAGCCTCATGGTGAAAAAAGTGTGGATCAGAGAGAAGAAGAAACCACAGGCCCAGGTCCCAGCAGACAGCTGTGTGCACAGGCCCCAGCTGAGGATCACAGTATAACGCAGTGGATAGCAGATGGCCACGTACCGGTCAAAGGCCATGACGACAAATAAAATGCACTCAGTCAGGCCCACGGCACCAAAGATGTACATTTGTAGCCAGCAACCAGCAAAGGAGATGGTCTGAGATCGAGAAAGAAGATGCACCAACATCTGGGGCACAGTGGTGGTGACACAGCTCATATCCAGCAGGGAGAGGATACAGAGGAAGAAATACATGGGAGTGTGGAGATGCATGTCCAGGCATACCAGGGTGATGATGAGCCCATTGCCCAGGACTGAGCTCAGATAAAGAAGAAGGAAGGCACTGAAGAGGATCCTGTTGGTCACGGGGTCACTGGAGAAGCCAAGCAGGATAAATTCAGAAACCCAGCTTTGGTTCTGCCCTGGAGGTATCCACATTTTGGGCCTATAAGAGAATGATATACATTTAAATGTCACCTAAATATGATAGTTTAGTAAGATCTGGAGGGAGGCAGCTGTGATTTTAATTCTTGGCCCACCACTTACCTACTGCCTTGTACAGTTACTTATCTTCTCTGAGGCTCAATCTCTTCAGCTATAAAATGTGGCTAATAATACTCATTTCTCAGGGTTTTTAGAAGGAGTTGGGCAATGTATGTGAATCATCTCCTACAATGCCTTAAAACACTAAATAGTAGTAAATGCTCATTTGCAATCTCCCCAGGCCTAGTTCCAACCCCTCAGAGGAGAAATTGGTCTCTCAAGTGTCTAATAACAATTAACTTCCACAGTATCTGCTCCAGATCCCCAGCCTTCAGATGCAACCTATCTCTCTGTCTTAGAAATTATTTGTCTGGATGTGCAACAAGCCTTTCCTCACCCTGAACATTTGTCTCTCTGGCAGCTGACAGAGAAGCATTATCAATAGTGGCGCCAGGGCGGCAGTGGAGGGACAGGGGAAACTGTTGGGGGGGTGGCTTCCCTGATGGCTCAGATGATAAAAAATGTGCCTACAGTGCAGGAGACCCAGGTTTGATTTCTGGGTCAGGAAGATCTCCCAGAAAAAGGAATGGTAACCCATTCTGATGTTCTTGCCTGGAGAATTTCATGGACAGAGTATCCTAGCAATGTGATGATGGAAGGAGGGAGGCACTGAGGTTGGGGCTTCAATTCTCCTTCCTCAGTTGCTCAACTAGAGAGCCACTGGGTTAATAGTGACAAACCACGGTCACATACTCAGGCCACACACACTCTCCCTACCCAGTGGTCGCTTCTAGGAGAGCTCTGGCTTGTGGCTCCACCCCCACTCCCAGTTCAGTTCAGTTCAGTTCAGTCCCTCAATTGTGTCCAACTCTTTGCGACCCCATGAACTGCAGCACTCCAGGCCTCCCTGTCCATCACCAACTCCTGGAGTCCACCCAAACCTATTTCCATTGAGTCGGTGATGCCAGCCAACCATCTCATCCTCTGTCATCCCCTTCTCCTGCCCTCAATCTTTACCAGCATCAGGGTCTTTTCAAATGAGTCAGCTCTTCGCATCAGGTGGCCAAAGTATTGGAGTTTCAGCTTCAACATCAGTCCCTCCAATGAACACCCAGGACTGATCTCCTTTAGGATGGACTGGTTGGATCTCCTTGCAGTCCAAGGGACTCTCAAGAGTCTTCTCCAACACCACAGTTCAAAAGCATCAATTCTTCAGAGCTCAGCTTTCTTTATAGTCCAACTCTCACATCCATACATGACCACTGGAAAAACCATAGCCTTGACTAGCCGGATCTTTGTTGGCAAAGTAATGTCTCTGCTTTTTAATATGCTGTCTAGGTTGGTCATAACTTTCCTTTCAAGGAGTAAATGTCTTTTAATTTCATTGCTGCAGTCACCATGTGCAGTGATTTTGGAGCCCAGGAAAATAAAGTCAGCCACTCTTTCTACTGTTTCCCCATCTATTTGCCATGAAGTGATGGGACCTGATGCCATGATCTTAGTTTTCTGAATGTTGAGCTTTAAGCCAACTTTTTCACTCTCCTCTTTCACTTTCATCAAGAGGCTCTTTAGTTCTTCACTTTCTGCCATAAGGGTAGTGTCATCTGCGTATCTGAGGTTATTGCTATTTCTCCTGGCAATCTTGATTCCAGCTTGTGCTTCCTCCAGCCCAGTGTTTCTCATGATGTACTCTGCATATAAGTTAAATAAGCAGGGTGACAATAGCAGACTGTATTCCTGTGGTAGTCACACACTTTTTGAAAAAGTCTGAGCTCAGCCTTTTCTTTTTTTTTTTTTCTGATCAGGGAATATAGTGGTGTCAAGAGCAGGGGGAAGGAGGGAAATAACTCCTAAATCCTTAGTCACTGTGGACTCTTCTTAATCCATAAGGCAGTAGCTGCTTTTTTTGTTTTTAATTGCTACTTCTGGATCTCTTCAAGTCCTTTTTTAAGCCTTTTAGCAGTTATCTACGTTTAACTGGCTAATAATTCTATATAGTAAATTTTCCCTGTTCACATTACTGGCGTGTTCTGTCTCCTTCAGGATCTGAACTGACGCAGATGATAAATCTATGGGGAGTGAATTTGATAAGGAACAGAATGTTATATAATTAAAAGCTATCTATCCATAAAGTAATTATTAATTACAAAAGTAAAAAGTGGTAGCGATCAGTAGAAACTGGACAACATCTTAACTGAGTGATTAAAGACACTGGTAAGGAGCAGATAGACACCTGGTGTCTCCATATGTGAAAACCAACAATATATTACTTATATATTGTTCCAGACAAAAAAAGCAAAACCTGAATCCAATCATGAAAAACCATCAAAGAAACCTAAGTTGAGAAATATTCTGCAAAATAACTAGCTTCTGAAATTGAAAGTTGCTCAGTCATGTCCGACTCTTTGCGACCCCATGGACTATACAGTCCACGAATTCTCCAGGCCAGGATACTGGAGTGGGTGGTTGTTCCCTTCTCTAGGGGATCTTCCCAACACAGGGATTGAACCCCAGTCTCCTGCATTGCAAGCAGGTTCTTAACCAGCTGAGCCACCCTAGTCTTCAAAACACATCTATCATGAAAGACAAAGAAAGTTCTAATCTGTAATAGAGGCAAGAGACTAAAAAATGTATAACAACTATTGCAAAATGTAAACCTGGAAGAGTGGAATACTACAAATAACATTAATTTGATAACTAGTAAGCCTGGAATATTAATGAGATTAGTTTAGATAAGAGTACCAGAGTTAAAATTCCTGAGTTTGACAACTATATGTAAGAGAATTCTCTTACATTCTGAAAACTATTCTCTGAAGTATTAAAGGGTAAAGGAACATGATGTTTACAAATTATTCTCAACTAGTTCTGAAAATTACAGTAACAGCAAGCTAAAAATTTAACACATCTTGTCATGGGACATACAGGTTTCTTTGTAGTATTCTTTCAGGTTTTCTGATGGGTTTTATTCTAATCCCAAAGAAAGTCAATGCCAAAAAATGTTCAACCTACTGCACTATTGCACTCATCTCACATGCTAGCAAAGTAATGCTCAAAATTCTCCAAGCCAGGCTTCAACAGTACGTAAACTGAGAACTTCCAGATGTTCAAGCTGGATTTAGAAAAGGCAGAGGAACCAGAGATCAAATTGCCAACGTCCATTGGATCATGTAAAAAGTGAGAGAGTTCGAGAAAAACATCTACTTCTGCTTTACTGACTACACCAAAGCCTTTGACTGTGTGGATCACAACAAACTGTGGAAAATTCTGAAAGAGATGGAAATACCAGACTACCTCACCTGCTTCCTGAGAAATCCATATGCAGGTCAAGAAGCAACAGTTAGAACCGGATATGGTACAAAGGCTGGTTCCAAATTGGGAAAGGAGTATGGGAAGGCTGTTTATTCTAACCCCAATTATTTAACTTCGATGCTGAGTAAATCATGTAAAATGCAAGGATGGATGAAGCACAAGCTGGAAAGATGATCTTCATTTTTTGAATGCTGAGCTTTAAGCCCGCTTTTTCACTCTCCTCTTTCACCCTCATCAAAAGGCTCTTTAGTTCATCTTTGCTTTCTGCCATAAGAGTGGTATCATCTGCATATCTGAGGTTTTGATATTTTTCCTGGCAATCTTGATTCCAGGAGACTCAAGTTTGTGAGTCATCCAGCCCAGAGTTTCAAATAATGTACTCTGCATATAAGTTAAATAAACAAGGTGACAATAAGCAACCTTGATGTAATTCTTTCCTAATTTGAAACCATTCCGTTGTTACATATCCAATTCTAACTGTTGCTTCTTATCTTACATACAGGTTTCTCAGGAGGCAGGTCAGGTGGTCTGGTATTCCAATCTCTTGAAGAATTTTCCACAGCAGTTGAGATCCAGACAGTCAAAGGACTTAGCCTAGTCAATGAAGCAGAATTGGAAGTTTTCTGGAACTCTCTTGCTTTTTCTATGATCCAACGGATGTTGGCAATGTGGTCTCTGAGTCCTCTGCCTTTTCTAAATCCAGCTTGTACATCTGGAAGTACGGCTTGAAGGATTTTGAGCATTACCTTGCTAACATGTGAAATGAGCACAGTTGTGCAGTGGTTTGGAAATTCTTTGTCATTGTCCTTCTTTGGGGTTGGATGAAAACTGACCTTTTCCAGTCCTTTGGCCACTGCTGGGTTTCCCAAATTTGCTGGCATATTGAGTGCAGCACTTTCACAGCATCATCTTTTAGGATTTGAAAATGCTCAGCCAGAGTTCCATCACCTCCGCTAGCTTTGTTCATAGGTGGGCTTCCTAAGGCCTACACACTTCACACTCCAGAATGTCTGACCCTAAGTGAGTGACCACACTTTGTGGTTATCCAGGTCATTAAGACCATTTTTGTACAGTTTGTCTGTGTATTCTTGCCAGAATTCTTTTCTGTGTATTCTTAATCTCTTCTCATATCTTTTCCACCATCTCCCACTCTCAAACATTGATTAGATTGTTTCTCTACTCCTAGAACCCCTTGTGGTTTTTGGCAAGGTATAACCCTAGAACGTTATATACTGTTCTGATATAAAGCTTGAGCTCTAATACCTTGAGAAAAATTTCTCCCTCTCATGGTAAGTTTATTCCCACTCATTGAGTTGGAATATCTATAATAAAGTATGGAAAAAGGGGTGAGTGGCAGGCTCCCCCGTGGCTCAGTTGTAAAGAATCTACCTGCAAGGCAGGAGCTGCAGGAGACTTAAGCTCGATCCCTGGGTCAGGAAAATCCCCTGGAGAAGGGAGTGGCAACCAACGCCAGTATTCTTGCCTGGAGAATCATATGCAAGGGGCCTGGTGGGCTACAGTCCATAGTGTCTTAGAGAGTCAGACATGACTGACGCGATGGGCAGGCATGCACAAAGGAGTGAGTATATAAACTACTTTCAGAAACAGTAATAGCTAATGCTTACTGAAAACTTTCTGTGCACCAGGCAATGTTACATGAATTGATCTCATCCTCATAACAACCCACTGAAGTGATACTAGTACCTCCACTTTTCAGATGGGAAAAAACAAACCAAGCCATATAGAAAGTAAGTGATTCACTACAAATTATACTTTTTGCGTGATTTAACCAGGGATTTGAGCCAAGGCAGTCAACTCTTAATCATTAAATTCTCCTGCCTCAGGGGAACAGGCTCTAAGAGGGAAGGGCAAAGAATGCAGACTGCCCCCATCTGCTCCTCAATTTGAGCTTCTTGAGGCTTGGCACAAGATACTATAGAGTCATGGCCTCCATGTTACAGCCACCAGATGAGAAAGAAGCAGGTCTCTCCTAGGATAAGGGACTAAAGTGGCAGCCACAGACTATCTCTCATGATACTGTCCTCCATCTGCTCCCACTACTCGGAGGTGGGAAACCATGGGGTTGCACTGGAAGCAGAAGGAATCCATAGAAAGAGACTTGGGAACTCATTTCCATACTAGAACTTAGTAAATCTTTGTCAAATCCTTTCTTTTAGTCAACCTTGATTTCCAAAGGGAACAGGGACAGTCATTTAGTGAAAATAAAAAGTCTCCTAAGATTCCAATAAGTCAAGAGTCTCTGTCCTAATTCACAAAAGCCCAGGTCTCTAATAAGAGGAGAGTGGGAACTAATCATTGTGGTCGCTGATGTCATTGGTAAAGGCCTTTCCCAGCATAACCATCATTTTCCTTTCATAATGTCTTATATCTTGACTTGGAGATCTGGAGCTCAAGAAATTCATTTTCTGCATCTAACTCCTAGAACTTGGCTTGGCAAAGAGGACCTGTCCATATATATTTCCTAAATGAACAAATGGAAAAAGGAAGAGGCCTAGGAAGAAAGAATGGAGAGGGGACTGAAATGTGAAGTGGTGAGGGGGAGAAGAATGAGGAACAAGGGAGGGGCTGGAGGGATGTTGGGGACTAGCACAGAGAGAACCCCGTGGATGGGTAACCCAGCACCTCTGAACCCCAGGCCCACAGAGGCCTGCATCCCACCATTAGCCCCAGCCCAGTGACCATCTCACCCCTCAGGCATTCACACATCGTGGAGAGACTGTCACTTGTCCTGAAGGGAAAGAGACTCAACAGGAAGCACCCAGGGAAACTGAGTCCAGGGAGGCAGGATTCCAGGCAACCCAGTCTCCAGAAAAGCACTAGGCTTCTGAGAGGTGGAAGGATGAACCCCCTGGCTTCTCTCTATGACTCAGTTCTTTGCACTTGACCTGGCCAGCCCTGGCTCCTGAAGGCCTTTCCAATCAGGTGCTCAGGTATAGATGGAGGGAGCCTCAGCCAATCCGAGCTCCTCTCAATGGACCAAGCTGTTGAGGCTTTATGCCTTGGCTCTTTACCAGGCTTTTCTGGGAGAGGGAGGGGAGGACCATCCCCCTGCTTCCTGCCACCATCTCAGTCCCTGGTGGGGATGCCAAGATGGAATTCTCTGAATGTTGTCAACAAGAACCCCACAAGAAAGAGTCCTCTGGGGTTAGAGCAGGAGAAAAACCACCCCATTGGGGAGGCATAGTGACCTGTCCTTTCTTTTTCCAGCTTTCTGAGGAATATGACCAGCCCAAGGGAGAGGAAATTATACCTGGTCTTCTTGCAGAAATGTCAAGAACTGAAGGCCTCATGTTAATTCTCTTCTTACTCCTAAACCCCTGTACCCCAACTTGTCAATTAGAACATGGCTGAGTCATACTTCTATGCTTTACAGTGGGAGATTTTGTGCAAATCAAAATCTTCCTCTACTACTGACCAGAATAACAACTCTACCTGAACTCTAACTGATATTCTTCCTGCTGTCCCAGAGCTGGATTTGATCACCAGCAAGGTTGGGCCAGCTAGGGCATTGGTAGGAGGAGGGAGACTGGACTCTGGATGCTGAATTCTGAGCCATGTCTGCCTGCAGGTCTCAAGGAAATGAGGCTGGGCTGGAAAGAGGGAAAATGCTAGGGCTATGGCAGTCCTAACAATGAGGGACTCTCTGTGGAGGTTGAGAATACCTCTGGGAAGGACTCTGGGAATTATCTCTCGTTTGCTAAGACAGGTACTCCAGAAAGTTTTCTGATTTTATGTCTGGGGAGGGAGCTGAGGGAAATGGCAGGAGGTGGTGATGGTAATAATGATCAAGAGCATCTTAATGGTCCTCTAGGACAGCCCCATACACAAAGCACTTTCATGTGCCTTTTCTCACCAGGTCCTCCCGGCACTCCTGGGAGGGAGGTGTTATGGGAGGGAGGTATTATGGTCCTGGTTTTTATAGATGATGACAGTGATGGTGATTCACTGAGCACTTGTGATGGACCATGTACTGAGGGAGTCAGTGATACAGGTTTTGGTCATTTCTGTGCTCTCTAGGTCATAAAGGGGCTTCAAGGTCAACATGTCCAGTTGCTTACTCTCTTTCACAGCTGTGAAAATTAAAGCTCAGAGAAGCAAAGTCATCGCCCTGAAGGAGTTAGTGTAGGTGATTCCGACCTAGAAGTCCTGTTTTCCAGTCAGAGACCCATTCAACTGACCACAGTCTCCTTCCTCTGCTTCATTCTCTAGGAGTCTGAAGAAAAACTGTCCACCTGCCCATCTCATCGTGCATGTCCCCCAATTCTGTAAATCTTGGTTGAGTCAATGAAAGTACACAAAGTTCAGATAAGGTAATGGGATAGTAATAATAATGGTGAGAATACAACCACAAAGCAATAAAAATAGTGGTGATAATTATTATGTGTGTGTGCATGCTAAGTCACTTCAGTTGTGTCCAACTCTTTGTGACCCTATGCATTGGAGCTGCCAAGCTCCTCTTTCCATGGGATTCTCCAGGCAAGAATGCTAGAGTGGGTTGTCATTTCCTTCTCCAGAAATTATTATAATAATAGCAAAACCTTATAGGCTTTGTTTATTATGTGCTTTACTTACAATAACCCATTTATATCCAAACATCTTGAGATGACTTCTCATCTTCACCTTCAGTGGGAACATTGTTTTGACCACCAGTAGAAACACTCCCTACTGGGAAACTAAGATCTCCAAGCTAGCAGAGTTCAGAGTTCCTGAAATAGGGAAAAATACTCTGTGAGTGAGTTACTGGGTATAAGAGTCACAGAATCCACTGCCATTTCACTGCTTGATTCCCATGCTTACGCATTGTGGGACGGGAGGAAACAGTGCCATACAGTCTCTGACTCAAAGCATAAACTTAACATCATGGTCACCTTAAAGAAGTATGTAAGATAGGGCCCTATTCTTTCAAGGCATTTTTACTGACATATATATAGTGATAACTGAGTCTTAACAAGCCATTCCACCTTTCAATTAGGCCACCTTATTCTAAGTGTTGGAGGTTAGGTAAGGCCATTGATTCTATAATTATGAACCCATAGATGTAAAATGAGTTTCTTGATCAAATGCAATGCTGTGGGGAATCCCTGATGGTGGATTAGGCATGCTCTGAAATAAAATATCATGATGCTAGTTAAAACTTTATGGGTAGGGGAAGAAAATCCATATCTAGAATTTGCATGTGTTCCTATGAAGACAGATCATTGTCTCCTCCATGATGGAAGAAGTTCAATGCAATCAAACTGCCACAGGTGGCAACCTGTTCTCCTGGGGAATGGAAGCAGGGACAGTGGTAAAGCTGGCTTCAAGCCCTGATAGTGTTTTGATTTCTCCCTTTGTCACCTACACACCCAAGTCATCACGTGCTCTTGCTTCTGTCCTCATCACATCATTCAGCATGTTCCTATTAACTGCCACCGTCAAGTCTAGCACCTTCAGAAAGCATGCCTAGGTCTCCCCCACTAACTATTTTTCTTCAATCCAGTCCCCTCATCAGTATTCCCAAGCCATTCTTCAGAAAAAACTGTGGCATCTTCTCTCCCCCACCCCAGTCCTCATCCCAGGTTCTTAAAAACAGAGTTTGTCTATCTTTAAGATAAAATCTATTATCATCTTGAATTACGAACTCTATTACTATCTATCCAAGTAGAGAGACAAATAAAACCACATCTCATCAACCACAAGACTCACTCTCCACTACCCTGATTCCTGACTCAAGATGCAGCAGAGCCACCAGGTAGACTCCACACCTTCTGGAAGGAACTCCAAGAGCCAGTAAGACCTCTTCCCAGTATCCAGGCAGCCTCCTTCCCTACGAAGGCAAAAGCAGGAAGCTCTCAAAAGTTTTAAGTCCCTTCCACCAGCCACATAGCTTCCTACCCTCTCCCTGAAAGGCAGGAACACTCCAACAGCCCATGGGACCCTTCACTTTCTGCCTGAAACACTCTGCAAATGCTGCCTGGAACTTTGCCACACCACTGGTGTTGCAGTACTCACCTACCTAAACCCCTGCTTAGCCCAGCCCTGTTACATCTCTCATCCCCAAGACCCCTGGGCCATCAATGAGGCCTGAAAGAAAGCTGGATTCCCATGCTAACTCTGAGGCTTGTGCCAGGGTTCTTATAGAATCTCATATATCATTTAGGTCCCTTGAAAGAATAAGAGGCACTGTTTAAAATGGACTGTACCTGCAATGACTTTAATTCTTCTATGTTTTATAATTCACCCTATGGTTCACAGAAGATACACTTGTTTACTACATTTGGTTTCATGCATTTCACTTACTGTGACATAGAATTTTGGAGACACAGAGGTCTTAGAGAACTTTCAATTTGAGGTGCTCATTTTATAGATGAATAAAGTGAGATCCAGAGAAAGAAAGTAAATGGCCCAAAGTTACATAACAAGTTAGCAAGGTAGGTAATTAATGTCAAGTTCTGTTCCTTCCACAAGATGATGTAGAGTATACCTTATCAGCCCCATAAACCATATTGCTTCCATGCATCAGGCCAGGTACATGAGTTACACTGGCTCTGTATACCATTGGCTTAATTTTCGATGTTGGTCGCACATATTATTATTTTCCTGTACCACTATGATTGCCTACTACTTGACATTCTACTATGTCCACATACCACATCACTTTCAGGTACCACGTTTCATGTTAGTTACAGGCATACTATTGGTCCCAGTGCCTCTGTTGTAGATTACATTATCACCCGTAGTATTTGCTGCTCTCACTGTAGAGGGAATACACATCCATCCCCAGGTCACATGACTTGTATTACTTTTCTGTGGGAAGAAAATACTTCCTGCCCTTTTGTCAGAAGGCCTAAACATAGGACTTGCTTTGGTCAATAGGATGTCAGAAAGAGATGTGTATTACTTCTGAGGAGAAGCTTTAAGAGTCATGTGTTTAAGCCATTGTTCCTTTCTCCCTGTCATAAGTCTGACATGTTCCAGATAGGGCCTCCTCTTTCAGGCTGGATCCAAGAACCCCATGGCAGAAGGCCACTGTCTACTTGCAGCTGACTTGGAACATGACAAATACATGGGTTTTTACTGTGTAATCCCATGCGATTATGGAGTTGTTTTTAACTGCATCACAATGTTGAAAGTTGATCAAGACAGCCATCCTTGATTTCATGTTCCACATTTGTTCCACTGACCAAGTACTATGTTGGTTTTATTGAATAATGTTATTTTCATATGTTATAGATGCTATTCCTTTCTCATCATTGAACACTTTGTCCCAGACTCCCCCTGTTTCCCAGTTCACCAGGCCAGTCTACCTCCCCATCACTTTGAGTCCTTGTTCCTCAGACTGTAGACCACAGGATTAAGCAGGACAGTGAACACATTATACAAGAATGAGATCTGCTTGTCTCACTCAGAGGAATAGCTTGCATTGGGCCTCATGTAGAGGTAGGTGGCTGGAGCATAGAAGAATGTGATCATAGTCAGGTGGGAAGCACAGGTGGAGAAAGCCTTGCAGCGGGCCTGCATGGACTTGAACTTGAGAATGGCCTGGGCAATACGGATGTAGGAGGCCACAATGAGCAAGAGTGGGGCAACAACCATGAAGACACTGATGCCTAGGTCCACCATCTCAATGACATGGGTATCCAGGCAAGACAAGTTTTGTACTGAGGGGCCTTCACAGAAGTAGTGGTTGACCCTGTTGGGCCCACAGTATGGCAGCCTCATGGTGAAAAAAGTGTGGATCAGAGAGAAGAAGAAACCACAGGCCCAGGTCCCAGCAGACAGCTGTGTGCACAGGCCCCAGCTGAGGATGACAGTGTAACGCAGTGGATAGCAGATGGCCACGTACCGGTCAAAGGCCATGACGACAAATAAAATGCACTCAGTCAGGCCCACGGCATCAAAGATGTACATTTGTAGCCAGCAACCAGCAAAGGAGATGGTCTGAGATCGAGAAAGAAGATGCATCAACATCTGGGGCATAGTGGTGGTGACACAGCTCATATCCAGCAGGGAGAGGATACAGAGGAAGAAATACATGGGAGTGTGGAGATGCATGTCCAGGCATACCAGGGTGATGATGAGCCCATTGCCCAGGACTGAGCTCAGGTAAAGAAGAAGGAAGGCACTGAAGAGGATCCTGTTGGTCGTGGGGTCACTGGAGAAGCCAAGCAGGATAAATTCAGAAACCCAGCTTTGGTTCTGCCCTGGAGACATCCACATGGTAGGGCTATAAGAGGATCACATTCATTTAAATGTCCTCTAAAATATGATAGTCTAGTAAGTACTGGAGACAGACCAGCTATGATTTTTAATTCTGATCCCATTACTCACCTAGTGCCTTGCACAGTTACTTAACCTCTCTGAGCCTCAGTCTCCTCATCTGTAAAATGTGGCTAATAAGGGTTTTTAGGAGGAGTTGGGGTGATGCATGTGAAGCATCTCATGTAAAAAGTTTAAAAAAAAAGTGTCAGTCGTCCAGTTGTATCTGACTGTTTGCAACCCCATGAACTGTCACCGCCAGGCTTCTCTGTCTATGGAATTCTCCAGGCGAGAAGACAGGAGTGGGTTGCCATTCCCTTCTCCAGGGGATCTTCCTGATCCAGGTATTTAACTCAGGTCTCCCATATTGCAGGCAGTTTCTTTACCATCTGAGCCACCAGGGAAGCCCAAAGCATCTCATACAATGCACTAAAGAGAAGTAAAATGCTCATTTGCCATCTCTCCAGTCTCATTCCCCACCTCTCAGTGGACAAACTAGTGACTCGAATGTCTAGCAACAATTTACACCAAACCTGAAGAGGTGGCCTTATTCTTCTTCCTTAGAGATCATTTGTCTGGATGTGTTACAAGCGTCTCCTCACCCTGTAATGTCACTTTTCGCAGCTGAGTATGGGAGGCATTACCAATAGAGGGCGATAGAGGGGCAATGTGATGATGGAAGGAGGACTGTACTTAGGTGGCTCTTCAATCCTCCTTCCTTGGTTATATAGGTGGAGAGCCAGTGGGTTGGTGCGGACCAACTGCAGTCACATACTCAGGTCACACACACCCTCTCCACCTAGGGGCCACTTCTATGCAAACTCCAATATGTGGCTCCACTCCCACCCCCAGTAGCTAACTGTACATACCTGTGGCAGTCACACCCTCTTTGAAAAAGTCTGAGATCAGCGTAAACAGATACATCCACTCTGAAGAACAGTATGGTGGTTCCTTAAAAATCTATTGATGAAAATAAAACTATGATATCCCCAGAAATATCCACTCCTGAATATATACACTGAGGAAAACATAATTCAAAAAGATAGATGCATCCCCATGTTCACTGCAGTACTATTTACAATAGCCAGGACATGGAAGCAAACTAAATGTCCATCTACAGAGAAATGAATAAAAAGATGTGGTACGTACATACAATGGAATATTACTCAGTTATAAAAAGAAACATAACTGTGCCACTTGCAGAGACATGGATGGACCTAAAAACTGTCACACAGAGTGAAGTAAATCAGAAAGAGAAAAAGAAATATCATATAAATCACTTATATGTGGAATCTAGAAAAGTGATACAGATGAACTGATTTGCAAAGCAGAAATAGAGACAAAGACATAGAGAACATGTGCTTGGACACCAAGGAGGGAAGGGATAGATAGGATGAACTGGGAGACTGGGATTTACTACTATGTGTAAAACATGTAACTAATGAGAACCTACTGTATTAGCTCAGTGAACTCTAGTCAGTGCTCTCTGGTGACCTAAATGGGAAGGAAATCCAAAAAGAGGGGATAGATGTATACATATAGCTGAACTGGTGTAAAGGAACCGTTCTCTAATTTTAAAAAAAATTAATTAAAAAAGACAAAAAAAAAGAAAAAGAAAAAGTCTGACCTTAGTCTTAATTTTTAGGGGAAAAGGAGGGCTGTCAGGAACAAGAGGAAGAAGAAAGTGCTTCCTAAATCCTTAGTCCCTTTATACTCTTCCTCAGTCATAAGGTAGTAGCTGCTTTTTCTTTTCAAATGCTATCCCTGGTTCTCTTAGAGTTATCCCTTTTATCAGTTATCTACCTTTTACTAATTAAAATTCTGTGTATTAAATTTTCCCTGTTCACATTACTGATGTGATGTGTCTCCTGCAAGGATCCTAACTGATACATACGCTAAACCTATGGGGAGTGAGATTGATAAGGAACAGAATAATACAGAGCTATAAGCTATTTAGCTATATAGTAGTTATTAATTACAAAAGTAAAAAGCGATAGCTATCAGTGGAAAAACTGGACAATATCTTAGCTGAGTGATTACAACTGATACCACCAAAAAGGATCAGATAGACACAATGTGTCTCCATATGTGAAATCCTAACAATATATCATCTATGTATTATCCAAGCCAGGGGTCCCCAACCCCAGGTCACAGACTGGTACCTGTTGGTGGCCTGATAGGAACCATTCCACACAGCAGGAGGAGAGTGGTGGGCCAGCAGGTGAAGCTTCATCTATTTCACAGTCGCTGCCCATCACTGGCATTACCACCTGAGCTCTGCTTCTTGTCAGATCAACGGTGTCACTAAATTCTCATAGAACAAATCCTACTGTGAACTGTGCATGAAAGGGATCTAGGTTATATGCTCCTTATGGGAATCTTCCCAAAATCATCTCCCACCCCCAGCCTGTGGAAAAATTGTCTTCCATGAAACTGGATTCTGATGCCAAAAATAGACTGGGGACCACGGATTTAAGCCAAAAAAGTAAAACCTGAGTCTAATCATGAGGAAACATCAAAAAAACCTAAATCGACAAAATATACTATAAAATAACTGGTTCCTAATCTCCAAAAAATATGTACCATGATAACACAACATTGTAAGTTAACTATACTCCAATAGAATTTTTAAAAAACTATCATGAAAGAACATGAAAAGCAAAGAAATCTATAATAGATGGAAGGAGACTAAAAAAAAAAATCTTAGCATCTAATGCAAGATGTAATCCTGGAAGAGGGATTACATTAGTTTGACAGTTGATAAAAGTGGAATATAAATTAAATTAGTTTAGGTAAGTGTATCAGTGTTAAATTTCCTGAATTTGATAACTACTATATAAGGAGGATGGGCTTCCCTGGTGGCTCAGTGATAAAAAGTCTCCCTGAAATGCAGGAGCTGCAGAAAACTCAGGTTCGATCCCTGGGTTGGGAAGATCCCCTGGAGAAGGGCATGACAACCCGCTCCAGTATTCTTGCCTGGAGAATCCCATGGACAGAGGAACCTGTCAGGCAATAGTCCATAGGGTTACAAAGAGTCGGACATGACTGAAGTGACTTAGCAAATACAAGAGGATAAGATCTTCCCTGGTGGCTCAGCGGTAAGAAATTTGCTTGCCAATGCACAAGACATGGGTTCAGTCCCTGGGCCGAGAAGACCCCCTGAAGAAGGAAATGGCAACCCAGTCCAGTATTCTTGCCTAAGAAATTCCGTGGACAGAGTAGTCTGGCAGGCTACAGTCCATGCGGTCACAACAGAGTCAGTCACAAATTAACCACTAGACAACAACAAAAATATAACAGGATATCCTCATTCTCTTGCATCTTCGGAACTATTCTCTGAAGTAGAAAAAGGGTAAAGGAACATATCTGCAAATTATTCTCAAATAGTTCTGGAAATTACAATAACAACAATGCTAAAAATTATTCAATTTCTAGGTATGGAACATAAAGGATTTCTTTGCAGTATTCTTTCAGATTTTCTGAGTGTTTCAAAATCATTTCCAAAAACAGTTTTTGAAAAAAAAACTTAATGTGATAAAAGCTTTCCAGACAAATGTAAAGTGAAATTATTCAAAGAGAGCTCTTCAGGCAGAAAGAAAGTGACAGAAACACAGAAATGAAAAAAAGGAATGAAAAGTCCTTCAAGGAAAGGATAAATATAAATTAATAATGAATATAAATGAATAATAAAGTTTTGTGGGATTTGAAACAAATGAAATACTAAAGATTATGGCAACAATAGTGTAAGAAATGGAAGGGATAAATAGAGTTAGTTCTCTAAATATTTAGTATAACTGGAGAAATGGTCAAACTAATCACTTGCATTAGCCTGTGATAAGTCAGAGATCTATGTTGTAATATCTGGAAAAATTAATAAAAGAATAAATACTGTATAGCGAACAACCTAAAGTAGGAGAAAATGAACCATAATTAATCCATTATATTATGGATTAATATTAATCCAAAATAATGCTTTATTGAGAGAGAAAAAAATCAGACGTAAAAAAGGCAGGTCAGTAGGAAATAAATCGAACTTAACTATGTAGGTAATTAGTTTAAATGCAAAAGGACTAAGTATTGTCATCAAAGGCGTATTTTCAAACTAAGTTTTTAAAACACCCTACGTACGTATTATTCACAAAAAACTTACCTGTTCATTCTGAAATACATAAATATATCAAATCAACATGCTGTTTGTTTTAAACTTACACAATGTTATATCAGTTATATCTCAATAAAGCTGGGTGGAAGAAAAGAAACACTTTAATATAAGGTTATAGACACACTAGGAAGTAAATACACCATGTAAATATTGGTCAAAACTAACATCAGAGCTTCATGAAACATTAGTCAAAATTGATTGTATGGTGCATCATAAATGTAACCTCAGAAAACTCCAGAGCCTGGAAATCATTCAGAATATTGATTACAAATTAATTTCAAAATAAATATAATGGGTAAATACCCAACTCCTTTGAAGTTGGCATACATTTCTAAATAAGTTATGGAATAAAGAGAAATCAAAATGGAAATTACTATGTATTAAAATAAATGATGAAAATAAAATATTATAAGTGCTTGGGGGAAGTTTATAGCTTTAAATGTATATGTTAAAATATACTTAAAAGGCTAAAAATTAATCAAATAAACTTTCATTTCAAGAAGCTAGAAAAGGAGCCCCAAATCAAACCCAAAAGAAGTTGAAGGAAGGAAATAATAAAGATAAGAGCAGAAAACAAGGAAATGGTAAAGAAACTTACAATGAACAAAAATTGACAGAGCTGAAAGTGTATTCTTTGAAATAGTATAAAGATGCTTAGCAAGACTGATAAAGAAAAATAAATAAAACACAAATCATTAACATTAGGACTGAAAAGAGGAACATTACTATAGATCCTACAGTCATTTAAAAGCTAATTTTAAAGACTACAAACAACTTTATAACAACAAATTTGACACTTAAAATAAATAGACAAATGTTTTAAAAAACACAAATTACCAAAGCTGACAAAGGAAAACTAAAACTCAGAAGAGTCCATTGTCTTTCCAAAACATTTAATTTATAACTGTAAACTTTACTAGACTGAAAACACTAGGCCCAGACTGCTTAACTGATGAGTTTTTCCAACCTTTAAGAAAGGAATAATATCAATCATAACAAAGTTTATCAAAGCATAAAAAAAGAGCCAAGATTTCTCAACTCACTTTATGAGATCAGCATAATCTTAATACCAAAATATAACAAAAACATTACAGGAAGGAAAACTCACAAGTGAATTTCTCTCATTGGCATTACTGCAAAATTCATTAACAATATATTAATAAACTTATTTTAGCACTGTATTAAAAAGGATAAAACATCACAATCAAACTGGGTTTATTACAAGAATTCAAGGTTGGTTTAGTATTTGATATATAATGTAATTCATCTGATAATGGAAGTAAAGGAGAAAAATTATGTGATTGCATTAATATGTACAGAAAAGCAACCTAGTAATACTCAACGATCAATTCAGATTCAAAAGAAACCTCTTAGAAAAGTAGAAATAAAAGGGAACTTCCTTAATGTGATAAATATGATCTCCAGAAGAAGCCTACTGCAAATGTCATACTACATGATGAAATACTGATAACTCACTCTCTAACAGTGAAAGTGAAACAAAAGTGTTCACTATTACCATTTCCAGTAACCATTATACTAGTGGTCCTATGGGCTTCCCTGGTGACTCAGACGTTGAAGAGTGTCTGCAGTGCAGGAGACCCAGGTTTGATCCCTGGGTCAGGAAGATCCCCTGGAGAAGGAAATGGCAACCCACTCCAGTATTCTTGTCTGGAAAATCCCACGGATGGAGGAGCCTGGCAGGCTAAAGTCCGTGAGGTTGCAAAGAGTTGGACATGACTGAGCGACTTCACTTTCTTTCTTTCTAATGATCCTAGTCAGTGAAATAAGTCAAGAGAAAGAAAGAAAAGACTAGAGAAATGGAAAGGAAGAAACAAAACTGTCATTATTTGCAGAACACTTGATTGCATAGGGAGAAAATTTTTAAAACACCCAAAGACAAAGTGGAATTAATAAGTACCCAAAAATCAAACATATTGCTCTATATCAGCAACTCGAAAATAGTTCATAAGAGCATTTTATAAAAGAAAGCATGTAGCAAAAATTCTAATAAAATGTATGTAGAAAAATATTATTTAAAGAAATTAAGATAGAGCCAAGTAAACGGAGCAATATGCCATATTCATGCATGGGTTTGACAATTCAACATTACAAGGATGCAAAATTGATTTATAGATTAAATGCAACCCTAGTCTTAACCCTAATAGATTTTTCTACAGAAAACTGACAACCTGGATATAATATTTATATGGAATTCTGGAGAATCTTGAAGGAAAAAAACGAAGTCTGAGGACTTACCAGATATTGACTTACTATAAAGCTGCAATAATTAGGCAAGTATGAAATTGACACAAAAATAAACAAATGGATTGATGGAACAGAGTACAGTACAGACCCGTGAATATATGGTCACCTAATTTATAATAAAGTTTATACTACAATGCAATGGGGCCTTTTCAACAAATTCTGCTGGATCATGCAGATATTCACAAAGAAAAAAATGAAACCTACCTCAAAAATTAATTCCAGATATATTATAGTTTTAAATGGTAAACATAGAACAATAAATTTTTAAAATCAAATGCAGAAAAATATCTATGTCACCCTGCAATAGGCAGAAATTTCTTAAACAGGACACAAAAAGCACTACCCATAGAGAAAAAGATGATAAATTATATATTTTATGTAATTACATTATAGATAATTACATATAATTGCATATATATGATTACATATAATTATATACACAGATTATAGTAAAATGAAGAACTTACAATCTATATCCAGAATAAAAAATTCTTTAAAGTAATATAAACAAAGGCTACCAAATATAATAATGAGCAAAAGATTTTAAAAGGCACTTCACAAATGAGGCTACCTAAACAGACAGTAATCAAATGAAACTCAACATCATTAGTCATCCAGGAATTGCAAATTAAGACCACAGCACAACATCACTACACACCCATTAGAATGGCTAAAATGAAAAATGCACGGCGGTGGCAACAGTAACCAGAACTTTCTTACACTGCTGATGAGAGATTTCCTTTGTATTATTCCTCTGGAAAACACCCAATGGTATCTCTTAAAATTGAACATATGCATTCCACGTTACTTAGCAATTCTATTTCTAACTAAACTCCTACATACTTATAGACACACATATATATTCTAGGAAAACATTAGCTGTTAGTCCCTCAGTATTATCTGACTTTTTGCAACCCCCACGGACTGTAGCCTGCTGAACTCCTCTGTCCATGGAATTCTCCAGGCAAGAATGCTGGAGTGGGTAGCCATTCCCTTCACCAGGGGATCTTCCCAACCCAGGGATTGAACTTGGGTCTCCTGCATTGCAGGCAGATTCTTTACCATCTGAGCCACCAGGGAAGCCCATATTCTTGGGAAGACATGTACAGAAATGTTCAAAACACTAGACAAAATAGCCCCAGATAGGGAACTACCCAAGTTTCAATCAACAGTATAATGGATAAAAGCACTGTAGTATGTTTCTACAGAGGTTACTTTTGGGGAGGATAAAACCTCACAGGAAACGTCAGGCCATCCTTAGTCTTCACTATTCCCAGGCCCAGCTCCTCATCCACCAACAGACCACCTACATATCCCTCAAAGCCATCCCTTCCTTTGCCCTGGATTAGGAGCCCAGCATTTCTCACCCATAATCCTGCAGAAGTCCCTCCTTAGTCTCCCTGCCTCTGGACTCTTTTCCTTTAGTACATTCTCCATATGGACTACTACAAGTTATTCTTAAAAATGTAACACTGACCTAGCTGTCTCCTGTTTAAAACACTTTAAGGCTTCCCAATGCCAGGTAATGTTTGACACGCACACAGAACCCTTCCTAAATGATCTACAACCTGCAGACTTCTTTAGCCTCAGTACCCAACTCTGTCCCTCATCCCATCTTTTCCATACAAGCATGCCCCAGAGTCATGTATGTCTCTACCTCTATCACATCTTCATATCCTTGCCTAGGTCTTTATAAAGCATGGAAGAACATCACACCCTGCATCCTTGCAGCCCACACACACTCTGTTACATACACAATGTTTATTCCCATACTGGGACTCAACTCATTTATCATCCCACCAAGAAGCCTTCCCAGACCCACTCCATCTCCCACTCCCAAACCTTGGTTGGATGCTTTCTCTATTTCTCAGAATACATTGTGATTATTGGCGATTTATAACCCTAGTAATCCTAGAAGGTTCTGATATGAAGTTAGAGGTCTAATATCTTGGAAAAAAATTTCTCCCTCTCATGTTAACTTTATTCCCACTCATTGAGTTGGAATATCTATAATAAAGTATGGAAAATGGGATGAGTTTATAACTTCCCTTTCAGTAATAATAATACCTAGTGTTTAATGAGCACTTTCGGAGTGCCTGGTATTGCTACACTAACTTGATCAAATCCTCCCAACAACTCACTGAGGTAAGTACCAGTACCTCCATTTTTACAGAGAAAAGAAAACTAAATCATAGAGAAGCTAAATTATTCACTCCAAATTATACAATTTGTATGATGAACCCAGGATTTGAATCAAGGCAGTTTGGCTTCAGAGCCAACTCTTAACCAGAATCTTCTCCTGGTTCAGGTGAACACTCTCTAAGTGGGAAGGATAAAGACTGCAAACTGCCCCCATTGCTCCTCAATTTGAGTTTGAGGTTTGGAATGAGATGCAATAGAATCATGGCCTACATGTTACAACCACCAGATAAGATAGGATAAGACCCCTCCTAGGATAAAGTGCAAAAGTGGCAGCCACAGACTATCTCTCATGATAAAGTTTTCTCCATCTGCTCCCATCACTTGGATGTGGGAAACCATGGGGTTGCCCTGGAAGCAGAAGGAATCTATAGAAAGAGACTTGGGAACTGATTACCTTACTAGAACTTAGTAAATCTTTGTAAAAAGCCTCCCTGTTATTAATCAACCTTGATTTCCATGGGAAGTGGGACATCTTCTAGTGAAAAAAACAAAGTCTCCTAAGATTCCATTCAGCCAGGATTCTCTGTCCTAATTCACAACAGCCCAGGTCTCTAGGAAACAGGGGAGTGGGAACTAATCATTGTGGTCACTGATGTCATTGTTTCAGGCTTCTCCCAGCATAACCATCATTGTCCTTTCCTAATGTCTCTTAGCTGGAGACCTGAAGCTCAGGAAATTATTCATTTTCTGTTTCTAGCTCCTAGAACATGTTTTGGAACAGACAAACCATCCATCCATATTTACTACATGAACAAATGGAAGAAAGAAGGAGGTCTAGGAAGAAAGAATGGGATGTGAGGTGGGGAAGAAAGAAGAGTGAGGAATGTGGGAGGTGCCCGGAGGGATGCTGGGGCAGGAGCACAGAGAGGATCCAGTGGCCGGATGACCGGGCTACCGCTGACCTCCAGTCCCTGCAGAGGCCTGGATCCCACCCATAGCCCCAAGCACAGGGACCATCTCACCCCTCAGGCATTCACAGGTCACAGAGAGACTGTCACCTGTTTTTAAGGGAAAGAGACTGAACAGGAAGTGCCCAGGGCAACTGAGTCCAGTGAGCCAGGATTCCAGGCATCCCAGTCTCCAGAAAAGCACTAGGTTTCTGAGAGATGAAAGGATGAATCTGCTCTGCCTTCTCTCCCTTGCTCAGCTCTTTGCACTTGACCTGGCCAGTCCTGGCTCCTAAAGGCCTTTCCTGCCAGGTCCTTAGGTGCAGATAGAGGGAGGCTTGGCCAGCCCAAGTTCCTCCCACGGGCCAAGCTGCTGAGGATTTATGCCTCCTTACCAGGCTTTCCTGGGAGAGCAAGGGGAGGGCCATCCCCCTGCCTCCTCCCACCACAGACCCTGTCCCTTGTGGGGTGCCAAGATGGAATTCTCTGAATGCTGTCAACAAGAACCCCACAAGGAAGAGGCCCTTGGGGACAGAGCAGGAGCAAACCACATCCCGGTTGGGGGAGGCATAGTGACCTGTCTTTATATTTTTCCAGTATCTGGTCCACTTGCAGAGATGCCAAGAACTGAAGGCTTCATGTGGATTCCTCTCTTCTCTGTGTCCCAACTTGTCAATTAGCCTATGTTTGAGTCACACTCCTATTTCTTACTGAACTAGTATTCTTGCCTGGAAAATTCCATGGATGGAGGAGCCTGGTAGGCTGCAGTCCATGGGGTCGCTAAGAGTCGGACACGACTGAGCGAATTCCCTTTCACTTTTCACTTTCATGCATTGGAGAAGGAAATGGCAACCCACTCCAGTGTTCTTGCCTGGAGAATCCCAGGGGTGGGGGAGCCTGGTGGGCTGCCATCTATGGAGTCGCACAGCGTCTGACACGACTGAAGCGACTTAGCAGCAGCACCTTGAACAAATCAAAATCTTCCTCCGTTCCCCACCAGAACAACACCTTGGACACGATGATACTTATGAGTTGACCTTGGAGAACTATACAGATTTTGAACCAGGTCCTGGAAGACGGCATCTGAAAAGTAGCATCAGTCACATGTTACATACAAGGAAGTTGAAGTCCAGTGCAGGCGGGAACCTGTCCAAGGATTCACATCTTCTGAGGGCAGAAACAGAATCTGAATCAGGATTTGTCATGTCCTAGTGCCCGTTCTAATAAACTGCTGTTATTCTGAACCTGTCTGCACGTCTAAAAATGATAATGATATCTTAATAACCCTAACATTCTGGGGTTACTGGAGAATTAAATGAGATAACGTGTTGAAAGCCCTGCATAGGTCCTGCCCATGCCTCCCATGACTGAGCTCCTGTCCTGCCTTCTGCCTGGGCCTTGGTTCTCCATTCATTCAGGAAGAGAAGGTTGGGTACAGAGGTCCTGCCCAATCAGCCAGAGGTCACTAGAGTCAATCATTGACTTTTCAGAAGTGTTGTGTTATGGTGTTAAATTATGTCATTATTAAAGTTAAATTACATAAACAATAATTAATTCAAGTATGTTAAAAACAAAGCTCAGTGAACCTTGAAAGCACAATGTTGTGTGAAATAAGTCAGGCAGAGAAGGACAAACACTGTATGATCTCACTTTTACGTGGAATCTGAAAACATGGAACTCTTAGAAACAGAGAGTAGAGTGTGGTGGCCTGGGGCTGGGGGCAGAAAAATGGAGAGAGGTTGGTCAAATGGGACAAATTCTCAGTTATAAGATAATAAGTTCTGGGGCTCTAACCTTCAATATGGTGACTGCCGTTAACAACACTGTACTGTATGCTGGAAAGTTGCAATGGGAGTAAAGCTTTAACGTCCTCACTATAAAAGCAACAACAAATGGTAGCGGTGAGATAAAGTAATGCATGTGCTGTGCTGTGCTTAGTCGCTCAGTCGTGTCCGACTCTTTGCAACCCCATGGACTGTAGCCCATCAGGCTCCTCTGTCCACGGGGATTCTCCAGGCAAGAACACTGGAGTGCACTGCCATGCCCTCCTCCAGGGGATCTTCCCAACTCAGGGATCAAGCACAGATCTCCCACACTGCATGCAGATTCTTCACCATCTGAGCCACAAGGGAAACCCAAAGTCATGCATAAACTAATTTCACTGTTTATGCTTATTGTGGTAACAGTTTCACTATATATATATATATATATATATATATATATATATCAGCTCGTCACATTGTACACCTTAAACTTACGGAATATTATATATCAATTAAATCTCAATAATTTGGGGTGAAAAAAGAAAATAAAATTCAATTTACAAAATGAAAAAAAAAAAACAAAAAACCCAGAGGTTAGAAACAAAAGCTGGGGGACTTCTCCAGTGGTTCAGTGGTTAACCCTTGCCTTTGAATACATGGGGTTCAGGTTTGATCACTGGTTGAGGAGCTAAGATCCCACATGCCTTGTGGCCAAAAATCTAAAAAATAAAACAGAAACAATATTCTAACAAATTTGATGAAGACTTTAAAAAATTGACCGTATGGAGATATAATTTTAAAGAAAAAAACCTCAAAACTCTTCACATCCTAATTATTCTACTACAATGCAGATATCTGTTCTCTGTGTTCTAAACATTGTTTGAATCTACTGGATTTGTATAATGGAAATAATCTAATCATGGAGTGCTCTGAACATCTCTCCCTAGGTCTGAGTTCAATGACATCATGTCTGCTTGAAATCTGGCCATGACGGGTGTATCTACCCAACACGGAAACCGGAAAATAGTACAAGTCCGAACTCCTCCCCACCTCCCAGAATTTATTGTTAGATGCTTCCCAGCACACTGCTGCTTCCAATCCAGAGTCCTAAGAAGCCAGGCGTCTCAGGATGACCTAGTGCTGGAGGCTTCCCACTCTGCTATTGGCCGGGGTTGGGGGAGCCAGCAATGAGCAATCCTCGTCCAGGAGGAGCCCAGCCTAGCAGCTCAGACCCTCTCAGCCCAGTCCTCTTGCCTGGCCCTGACAGAGGCTCCCAGACAGTGAGACACAGCCTGGCACAGTCCTCTGGACCCTCGCCAGCCTCCTCATAACCCTCAGCAGGGCCGACCATGGTCGAGGCCTTCTGAAGCAGAGCATGTGGAAGACCAGCTCTGCACTCAGGGAGCTCCCAGGCCCCACTGGCTCCCACCTTTAGGGATGAAGGCCAAGCGCACTCAGAGCCTACTGTGCACAGGCCCTGGGAGGCAGGGATCTGACAGATGAGAAAACAGTGTCAGAAAGAGTAAGGAGCTTGTCCAAACAAGATCAGAAAGCCTGATAACAGGAGGAGCCCAGAAGCACATGGAGGCCACCACTATCCCCACTTGGCTCTGTCTTCTGAGGCAAGATTCAGTTTCCATTTCTCTAAAATTGTGGCAGAATCTGTTCTTCTCTCACAGCTGATGACGCAGATCCAGTGATGGCACACGTCAGCCCGATGCTCAGCACGGAATAACCACTTCATGAAAGTTAATCCCAACCCTGTGTTTACTTCCTGATCCCCCTTCCCATTCCTTCTTCTAGAATCACACCTTCCAGGGAGGGGACACATTCCCTCCTTCATGGCATCTCTGAGCTGGACCCACTGTGTGCCCCTGAGCTGTCCCTGGGGTTAGGAGTACCTGAGGATTCCATCCGGGGACTTCAGGTTCCTTGGGTTGGGGGGTTGGGGGATGGACAGGGGCAGACTCTGATACCCGGGCTCCCTACAATCCTCAGCTCTTCCTCAAACTCACCTACAGTCTCAGAAGACTAAACTGTGGGAGTCTTCCCTGTACCCCAATTCCCTCAACCCATACATACAAATATATCTTCCAGCCTGATGGGCCCAGAGATTCAGGGAGGAGAGGCAGTTGGGTCCAGGACTCGGGACAGATGAAAACTTGCCCTGTCAATCCTTCTCTCCAGAACAGGAATGGCAATGATAACCAACTCTTCCCTGAGCCAGTCCCTAACTCCTCTTCCCTCATGTCACTGACCCTCACTTCAGCTCTGAAGAGGTAATCCAGGCAGGACCTATCTGTCCATTGGATGGATGAAGAAACTGACGTTCAGGGATGTGCAGTGACTTGCCCAAAGTCAGAAGCAATCCAAGATCATAGATAAGATGAAACTCAGGCCATCCTGTCTCCTTAAATGACGGAATTACTTAAAGCCTGCCACGCTTGATCCTACCCTCCATAACCCAGTAAAGTGATGTGACCTGGAAGAAATGAAAGTGAAAGCAAAAGTTGCTCAGTCATGTCCAACTCTTTGCAACCCCATGGACTGTGCAGTCCATGGAATTCTCCAGGCCAGAATACTGAAGTGGGTATCCATTCCCTTCTCCAGGGGAACTTCCCAACCCAGGGATCAAACCCAGGTCTCCCACATTGCAGGCAGATTCTTTACCAGCTAAGCCACTTGGGAAGAATACTGGAGAGGGTAGCCTATCCCCTGTCCAGCAGAGGAAATGAGGGATTTGACTAAAACCATGCAATTAGATAATGTTGCTGGCCAAAATCTTGACTTTCTCTTCCAAAGCTGAATAAAAAAATACAGAGACAGAGTTTGGAGGAAACAGAAAGGTGGTTTTAGTTCTCATCCAGCGGAAAGGGGAATGCAGTAGGCTCATGCTGTAAGACGCCTCTCCAGTAAGAGATCTAGGGGCTTACATAAGATAAGAGCTTGCAGTCAGGAGTTGATGATGAGGAACAAAGTCGTGAGGGTCTTGTCTTCTTCCTCTTGTATTGTTTCACAAACAGTCATAGGCTGGTGCAGTAACCCAGTAATTGAGTCTGGCAGTTTGGTGGCCTCCTTTCTGACATGTAAAAAAGAAAAACGTCAAGCCTGTATATTGTCACCCTGCTTATTTAACTTATATGCAGAGCACATCATGTCAAATGCCCAGCTGGATGAATCACAAGCCAGAATCAAGATTACTGGGAAAAATATCCATAACCTCAAATATGCAGATGATACCACCCTTAAGGCAGAAAGTGAAGAGGAACTAAAGAGTCTCTTGATGAAGGTGAAAGAGGAGAGTGAAAAAGCTGGCTTCAAACTCAACATTCAAAAAACTAAGATCATGGAATCCAGTCCCATCACTTCATAGGAAATAGATGGGGAAAAAATGGAAAAAATGACAGATTTTTAGATAGTGACTGCAGCCATGAAATTAAAAGATGCTTGCTCCTTGGAAGAAAAGAAATGACAAACTTAGACAGCATATTAAAAAAATCAGTACATCACTTTGACAACAAAGGTCCGTATAGTCAAAGCTATGGTTTTTTTTACAGTACTGACATACAGATGTGAGAGTTGGACCGTAAAGAAGGTTGAGTGCCAAAGAATTGATGCTTTCCAACTGTGGTGCTGGAGAAGACTCTTGAGAATCCCTTGGACAGCAAGGAGATCAAACCAGCCAATCCTAAAGGAAATCAACCCTGAATATTCATTGGAAGGACTGATGCTAAAACTAAAGCTCCAATACTTTGGCCACCTGATGCAAAGAACTGACTCACTGGAAAAAATCCTGATGCTGGGAAAGATTCAGGGCAGGAGGAGAAGGGGGCAACAGAGGTTGAGAGGGTTGGATGGCATCATAAACTCAAAAAACATGAATCTGAGCAAACTCCGGGAGATAATGAGGCCTTCCCTGATAGCTCAGTTGGTAAAGAATTTGTCTGTAATGTAGGAGACTCCGGTTCAATTCCTGGGATGGGACGATTCCCTGGAGAAGGGATAGACTACCCACTCCAGTATTCTTGGGCTTCCCTTGTGGC
The DNA here is from genome assembly GCF_019320065.1 of Cervus canadensis. NCBI lineage: Eukaryota > Metazoa > Chordata > Mammalia > Artiodactyla > Cervidae > Cervus > Cervus canadensis. The sequence continues at coordinate 97,792,646 of NC_057387.1, forward strand.
TCAGCTGGTAAAGAATCTGCCTGCAATGCGGAGGACCTGGGTTCGATCCCTGGGTTGGGAAGATCATCTGGAGAAGGGAAAGGCTACCCACCCCAGTATTCTGGCCTAGAGAATTCTACAGACTGTATAATCCATGGGATCACAAGAAGTCGGACACAACTGAGTGAATTTCACTTCAAAGGAGACAGTGAAGGACAGGGACGGATGGCATGCTGCAGCCCATGGGGTCACAAAGAGTCAGACAAGACTGAGTGACTGAACAACAACAAATAAGAGGAAGAGTGCTATAAATTGAGCACCAGATATAGGATGTATTTAGCCGAGTCAAAGGATAACAGGTGAGAAATGGAGCTGCTGTAGAGTTAGAAGGGCAGAAAAGTAAACTTAGTTAAAGACATGCAGAGTTAGAAGCAGTTAAATAAAAAACTAGGAATGTTCAGGTTTGCTCACTAGTCTCTTTATGTTCTTGGTTCTCGGAAAAATGAAAGAAAATCCATTCCTCTTTTTTTCTCCTTTTCACTGCAACAATAATGGGAGAGCCAGCAACAGAGCCCGGCGCAAGCCTCTTGGGCTGGGGCTGTGACCACAATATCACAGACTTTAGTGCTTGAGTCTATGGCTTCACCTGAACTCTAACTGAAATTCTTCCTGCTGTCCCAGAGTTTGTGTGATTACAGGTGGCGTTGGGCCAGCTGGGGGGTTGGAATGAGGGAGAAGACTAGACTCTGGATGTTGAATTTTGAGCCAGATGGGCCTACAGGCCTCAAGGAGAAGAGGGTGGACTGGCAAGAGAGGAAAAGCTAGGGCTGTGGCAATCCTAATATCCAGGGACTCTCTGTAATTAGCCTCAGGCTGAGAATGCCTCTGGGAGGGACTCTGTGAAAACTAGCTTTCCTTTGCTAAGACAGGTGCCCCAGAAACTTCTTTGGATTGAAGTCTGGGGCGGGAGCTGAAGGAAATGGCAGGAGGTGGTAATGACCAAAAGCATCAAAAGGTGTGGAACATCTTCACACACAAAGCTTTTTCTTTCATGTGTGAAAAACCTTTTCGGACCAGGTCTTCATGTTTTTCTCACCAGGTCTTCTCAGCACACTGGGGGCTGAGGGGGGGGGAGTGGGGGGAGGTGTGGTGGTCCCCATTTTACAGGTGACGGTGAGGGTGACAAACTCTTCCTGAACACTCACTGGGGACCAAGTCCTAAGGGAGTCATTGATGTTGGTTTTGGTCATTTCACTGCTCTCTAAGTTGTGAAGGGCCTTCAAGGTCTACATGTCCAGTTCCTTACTCTCTTTTATAGCCATGAAAATGAAAGCTCAGAGAAGCAAAGTCATTGGCCTGCGTGAGTTACTCAGGCAATCAGAACCTAGGAGTCCTGCCTCCCAGCCATGGACTCATTCCATTGAACCATGCGCCTTTCTCTCCTTTGCTCTCTAGGAATTTAAGGAAGACCTACCCATCTGTCCAGCAAGAATGAGTTAATGTAGGTATCTTATCATGCATGCTTGCCCTCAGCATCTTCATTCCTGGGGTTTGCATCCCCCAAGACTATAAATCTTGTGTGAGCCAGTGAAAGTACATGTAGGTCAGACAAGCAAATAGGATAGTAATAATAATGATAAGAACAAGAACAAAAAATGATGATGATCATCATCATCATAATAATTCATGCTCAGTTGTGTCTGGCTCTTTGTGACCCTTTGGACTGTAGCCCTTCAGGCTCCTCTGTCCATGGAATTCCCCAGGCAAGAATAGTGGAGTGGGTTGCCATTTCCTCCTCCAGGGGATCTTCCCCACCCAGGGATCTAATCTGTGTCTCTTGCATCTCCTGCACTGGCAGGTGGAATCTTCACCCTCTGGGCCACCTGGGAAGCCCATAATAATAACAGCAGAACCTTACAGCTACTGTTTCTTATATGCTTTACTTACAATAATCCATTTACTATTCAAATGGCTCAAGGTGACGTCAAATTGCAATTCAGTGAGATCACTGTTTTGTCCACCAGTGGAAACACTCTCTCCCAAGGTACAAACATCTCCAAGTTAGCAGAGGTCAGAGTTCCTGGGAGAGGGAAGAAATATTCTGTGAGTTAACACTAAGAGAATCCACTCCCATTTCACTGTTTGATTCCCAGGTCCATGCATTCTAGTGATGGGAGAATCAGAGTCATATAGTCACTGACTCAAAGTATAAACTTCATCACTTTATTTCTTACTTTTATTTTTTTTAATTGATATTACTTTTGGCTGCATTGGGTCTTCATTGTTGCACAGGCTTTCTCTAGTTGCAGAAAGCAGGGGCTACTCTCTAGCTGCGGTGCGCGGGCTCTTCGTTGCAGTGGCTTCTCCTGTCGTGGAGCAGTCTCCAGGAGTTGCGGCTCAAGGGCCATTAGTTGTGACTCTCAGACCCTGGAGCTTGGCAGGTGTCAGTAGTTGGGGATGCAGGCTCAGAAGTTTCGGCTCCTGGGGTCTAGAGCACGGGCTCAGTAGTTGTGGCACATGGGCTTAATTGCCCCCTCATGGCATGTGGAAAATTCTCAGACCAGGATCAAACCTATGTCCCCTGCATTGGCAGGCTGATTCTTACCCGCTGTACCACCATGGAAGTCCCATGCTCACTTTAAAGGCACATGTAAGATAGGGGCCTATTCCTTCAAGGCATTGTTTCCCACGAACAGCGATAACTGAGTCTTAATAAGCCATTCCACCTTTCAGTTAGGGCAGTTTATTCTAAGTGTTAGAAGTTGCATAAGGCCACTGAGTCTATAATTATGAGACCATAGCTGTAAAATGAGTTCTTTGACCAGATGCAATGCTGTGGGGGTGCCTTGATAGTGGACTGGGCACTCTGAATTCACAGATACTGATGCTAGCAAAAGTTTTATAAGCAGAGAAAGAAAAGCGTATCTAGAATCTACCTGTTCCTATGAAGACAGATCGTTGTCCCCTCCACGATGAAAGAGATCCAGTATAATCAGGTGGCAGACTGTTCTCCTGGGGAATGGTGCCATATAGTTGATCTCTGCTATTTGCAGAAGAAGCACTCATCAGTAGTGGTAGCCAAGTCAGTCATGGAAAAGAGAAGTCCATGCATTGAGCCCATGTGGACAGCCTCCATCCTGGCCATCATGGACATTTTGTTCATGTGCCTACTCAATAAGTGTCTGGGGGAAAAGCCTGACTGACATCCAGAGAGTGTGTCATTTTTCCACCTGATTTATCTCCTCTGCAGCTGATATCCTTTCAAGAACATTCACATGGGACACACACAGCCTACATCCACTCTGAAGTGCATCCACATACGTCTCCCCTCTCCCCAAACTTCCTTGCCACCAATATCTGAATCTTGTTATGGGGTAGTTACTTAATAGCTTTCTCTTGTTTTCTTATTTTCCTATGGAAATTAGCCTGTTTAAACATTCTATCTTTAAAAGTTTAAATTTTGGTAATCTACATTTCCCTAAGAAATTATCCATGTCATCTAGTTTGCTATTTTATTTGCCTAGGGATCAGCAGAGAAAGCAGAGTTGTGGGACTTAAGTTTCTTCCACAGCAAAACACAGCAAATAAGTGGTAGTCTACCACTGTGCCCATCTACCCATCTACCAACCAATTTAATGATGTCAGAAACCTTGAGATCATTAGTGTAGAAATGGGTCAAAGGGGCAAAGAATTTGGAGAGGCTGACATTTCAGTTTAGCAGCAAAATACTTCCCCCAAAGAGATGACCTGAGTCCCACCAGACAGGTGTTATGACCCATGCTGCTGTGTTCTTTGTTCAAGAGAACAGGGAGAAAAGTAAAAAATAAAAATAAAACAAAAGCCAACAATTCTCATAAAGACCAAGTTAACAGAGAATTAATTAATAACATTTTTAACCTTAAGTATCTATACACTATATACTCCCAAGTATCTACACACTTCCTAAGAACGGGTGGTTTGTGGACTGTAAATTCCGTGAGGACAAGGGCTGTGACTTCCTGTCACCAGAGCAAGGGATCTGTGACAACAGTTGACAATCAACAGCCTCCATCAGTGGACTGCAAGCAAAGACAGTGGCACAGGTAGTTTAAAATGTTGATAACCTCCTTGACTTCTCCCCTTTCCACCTACAAACCAAGCCAACACGTGCTCTTACTTCTTTGCTCAAAACATCTTTCAGCATCTCCCCACGCACTGCCACCATCGTCTAGCACCTTCATAAATTACGCCTAGCTCTCCGCTACTAAGTGTTCCTCTTCAATCCAACCCCCTCACTGCGACTCTACAAATACTGTGTCACCTCTCTTGTCTACTCCATTCCTTATCCCTGGTTCTTAAAAAGAGAGATTGCTTCTATTTAAGATAAAATCTACTATCATCCTGAATTACAAACTCTCTTACTATCTGTCCTAAGTGAAAGAAAAATAAAACCTCATCACACTTTAGCCACAAGACTTCCTCCACACTACCTGGTCCCTGACTAGACTTTGCCACCAGGTAGACTTTGCACCTTCTGGAAGGAACTCCAAAAACCAGGAAGACCTCTTCCCCATTATCCAGGCAGCCCCTTCTCCACAAGATAAAGCAGGAAACTTTCAATAGTTGGAAGTCCCTTCCACCAGCTACATAGCTCCTATCCTTTCTTCAGATGGAGGGAACACCAACAGCCCATTGGACCCTTCACTTTCTGCCTGAAACCCTCTGGAACTTTGCCACCCCATTGATGCAGCAGAAAACAGTCATTCAAATCAGCAACCAGCCCAGCCCTGTTGTAACTCAGTAAGTGCTTTGCAACCATACTACCACACAAATTTGTGCCTAAGTGCTAGAGGCAAAAATTCAATCCCAGCATAAGTTCACAGCTCTCTAGTCATTCATTATTCCTAGGTGCCCACGTGCCATTAAAACCTCTACTCATCCCTCAACTGCCCAAATCCCTACTTCTGCCTTTCCCCAGTTCTCTGTCTTCTCAACATCAACCCCACCATTAGCAATCGCCTCTCCCAACAGCCTCTACCTCAAATCCCCCTGGGATACCACATGCCCCACAGCTCTCCAACAGGGAAGTTCTTTTTCCTCACTCCTGACCAAACATTCTCTTGGGGCTTCCCTCATAGCTCAGAAGGTAAAGAATATGCCTGCAATGCAGGAGACCCAGGTTCATTTCCTGGGTCAAGAAGGAAATGGCATTCCACTCCAGTCTTCTTGCCTGGAAAGTCCCATGGACAGAGGAGCCTGGTGAGCTACAGTCCATGGGATCACAAGAGTCGGACATGACTTAGCGACTAAACCACCACCTCATACCCAATGACCTTTGCTCCCAACCACTTTCCAGGCACCTCAAGTCACACTCACAGCAGAGCTTAGCACCCATAAAACTGCTTCACTTCCCCAGTAAGAATCTAAGCATTCCCACTGCACTTTGAATAAGTTAACACTTCTCATATGGATCCATAAGCCAGTCCTTTGCCTACCTCTCAGTGTTATCTCTGCATCTCCCTGCTCACTTGCCTGTGACCACATGAGCATTCTTCCAGAGCTGCAAACAGTGCAAAGTCCTTTCCAGACCTGGGGCCTTTGTACCTGGAGTCCTCTTGCCAGAAATGCCCTTCTCCTGGCTCTTTGCTTGGGTGATGCTCATCCTCAGGCATGGTACATCTGAATTCCTGACCAAAACCTTATATGTCAGCTCTTGGTAAGTAGGTTTCCATCCTCCATTGTCTCTATATCCATAGAACACTGTTTGTTTCCTAAGAGGTCTACAACTTCCTTTTTCAGTAACTAAGCTTAATTTCTATTTTGACCTATTATTCCCCTGGTGGGAGAAATGAAAAAAATTAGATATTTCAAAGCAATTCTATTCCCATTTTTTAAAAGGGGTAACCAGGGTTAGCTGCTGAGGGAAAAAAAAGAGACTTCTTGGGTTTTGCTTCCTCTCTCCCTGATGTTAAGCTCTGGAAAGAATACAAAGTGGTGAGGTACGCAGTGGTGATGGGAGTGGGGTGAGGTGGAGCCTGGTCCCCATGTCTGGCCTCCACTGAGAGAATCTCCCTCCCATGAGGCCATCAGTCTCCACAGGTCACTGTGACACCTTCATTAGATGTGATGTTATAATTTCATGACTGTAAACCTCTCCATGTATCTGTCTTGGTTTCCATGGGGCCTGGTACTGGTTGGATCCATCTTAATGAATGCTCAGGAAATATTGAAATCGACTCATCCCAAGATCTGGGTCATCAGTGATGCATGAAAGAAAGTCGGATACCCATGCTAGGTCTGAGGCTCAGAGCCCCAAGTGGGCTGCAATAACACTTCTTCTTCTATGGTTTCCTAATATATTTTAGGGCTCACAGAAGATTCACAAGTCCTTCTTGTGAGAAGAATCACACAAGATTCACAAGTGAATTCACAGAAAATTAACAAGTCACTCCACCTACTGTGACATAGAATTTTAGAGACACAGATGGCTTAAAGATGTCTGACTTCATGAGTCTGACTCCTTAAGGTGTTCCACAAAGTAAGATCCAGAGAAAGGAAGTTAATTGTCTTAAGTAACAAAGAAGTTAGCAAGGGTGGGACTAGAACCCAGGTCAATTAATGTCAAGTTCTATGTCCTTTCACAAGATGATGCAGCATATATCACGTCAGCCCCATGAACCTTATTGGATCCATGCACCAAGTCCAATCTGTGGGTTACTTTGGTCTCATAAATCACTGGCTTAATTTTCCTTTTTTTAAATATAAAATTTTATTTGAATATAATTGATTTATAATATGTTAGTCTCAGGTACACAGTAAAGTGAATCAGTTATACATATAAATATATCTACTGTTAAAGGTCATTACAGAGTATTGATTGAGTTCAGTTCAGTCACTCAGTCGTGTCTGACTCTTTGCAACCCCATGGACTGCAGCATGCCAGGCTTCCCTGTCCATCATCAACTCCCGGAGCTTGCTCAAATTCATGTCCTTTGTGTCAGTGATGCCATCCAATCATCTCACCATCTGCCATCCCCTTCTCTTCCTGCCTTCAATCTTTCCCAGCATCAGGGTCTTTTCCAATGAGTTGGCACTTTGCATCAGGTAACCAAAGTATTGGCGCTTCAGCTTCAGCATCAGTCCTTCCCATGAATATTCAGGACTGATTTCCTTTAGGATTGACTGGTTGGATCTCCTTGCAGTCCAAGGGACTCTCAAGAGTCTTCTCCAACACCATACTTCAAAAGCATCAGTTCTTCAGTGTTCAGCTTTCTTTATGGTTCAACTCTCACATTCTTACATGACTACTGGAAAAATCATAGCTTTGACTAGACGGACCTTTGGTGGCAAAGTAATGGCTTTGTTTTTTAATAATGCTGTCTAGGTTGGTCATAGCTTCTCTTCCAAGGATCAAGCATCTTTTAATTTCATGGCTGCAGTCATCATCTGCAGTGATTTTAGAGCCCAAGAAAATAAAGGCTGTCACTGCTTCCATTGTTTCCCCATCTATTTGCCATGAAGTGATGGGACCGGATGCCATGATCTTAGTTTTTTGAATGGTGAGTTTTAAACCCAGCTTTTTCAGAGTGTTGATCAGTGACTGGTTTTCAAAGTGTTTGCAACAGATATTTATTGTTTACATGTACCACTTGTAAATAAATGCCACTTTATTGCTTACATCACCTTGACTGTCTACTGTGTGCATATATCACATCACTTACAGGTACTGTGTTTCATGCTGATTGCATGTATTCTATTGGCTCCAATGCCACTAGAGTAGGTTATATCATTACCCTCTTTATTTGCTGCTTCTCACTGTAGAAGGAATATACATACATCCCCTCTGCCATGTGACCTGCATTACTTTTCTGTGGGAGGAAAATACTTCTCGCCCTTTTGCTATCAGGCTTAAGCATAGGAAACTTTTGGCCAGTAGGATGTGAGCAAGGTGATGTGTGTCACTTTTGAGCAGAAGCTTTAGGAGGTACCATACTAACTGAAGTAAGTCAGGCTAAGACAAATATTATATGATATCACTGATAGTGGAATCTAAAAAAAGATACAAGTAAGCATATTTACAAAACAGAAATAAACTCACAGACACAGAAGATAAACTTATCTCTACCAAAGGGTAAAGGTCAGGGGAAAAAGATAAATACAGAGCTTGGAATCACCATATGCCCACTACTATACATAAAATAGATTCCTAACAGGGGCCTACTGTATAGCACGGGGAACTGTATTCAATATCTTGTAGTAACATATAAAGGGAAAGAATATGAAAAAGAATAGATTGATACATACATACATATAACTGAATCAGTTTGTTGTATACTTGAAACTAACACAACATTGTAAATCAACTATGTGCTATGCTGTGCGTAGTCACTCAGTCATGTCCGACTCTTGGTGATCCCATAGACTGTAGTCCACCAGGCCCCTCTGTCCGTGGGGATTCTCCAGGCAAGAATACTGGAGTGGATTGCCATACCCTCCTACCGGGAATCTTCCCAATCCAGGGATTGAACACAGGTCTCCTGCATTGTAGGTGGATTCTTTACCATCTGAGCCACCAGGGAAGCCCAAATCAACTACATTTCAATTCAAAAAGAAAATAATACCTTCTTTTATACCTTCCTGTTTGTAAGTTGGAATAAATGTTCCCAATGTCTCTATTGTTTTCCTTTGTAAGCCTCACCATACGTCCATTCACACTTGAATGAAAGTGAAAGTCACTCCATCACGTCTGACTCTTTGTGACCCATGGGTTATCAATGCATGGAATTCTCCAGGCCAGAATACTGGAATAGGTAGCCTTTTCCTTCTCCAGGGGATCTTTCCAACCCAGGGATCGAACCCAAATCTTCCACTTTGCAGGCAGATTCTTTACCAGCTGAGCTACAAGGGAAGCACATTCACACTTGAATAGACTCGATGTAAATATATTAGAGAATGAAATTAGATAACTAAAGATTCATTTTTGTACCTCCATTTTAATAGTGAGGCATCATAGTTTCTAAAACTTTTGTAACATAAAAAGTCTAATTTGACCTACCCCTAAAGATGCTTTCACACTGCGGTGCTGGTAAAGACTTGAGAGTCCCTTGGACAGCAAGGAGATCAAACCAGTCAATCCTAAAGGAAATCAACCCTGAATATTCATTGGAAGGACTGATGCTGAAGTTGAAGTTTGGCCACCTCATGCAAAGAGGCAACTTACTGGAAAAGACCCTGATGTTGGGAAAGATTGAGGGCAAGAGGAGAGAACAACAGAGGATAAGATGGTGAGATGGCATCACCAACACAACAGACATGAGTTTTAGCAGACTCCAGGAGACAGTGAAAGACAGGGATGCCTGGTGTGCTGCAGTTCATGAGGTCGCAAAGAGTTGAATGTGACTTAGTGACTGAACAATGACAAAAGATCATTTTATATAAGATATTGCCATAAGTTGTAATTTTCTCCTATGCATACATATTTTACCCAAATGGTTCCATGCTGTATATTCTTTGCAGTAACCTGTTGCATGGTAAATTATTCTATTGTTTTTCAATCATTCTGTCAGATTCTTCAAAAATATGTATTAAAAAATAGGGAGGGAGGTGGGAGGCAGGTTCAAGAGGGAAGGGACATATGTATACCTATGACCGATTCATGTTGATGTATGGCAGAAACCATCACAATATTGTAAAGTAATTACCCTCTAATTCAAAATTTTTTAAAAAGGGGGAAATGAATGAAAACATTAATAAAAGAGTCATCATGTAGTAATATTTCAACCTTTATTCCTTTTTCTCTGTCATAAGACTGGCACTTCCAGATAGGACTACCTCCTTCAGGTGGGATCCAAGAATCAAATGGCAGAAGATCACAGTCTGCTTACAACTGACATGGAAAATGAACACTAAATGAACTTTCACTGCTGTAAGCCACTGGGATCAGGGAGTTGTTTCTCATTGCACCATAAGTATCAAGTTGATCAAGACAGCCGTGTTAGTTTCATGTCCCACCTTTGTTCAACTGACCAAGTACTACACTGGTTCAACTGTACAATGTTAGTATCATACATTATAGATACTCCACCTTTTCTCAACATTGGACATTCTACATTAGATTTTGCCTGTCTTATTCACCAGGTCACTCTGCCCTTCCCCAACACTCTCAGAAAAGCCCCCTGGATGTCTTTGTTCCTCAGACTGTAGACCACAGGGTTAAGGAGGGCAGAGAAGACATTATAAAAGAGTGAGATCTGCTTGTCTCGCTCAGGGGAATACCTTGAATTGGGCTTCATGTAGATGTAGGTGGCTGGAGCATAGAAGAATGTGATCACAGTCAGGTGGGAAGCACAGGTAGAGAAAGCCTTGCAGCGGGCCTGCATGGACTTAATCTTGAAAACAGCCTGGGCAATACGGATGTAGGAGGCCACAGTGAGGGACAGTGGGGCAACAGCCATCAAGACACTGATGACCGAGTCCACCATTTCAACGACATGAGTATCCATGCAAGCCAAATTTCGTACTGAAGGACCTTCACAGATGTAGTGGTTGACCATGTTGGGCCCACAGTATGGCAGGCTCATGGTCAAAAAAGTGCGGATAAGAGAGAAGAAGAAACCACAGGCCCAGGTCCCAGCTGACAGCTGTGTGCACAGGCCCCAGCTGAGGATCACAGTATAACGCAGTGGATAGCAGATGGCCACGTATCTGTCATAGGCCATGACTACAAGCAAAAACACTCAGTCAAGGCCAGGGCACTAAACATGTACATCTGTAGCCAACAGCCAGCAAAGGAGATGGTCTGAGATAGAGAAAGAAGATGTACTAACATCTGGGGCATGGTGGTAGTTACACAGCCTATATCCAGCAGGGAGAGGATACAGAGGAAGAAACACATGGGAGTGTGGAGATGCATGTCCAGGCATACCAGGGTGATGATGAGCCCATTGCCAAGGACTGAGCTCAGGTAAAGAAGAAGGAAGGCACTGAAGAGGATCCTGTTGGTCGTGGGGTCACTGGAGAAGCCAAGCAGGATAAATTCAGAAACCCAGCTTTGGTTCTGACCTGGAGACATCCACATGATGGGCCTATAAGAGGATCACATTCATTTAACAGCCATCTAAAATATGATAGTTTAGTAAGATGTGGAGGCAGAAGCTCTAGGATTTTAATCTTGAGCCCACTACTCACCTCGTGCCTTGCACAGTTACTTAACCTCTCTGAGCCTCAGGCTCCTCATCTATAAAACATGGCTAATAACACTCATTTCTCAGGGTTTTTAGGAGGAGTTGGGGCAATGCATATGAAGCATCTCATAATAATACAATGCCTAAAAACCTAAATAGTAGTAAACACTCATTTGCAATTTCCCCAGTCTTACTTCCCAGCTCTCAGTGGACAAACTGGTCACTCAAATGTCTAGCAACAATCAATTTACAGCTATCCACTCCAGCCCCCAAACCTGCAGAAGTGGCCTTCCCCTCTGCCTTAGAGTTCATTTGTCTGGATGTGCTACAAGCTTCTCCTTGCCCTATAAATTTGTCTCTTTAGCAGATGAGAGTGGAAGGCGTTTCCAATAGAAGGAGATACCGGGGCAATGAGATGATGGCAGCAGGAAGGCACTTAGCTTGGGACTTCAATTCTCCTTCCTCAGTTATTCAGGCAGAGAGCCAGTGGGTTGGTGTGGACCTGTCATGGTCACATACTCAGGCCACACACGCTCTCCCCACCCGGTGGCCACTTCTAGGAGAGCTCTGGCCTGTGGCTCCATCCCAACTCCCAGTAACAGACTGTGTTCTTGTGACAGTCACACCCTCTTTGAAAAGTTTGAGCTCAGTCTTTCTTTCTCTGGTGGAGGAAGATAGGAAGATAGGAGAAGAGCAGGAGGAAGGAGGGAAGTATCTTCTAAATCCTTAGCCTCTGTGTATTCTTCTTAAGCCACAAGGTAGAAGCTTCTTTATATATAAATTTATATATATACATATATTCCAACTTCTGGATCTCAGAGACTTCTCTTTCATCCCTTTCAGCAGTTATGTACATTTTACCAGTTAAAATTCTAGGTATTAAATTTTCTGTGTTCACAAGACTGTTGTGTTCTGTCTTCTGCCAGGATCCTAATTGATGCAGATGCTAAATCTATGGGGAATGAATTTGATAAGGAATAGAATTTACAGTTACAAGAATCTATCCATTGCATGAGACAAGTGCTCGGGCCTGGTGCACTGGGAAGACCCAGAGGGATCGGGTAGAGAGGGAGGTGGGAGGGGGGATCAGGATGGGGAATACATGTAAATCCATGGCTGACTCATGTCAATGTATGACAAAAACCACTACAATATTGTAAAGTAATTAGCCTCCAACTAATAAAAATTTTAAAAAAAGAATCTATCCATAAAGCAATTATTAATTACAAAAGGAAAAAGTGGTAGCTATCAGTGGAAAAACTAGACAACATCTTAACTGAGTGATTAAAATTAACATCACCAATAAGGAGCAGATAGACATTATGTGTCTCCATATGTGAAAATCTAACAATATATCACCTATATATTTTCAGCCACAAAAAACAAAATCTGAATCTAGTCATGAGGAAACATCATAGAATCCTACATTGAGGAGTATTCTATAAAATAATTAGATTCTGATCTTCAAAAAATAACTATCATGAAAGACAAAGAAGGCTAAGAATATGTAATAGACACAAGGCAATTAAAAAGATAACAACTAATGCAAAAGTAGACCTGGCAGCGGGAACGCTAAAATAATATTAATATTAGTTTGACAATTGATAAAACTGCAATATGAATTAGATTAGTTTAGATAAGTGCATCACTGTTAAAAACCCAGTATTTGATAACTACTGTATAAGAGAATGGGCTTCCCAGGTGGCACTAGTGGTAAAGAACCCACCTGCTAATGCAGGAGACGTAATAGACAAGGATTTAATTCCTGGGTTGGGAAGATCTCCTGGAGGAGGGCATGGCAACACACTCCAGCATTCTTGCCTGGAGAATCCCAGGGACAGAGGAGCCTGGCAGGCTATAGCCCATAGGGTTGCACAAAGTCAGATACAACTGAAGCGATTTAGCACGCATGCACCTAAGAGAATCTCCTTATTCTCTTACATCTTAGGAACTATTCTCTGAAGACATAGAGGGTAAAGGAACATGATGTTTGTAAATTATTCTCAGAAAGTCCTGAAAATTATAATAATAACTGCTTAAAATCAATAAATCTAAGTATTAGGGACATACAGGATTTCTTTGTAGTACTCTTTCAGCTTCTTTGATGGTTAAGTAATTTCCAAAAATAGTTTTCAAAAATTATTTTTAATGTTAAATAAAAACTTTTTCAGACAAACAAAATATGAGCTCGTTTAAAAGGGAGTTCTTCACACAGAAAAAAAATGTCTGAAACACAAAAATGCAAAAAGAAATGAAGAGTCCCTCAGGGAAAGGATCAATATGTATTAATAATGAATACAAATCAATAATAAAATTTTGTGGGATTTAATGCAAATGAAAGACAAGATGACAGCAAAGAACAAAAGAACAAGAAATACAACGGGTAAGTAGAGTTAGTGTTCTAAATATTTAGCATAATTGGAAAAGTGGTCAAATGAACCACTTGCATTAGACTGTGATTAGTCAAAGATTTATGTTAATATATCTAGGACAAATCAATAAAAGAATAAATAATATATAGCCAACAACCTAAAATAGGAGAAAATGAACTAATAAAATACTCATCAATCCAGAATAAAGCTCTTTTGAGTGAGGAAAAAGATCAAATATAAAATAAGTCAGTCAATAGAAAATAGTGGAACTTAGGATGTAGTTACTTTAAATGCAAAAGGACTAAATATTTTCATCAAAGGTTATTTTAAAACAGAGTTTTTAAAAACTACATGTTATCCACCAGAAACATTATTTGCTCATTCTGCAATATGTAAATATGCCAAAATAACATGTTCTTCAACTTAACAATGTTACATCAGTTATATCTTAATAAAGCTGTATTTCTTTTTGAAATACACCTTAATAAGGTCAAGACACTCTAGGAAGAAATATTGCCATGCAAACATTAACCAAAAGAAACTTTGTAGCTTCATGAAACATTTATAGAAATTGACTGTGTGCTACATCATAAGAGTAAATTCAGAAAAATCCAAAGGGTGAGAATCATTCAGAGTATACTCTTAACCATGAGATAGGCTAGGAGTCAAAGTAAATATAACAGGTAAGTACCAGACTCATTCAAAATTATTCTAGCATACACTTCTAAATAATTTATAAGATACAAAATCAAAATGGAAATTAGTGTATGTTAAAATAAATAATGATGTAAATAACATTATCAGAGCTTAGGAAAAAGTCTATAGTCTTAAATGCATATGTTAGAATATGTTTAAAAGGCTAAAATTGAACAACTAAATTTCATCTCAACAAACTAGAAAAGAAGCCCTAAATCAAAACCAAAACAAAGTTGAAGGAGGGAAATAATAAAGATAAGAGCAGAAAACAAGGAAACAGTAAACAAAATTACAATAAATAAAAACTGACAAAGCCTGAAGTTCATTCTTTGAAATAATTTATAAGTTATTAGCAAGACTAATAAAGAAAATTAAATAAAACACAAATTATCATCATCAGGAATGAAGAGGGGAACATTACTATAGATCCTACTGTCATTTTAAAGTTAATTTTAAAACTTACAAACAATTTTATAACAATAAATTTGATAACTAAACAAAATAGACAAATGAAAACACAAATTACCAAAGCTGACAAACAAGAACTAAAAATCAGAAGAATCCATTATCTTTCCACAAAGCTGAATCTATAATTTTAAACTTTCCTAGAAAGAAAACTAGACTCAAGACAGATTTACTGGTGAATTTTTCTAACATTTAAGAGAGGAATAATACCAATCATAACAAATTCTTTCAAAGCATTAAAGAAAAAGAGTGAATATTAACCAACTCATTTTATAAGACTAGTATAAACTCAATACAAAAATAACAAAAACTGTTCTCCACAGTAGCTGTACTAGTTTGCATTCCCACCAACAGTGTAAGACGGTTCCCTTCTCTCTACACCCTCTCCAGCATTTATTGTTTGTAGACTTTTGGATAGCAGCCATTATTTTGACCTGCGTGAGATGGTACCTCATTGTGGTTTTGATTTGCATTTCTCTGATAATGAGTGATGTTGAGCATCTTTTCATGTGTTTGTTAGCCATCTGTATGTCTTCTTTGGAGAAACATCTGTTTAGATCTTTGGCCCATTTTTTGATTGGGTCGTTTATTTTTCTGGAATTGAGCTGCAGGAGTTGCTTGTATATTTTTGAGATTAATTACAATATTGTAAAGTAATTAGCTTCCAATTAAATCATTAAAAAAACAACAACAACAAAAAAAGAAAACATATAAGAACGAAAAAGCATAAATGAATCTCATGGGGCTTGTTGCAAAATTCCTTTACAACATATCAGCAAATTTAATTTAGCAATATATTAAGAAGGATAATATATCACAATCATATTGGGTTTATTATAAGAATTCAAAGTTTATTTAGCAAACAATGTAATTCATCTGATTATAGGAAGTAAAGGAGAAAAATCATGTGATTAACTTAGATATAGAAAAAGCATCTGGTAAAAAAAAGTCAACAATCAATTAAGATTAGAAATAAACTTTTTAGCAAAGTAGAAATACAAGGGAACTTTCTTAATGTAATAAATATTCTCTCCAGTAAAGAAGAAGCCACCTACAGCAACTAGCATGCTACATGGTGAAACACTGATAACTTATTAACACTGAAAGTGAAACAAAAATGTTCATGTTACTATTTCTTTTGACTATTGTATTAGTGGTCCTAGGTAGTGAGATAAATCAAGAGAAATAAACAAAAGACCAAAGGATTGGGAAGGAAGAACTATCAGTATTTGCAGAATACCTAATTGTATAGGTAGAAAATCTTTACAAACCCAAAGAGAAACTGGAATTAATAACTATACAAAAATCAAACATCTTTCTCTATACCAGGAACTAGAAAATTACTTATAAGAACATTTAAAAAAACAAATATGTATCAATAACTTTAATAAAGTATGTGTAGAAAAGCATTATTTAGAGAAATAAAGGTAGAGCCAAGTAAATGGAGGAATATGCCATGTTTGTGCATGAGGGGTATGTAGGACAATTCAACATTATCAATATGTATAATTGATTTATAGATTCAATGCCAGTCTAAACCTCCACAATTTTTTTCCCACAGAAAATGGACACTTTGGTTGTAATATTTATATGGAAATGCTAAAGAATCTTGAAGGATAAAACAAAACCTGAAGGACTTACCAGGTATTAACACTTCCTATGGGGCTTTCCTGATAGCTCAGTTGGTAAAGAATCTGCCTGCAATGCAGGAGACCCCAGTTTGATTCCTGGGTTGGGAAGATCCCCTGGAGATGGGGTAGGCTACCCACTGCTGAATTCTTGGGCTTCCCTTGTGGCTCAACTGGTAAAGAATCCACTTGCAATGTGGAAGACCTGGGTTTGATCCCTGGATTGGGAAGATCCCCTGGAGATGGGAAAGGCTACCCACTCCAGTATTCTGGCCTAGAGAATTCCATGGACTATGTAGTCCATGGGGTCACAAAGATTAGATATGACTGAGCAACTTTCACTTTCAACACTTACTGTAAATCTGCAATAACTAAGCTAGCATGACATTGGCACAAAAATAAACCGGAGATAATATTTATGGAACAAAATAGAGTCCATCACAGACCTGTGAATATAGAGCCATCTGATTCATGACAGAGCTGATTCTACAATGCAATGGGGAATGCATGGTCTTTTCAATATATTCTGCTGGATCCTGTGGATATTCACACAGGGAAAAAAAATTCATTAAATCCTCCCTCACATGGTACACAAAAACTAATTCCAGATATAGTATAGCTTTAAATGGTAAAAATAGAACAATAAATTATCAGAATCAAACACAAAAAAATATCTATGTCACCTTGTAATAGGCAGAAATTTCTTAAACAGGAGTCAAAAAGCACTGCTGCTGCTGCTGCTAAGTCGCTTCAGTCGTGTCTGATTCTGTGCAACTCCATAGACGGCAGCCCACCAGGCTCCGCCGTCCTGCTAGCCATAGAGAAAAAATGATGAATTATATATCTTGGTATGATCATACATGCCAATGTAATGACATAAAATTATATATATATTATATGTACATAAAATTATATATGATAATACGTGCATATATAATATGTATGTATAATATATATATAATATAATGTGTGTATATATTATATATATATAGTAAATGTATATAATATATATAGGCTTCCCTGGTGGCTCAGATGGCAAAGAATCTGCCTACAATGCAGGAGACCGGGTCTTAATTCACAACAGCCCAGCTCTCTAGGAAACAGGGGAGTGGGAACAAATCATTATGGTCCCGATGTCATTGTTGAGGACTTCTCCCAGCATAACCATCATTGGCCTTTCGTGACGTCTCTTAGCTGAACTTGGAGATATGGAGCTAGGAAATCCATTTTCTGTTTCTAGTTCTTATAACATGGCTTGGCAGAGAGGAACTATCCATATACATTTGCTACATGAATAAATGGAAGAAGGAAGGGGGTCTAGGAGAAAGAATGGGAGGGGACTGAGGTGTGAGGTGGGGAGGAAAGGAGAGTGGGGAACAAGGGAGGGGCTGGAGGGACGCTGAGACCCAAGCACAGACAGGACCCAGGGGCTGGCTGACCTGGTGCCTCTGAACTGCAGCCCCACAGAGGCCTGGATCCCACCCATAGCCCTAAGCACAGTGACCATCTCACCCCTCAGGCATTCACAGGTCACAGAGAGACTGTCACTTGTTCTTAAGGGAAAGAACTGAACAGGAAGTGCCCAGGGCAACTGAGTCCAGTGAGCCAGGATTCCAGGTATCCCAGTCTCCAGAGAAGCACTAGGCTTCTGAGAGATGGAAGGATGAATCCCCTGCCTTCTCTCTATTGCTCAGCTCTTCGCACTTGACCTGACCAGCCTGGCTCCTGAAGGCCTTGCCTGTCAGGTTCTCAGGTGTAGATGGAGCTTTGGCCAATCCAAGCTCCTCCCAATGGGCCACGATGCTGAGGCTTTATGGTCCTGCCTCCTTCCCAGGTTTTTCTGGGAGAGTGGGTGGAGGACCATCCCTCTGCTGCCTGCTACCACCATCCCTGTCTCTGGTGGGGATGCCAAGATGGAATTCTCTGCCTGTTGTCAACAAGAACCCCACAAGGAAGAGGTCCCTGTGGACAGAGCAAGAGAAAACCACACCCTACATGCGGAGGCATCATGACCTGTCTGTTTTCTTTTCCAGCCTTCTGAGGGATATGACTGGCTCAGGGGAGAGGCTACTGTGCCTGGTCACCTTGTAGAGATGACAAGAACTGAAGGCCTCATGCTGATTTCCCTCTTACCTTCTTAACCCCATGTCCAACTTGTCAATTAGACCAAGAATGATTCAAATCCCTATTCCTTATTGAACCATCTTGGACAAATCAAAATCTTCCTCCATTCCACAGAAAAACTTGGACATGATGATACTTATGACTTGACCATGGAGCGCAAACCTTATACAGATCTTGAGCCAGGTCCTGGCAAAAGACATCTGGAAAGTAGGATCAGCTGCATGTTACATACAAGGAGGTCGAGAATCTGAATCAGGCTCTGACATGTTCTAGTACCATTCTCTTAAACTTGCTGTTATTCTGCCTCCATGTTCACCTCTGGAAAAAGACAATAATAATATCTTAATAACCCAACTTTCTGGGGTTGCTGAGAGAATTCAGTGAGACGCTGTGGTGAGATTCCTGCACAAGTCTTGCCTATGCCGCCCATGACTGAGTTCCCATCCTGCCTCCTGTCTGCACCTCGGTTCCTCATCCCTTCAGGAAGAGAAGTTTGGGCTCAGAGGTCCCTCTCAGTCGGCCACAGGTTCACTGACATTTGTCACTGAACTCAGAGGTAGGGAGAGATGTATGGAGCTCTCTGGCCATACATCTGGCCACGATGGGTATATCTACCCAACACGGAAACCAGAAAACAATACAACTCAGAACTGCCCCCTCACCTCCCAGGATGGATTGTTAGGTGTTTACCAGCACGCCGCTGCTTCCAGTCCTGAGTCCTAAGAAGCCAGACGTCTCAGGATGACCTAGTGGCTTCCCACTCTGCTATTGGCAGGGGTTGGGGGAGCTGGCAATGAGCGACCCTCGTCCAGCAGGAGCCCAGCCTAGAAGCTCAGACCCTCTCAGCCCAGTCCTCTTGCCTGACCCTGACAGAGGCTCCCAGACAGTGAGACACAGCCTTGCACAGTCCTCTGGACCCTCGCCAGCCTCCTCACATCCCTCAGCAGGGCCGACCATGGCCGAGGCCTTCTGAAGCAGAGCACGTGGAAGACCAGCTCTGCACTCAGGGAGCTCCCAGGCCCCACTGGCTCCCACCTTTAGGGATGAAGGCCAAGCGCACTCAGAGCCTACTGTGCACAGGCCCTGGGAGGCAGGGATCTGACAGATGAGAAACCAGTGTCAGAAAGGGTAAGGAGCTTGTCCAAACAAGATCAGAAAGCCTGATAACAGGAGGAGCCCAGAAGCACATGGAGGCCACCGCTACCCCCACTTGGCTCTGTCTTCTGAGGCAAGATTCAGTTTCCATTTCTCTAAAATGCAGCAGACTCTGTTCTTCTCTCACAGGTGATGACACAGACCCAGTGATGGCACACGTCAGCCCGATGCTCAGCACAGAATAACGCTTCATGAAAGTTAATCCCAACCCTATGTCTACTTCCTGATCCCGCTTCCCATTCCTTCTTCCTGGAATCACACCTTCCAGGGAGGGGACACATTCCCTCCTTCATGGCATCTCTGAGCTAGATCCACTGTGTGCCCCTGAACTGTCCCTGGGGTTAGGAGTACCTGAGGATTCCATCTGGGTACTTCCAGTTCTTTGTGAGGCGGGGGCGGGGGACTCTGATCCCAAGGCTCCCTGCAACCGTCAGCTGTTCCTCAGACTCAACTACAGTCTCAGAGGACCGCCCTGTGGGCATCTTCTCCTGTACCCCAACTTCCTCACTGCCCCCCTACACACACACATACGTCCTCCAGCCTGATGGACCCAGAGATTCAGGGAAGAGAGGGAGTTGGGCCTGGAACTCAGGACAGATGAAAACTTGTCTTGTTAATCCTTTTCTTCAGAACCAGAATGGAAATGATAACCAACTCTTCCCTGAGCCAGGCCCTAACTCTTCTCCCCCATGTCACTGACCCTCACTTCAGCTCTGAAGAGATAGCCCATGCAGGACCCATCTGTCCATTGGATAGATGAAGAAACTGAGGGAGGTGCAGTGACTTGCCCGAAGACAGAAGCAATCTAGGATCAAAGATAAGATGAAACTCATGCCATTCTGACTCTTTAAATGACAGAATTACTTAAAAGACTGTCAAGCTTGGTCCTACTACCCATCTATTCTCTGTACTCCAGGTAAGTGATATGATCTGGAAAAAATGAGGGATTTGGCAAAGATCATGCAGCTAGATAGTGGGAGAGCCAGCAACAGAGCCTTGTTACGAATCTCTTGGGCCAGGGCTGTGTCCACAATATCACAGTCTTCAGGGTTTGTGTCTAAACTAATGGCTCTACCTGAACTCTAACTGAAATCCTTCCTGCTGTCCTGGAGCTGGTTGTGACCACCAGTGGGGCTGGGCCAGAGTGGGGGGGTGCAGAGGGGGTTGGTATGAGGGGAAAGACTGGACTCTGGATGTTGAATTTTGAGCCAGGTGGGCCTGCAGGCCTCAAGGAGAAGATGGTGGGCTGCAAGAAGGGAAAAGCTAGGGCGGTGGCAGTCCTAATATCCAGGGACTCTGTAATTAGCCCCAGGCTGAGAATGCTTCTGGGAGGGGTTCCATGGGAATTAGCTCTCCTTTGCTAAGACAGGTATCCTAGAAAGTTTCTGGGTTTATATCTGGGGAGGGAACTGAGGGAAACAGTAGCAGTTGCTGATGGTACTAATGATCAAGAGCATCTTAGTGGTCCTTTGAGACAGCCTTGCACACAAAGCACTTTCATGTATATTTTCTCATCAGGTCCTCCCAACACACCTAGGAGGGAGGTGTAATGGTCCATGTTTTACAGATGATGACAATGATGGAGACAGATACTCACTGAGCACTTATCATGGACTAAGTCCTGAGGGAGTCATTGATGCGGTTTTGGTCACTTCGCTGCTCTCTAAGTCAGAAGGGGCTTCAAGGTCAACATGTCCAGTTCCCTACTCTCTTTTACAGCCATGAAAATTGAAGCTCAGGGGAGGAAAGTCACTGGTCTGCATGAGGTAGTGTGTAGGGGATTAGAACCTAGAAGTTCTCCCTCCCAGCCATGGACCCATTCCATTGACTCTATGCTCCGTCCTCTGCTTTGTTCTCTAGGAATTTGAAGAGCTGTCCATCTGTGCAGTAATAATTAATTAGTTGCAGGTATCTTACCATGCATGCCCTCAGCATCTTGATTCCTGGGTGTTTGTATCCCCCAAGACTAAATCTTGTGTGAGCCAACCAAAGTACATGTAGATCAGAGAAGATAACAGGATTACTGTTGCTTGGTCACTAAGTTGTGTCCAGTTCTTTTGTGACCCCATGGACTATAGCCCACCAGGCTCCTTCTGTCCATGGGATTTCCCAGGCAAGAGTGCTGGAGTGGGTTGCCATTTTCTTCTCCAGCAGATCTTTCTGACCCATGGGTCAAACCTAGGTCTCCTGCATTGGCAGGCAGGTTCTTTACCACTGAGTCACCAGAAAATCCCCTGAAAGTGTTAGTAGCTCAGTCATGTCCAAAATTTTGTGACCCCATGGACTATAGCCCACAAGGCTCCTCTCTCCATGGAATTCTCCAATAATGCCAACAACAAAACAATAACAATGATGGTGGTAAAAATAATAATAAGAGCAAACCTTATAAGCATTGCTTCTTATGTGTTTTACTTATAATAATCCATTTAATATTCAAAACATCCCTATGAGTTAATATACAAAATATATAAACAGCTCATATAACTCAATATTTAAAAACCCAATAAAAAAATGGAAGACCTGAATAGACAAATTTATAAAGAAGACAGATTGACACCTAACAAGCAAGTGAAAAGATGCTCATCATCACTAATTATTACAGAAATGCAAACCAAAATATCAGTAAAATATCACCTGTTAGAATAAATATCATAAAAAATCTACAAATAATAAATGTTGGAGAGGAGAAATAGAACACTTGCACACTGCTGGTAGGAATGGAAATTGGTACAGCCACTGTGGAAAATAGTACGGAAGTTCCTTTAAAAATTAAAAATAGAACTGCCATATGGTCTAGCTATTGCACTCCTGGGTATGTATCCAATAAAAAAAGGAAAAACACGAATTTTAAAAGATACATGCACCCTCATGTTCAGAACAGCACTACTTATAGTAACTAAAATATGGAAGCAACCTAAATGTCCATGTACAGATGAATTGATAAAGAAAAAGTGATGTATACATACAATAAAATGTTATTCGGCTTCAGCCATAAAAAAAAGAATGAGATTCTGCCATTTATAGCAACATGGATGGACCTAGAAAATATTATGCTTATTGAAATAAGTCAGACAAAGACAAATACTGTATGATAACAGTTATATGTGGAATCTAAAAAGTAATACACATTAATGCATATGCAAAAGAGAAACAGACTCACAGTTATAGAAAGTGAACTAGTTTTCTATGTGAAGAGGAAAGGGAGAGGGGGAGATTAAGGATATGTGATTAAGAGATACATATTAAGTATAAACTAGATAAGCAACTAGGATATACTGTATAGCACAGGGAATTATAGCCATTATCTTCTAATGACTTTTATTGGAGCATAATCTGTAAAAATACTGAATCACTATGTTGCACACCTGAAATTAATATGATATTGTAAATCAACCATACTTCAATTTTTTTTAATTCCTAGGACAGGAGTTACAGATGGTGCTGTAATCTTTATGATTTTGCAGAGGAAGAAACTAAGTCATAAAGATTTAGTAGTGTGACAAATGTCCTATAGCCACTAACTGGCAGATTAGGACTATAGACGGTTTAACAACTGGGACTTCCCTGGTGGTCCAGTGGTTAAGAATCCACCTTCCAATGAAGGGGACATGGGCTTGATCCCTGTCTGGGGAACTAAGACCATACACCTCAACTACCAAAGCCCACATGCTCTGGAGCCCACATGCCACAGCTAGAGAATCTGTGCGCTGCAACAGAAGATCCCACATCCAGCTGTCCTGGTAATGAGTCAAGGGCTTGTTTCCACTGCACCAGTCTCTCCCAGAACACAAAGCAGGAAAAGAGGAAACCCACATCTGCTGAGGCTCAGAAAAGTGATGTGACTTGCCCACCAACACAGCTCACAGTAGCAGATACAAGAATTAAATCCTAGTGGACTAACTTCATTACTTCTGTGTTCCCGTCTCACCTGCAAAGCTCAGAGGCACTCTCAGGAGCATACACAGGAGTGTTTTGAGACTCAGGATATAGAACTAGGAGGGACAGGGGAACAAGAGCCCTGGGAAGTCAGCTGTGATAGGGTTTGAGGAAGAGTTCTAGTGCTCAGACCTGTGCTGCCCAGAAACCCAGGAGGTAGAGTACTTCAGTTTCCTGTTGCTGCTGTAACAAGCTGTCATAAACTTAGTGGCCCTAAATGACACAAATGCATTCTCTTATAATTCTGGAGGTCAGACGTCCAAAGTGAATCTTGAGCTAAAATCACAGTGTTTGCAGATTTGGTTCTTCCTGGAGCCTCCAGGGTAGAATCTGTTCCTTACATCTTCCAGTTTTTAGAGGCTACTTTGGTGTCCCTTGGGCTGTAACCACATCACTCCAACCTCTGCTTCCATGTTCACATCATCCTCTTCTACTTTGACCTTCTTGCCTTCCTTCTAATAAAGACCCTTGTGACTATATTTAGAGCCCACCTGGCTACCCCTGGATCATCTCCCCATCTCAGAAGTTTAATTTAATCACACACACAAACTCCCTTTTGCTATATAAGGTAACATTCACAGGCTCCAGGACTTGTGACATCCTTGGGGAGCCATTTTTCAACCTACAACATAGGGTCTCCAAAAAATCCCCCTCAGTCAGCTCACTCCACGAGAACTTTCCTGGTTTGCTGAGGCCCCAGGAAGCTCATCAGCATGAAGCTAATTCAGCAGGTGAATGTGCTCTCTAGAAAGTACACAGAATAGGTATAAGAGACCCATTGTAACCTGAGGCTCCACCAAGATTTCCAATCCAGACTCTACTTTTGACTGTGGGGCCTCCTTGTCTCTTTGTCAGTAACAGTAACAACTGCAAGAGTCCCCAACCTCCCAGGAATGCAAGATTAGTTTAACATTTGAAAATCAATTGATGTAATATACCATATCAATAGAATAAAACACAGAAACCACATGAGCTCTTACCATGTATTTCAATAGATGGAATAAATGAAATTAAGCAAAGTCTATTTATAATAGAATCAAAATAATGAAATCCTTAGGAATATATTTAATAAAAGAAGTACAAAACTATACTCTGAAAACTATAAAACATTGTTTAAAGAAATTAAGACGATCTATATAAATAGAAAGACATCCCAGGTTCATGTATCAGAATAATGAACTCTGTTAAGATGTGAATATTTTCTAAATTGTCTACAGATTCAACACAATCCCTATCATAATTCCACTGGCATTTTGCAGAAATTGGAAAGTTGATCCTAACATTCGTAACAACCTAGATGGATGGGATGGGAAGGGAGGTGGGAGAAATGTTCAAATGGGAGGGGACATGGGTAAACCTATGGCTGATTCACGTTGATGTTTGATAGAGACCAAAGCAATACTGTAAAGCAATTATCCTTCAAATAAAAATAAATAAATTTTTTAAAAAGGAAGGGAAAAAAACATTTATATGGAAGTTCAAGGCACCTAGAATAGGCAAAACAGTCTTTAACCAATTTTGAAAGTTACTACAAAACTATAGTAACCAATAATAAGATAGTGTGTTAGTGTGACACTATCAATGATAGTGTCATAAGGATTTGCTTATAATTCAGTAGAATAGTATTGACAGTCCAAAAATAGATGTTCACATTTACGGTCAATTGATTTTTGACAAGGATAAATTTTCCAAGACAATTTAATGAGAAAAGAATAGTCCTTTTAAAAAAAAAATTCACATTTTATTTAGGTTGAAATAAACTATACAAAATTTATTTTCTTCACCAAAAATAACAGCAATATTTTCTGTATTATTGCTAGATAAACTACAAAACACTTATTTTTGTAGGTTTTCTAGGCTTTGCTTGTAAATCAAAAGGAGGCAGTAGATACAGTCATGGAAAAAGACAGAAGAAAATAGACAAATCAGTTGTCAGTATCCATGGCCTCTGATCCTTTCTTGACCATGAAACAGAAGTGTTCAACATATACCTGCCAAAGAGCTTATGAAGACGTAGGCTCAATAAAGGAATGTAAACAGCAATAACCAATGTGGAACAACAATGGCAGGCTCTTCCATTCAAACTTTAACTTGTTGCTTTAACTTCATTTGATAAAAACAAAATCTACACTGAAACCCTTGTTTGACAAGCTCACACATTTCTCTTACGTCTGATAGTTTTCTTAACTGTCCTTTACAGATTTTTAATAGCATACTTAAAACTTCTACTATTCGAAAGTCAATCATGAGCTTAATTGCAACATTTTACAAAATGTGTTCCTTCCTCCCATACCTCCTCTAATTTTATTTTTTTAAAGATCTGATAACTTAATACCTGACAATTGGATCCACAGCGATAAACGTAATGTCTAAAATAACTTAACTAAAACAATTCCAAAGTGCCATTAGCAGAGATCACATACAAATGTAACATGGTACTTTCAAAGCTTTATTATGGAAAAACAGTTAGGTCTCCAAAGCATGGGCATTCAAACAGGCCATTTAAACAGGCAGATTATCAATGACTAATGAACTCAATGGGAGGCCTACAGGTCAAGATATTCAGTGATTATGTGGCTTACCCTTACAATTTTTCTGTAAGATATTTTTAAAATTTCTTACAGGCTTTTTTTCAAATGTCAAATACAAGAGAAAGTCTAGGTTAAAAGTCTCTTAGGTATTTTCAATGGTTTCTGAATTATCTGTAGGGAGCTCTGACTTACTTGTATAGAGTTTGATATATGTATCGACCATGAAATCCAAATCATGTTTTATATCAAAATTTATGTTAAGCAAAGCCAAGTTACTTGACCTTTGATATGTCAAAGTGTTCCTCAAGTATGCTTTGAGATGCTTTTGCCCATTTTCATAGCGTTCATTCTCAACTTTCACCACAGGAAGAATACATAGGACCTTCAGCAATGCATAAACATTAGGAAAAAACAATGTCTGGTAGATGAAGGGCTTCATAAACAGTGGATGGAAGTTCTATATCTTTCCCTCTGTGTTTCCATTTGATTCTCCAACAATGCAGCTCAGCAGAGAGTGTTGTCAGGATTAGGTAAGTCACTTCGGTACATGTCAGCATGGTGCTCCTCTGACGTATTGAATTTGAGCTGTCCCATGACAGAGGGTACCAGGGATAAGCATTTAAGAGCTTTGTGGTGCTGTTCTGAGAATATATCTTTCAGTTCCTGAATAATGTGTTCCACAGTTGGAACACTTAGAGTTTCTTTATAGTAACTCTCAGAGGTTAGCTGAGACTCCAGGTTACTGTGCTGAGCTCTGCGAAATTTCCCTGGGGGTTTCATCTGAATACGGTTTGGTTGTTAAATCTGTGGCTTCCTCAAACCAAAATTCATGACAAACTTCAATATTTTCCATCACTTCATTTAGTGAATGTAACACTGCAGTCAAGCTACCAGCTGCAAAAAAGACATCAGAGGTTTGCCCCTGAAGATTTTTCCCAAAGGCTCTTGTAAAAGATAAAACATTTTAAAGAACAACAATGGTAACCATGAAATCAAAATCTGTTACCACACTACAGAGCACAAATGCTTGGCCAGCTATACAGTTATTCCGTCTAACAGTTGTATCAATATTTATAGCATCTAAGCATAAAACAAGTGCTTGTAGGAGGTCCACTAAGATTTCAAAAGCATCATGCCTACCTGTCCACTGAGAATGGCAAATTTCCTTCAGTTCTTTGCCCCTTTCTTCATTGTTCTGAAAGAGGACAAAAATTACACTTTCAAGCTCTAAAAGCAGTTGTGGTGATTGATGGAAAAAAGAACAAACTTCCTCAATTGTTCCTAATGAGACAGATACTCCCATAACAGGCACTGCTTTTGCCAACCACATATTTAAGGTGCAGGAAGAGCTGGGTGTGTAGCCTGGGGATATTTCTCTAAACATCTAGAAGCAACAACTTTCATTTGGATGAAAATCCACTAGACACAAAGTAAGCCTGGCCACGACAGTACTCAGTGTTTAATCCCCATTTCTCAGTTATTATAGTGTGAAATTTCACGGCCAAAATTTCTGCATCAGCTTCATAAGGCAGGAAGCCTACAAATTCGTCTCAGGTTGTGAGCTTCTCGACAAACCTCACCAACACAGGCAGGTGCTCTTACCCTGCGATGTCCACCACATCATCAGTGATGATGGAAAAGAAGTGAGAGTCTCTCACTTCCCTGAGGGTTTCTTCCCGAATGCAGCTCTCACAGATCTGTAGCATCTATTTCTGCTGTGTTTCTGAACAGAACAATGTGTTAACTGCTGTTGTCTCAAAGCGCTTTCTCAGAACCTCTTCACCAGAACTGATCCAGCACTCTAGCAACGCTTGCAAGTTATCAGGAGTAAAAAAACTTTCTGGGATCTCATCAGCTTCATGGCCATCCAGAGGTATGTTTTGTTTTCCCATAAGAATCAAAATTTTAGATAAAGACTTTAAGTATTGTTTTCCTTCTCTTCAAGAGTTAATGTCTTCATCCTGCTCTTCACCCCTTCCTTCTGCAGGGGAATTTTGAGCATTGCTCTCGTTTATTTCCTTTTGTTTTGGTTCCTGTTCAGAAGTTTCATCAACAGGTCAAGGCCTTTTAAAAAGGCCTTCAGAAGTTGAGTCATTAACACTATCACTTTGTTTCTGTTTCAGTGTCTCAATTTCATCTTCACTCAATTCTTTTTATTAGCTTTCTGTGTCTATTATGTGGATTATTCAAATGGCTGGCGAGATTGACTACTACTGGTATTGCATTATCTCGGAGACGGTCCCATAAGGACTAGTTCTGCAGATCATAGAAGTTTCAAAGTGTTTGGCACATGGTCGATAATGTTTATTTAGCTGATTAGCTTTTTATTTTCTAAACCTGCTCACCTGCAGTTCACCACCTACTTCTGGCATCTGGCTGGATCCCGCGGGAACCTGAAGAAAGCCAGGTCTGAGTGCATGCTCTTCTGCGTGCAGTTGGGGGCCTGCGCAGAAGTTCGACATCATTGTCCGCCCTACAGCTGGCCCAGCCCTCCCCTCCTCGCCTCCTCAGAGCAGCCTGCCTGCCCATCGGGGCCGGGGAGGGAAGAATAGCTCTTTTAATAAAATGTGCTGAGACAATGAATAGTCTCGTTCAAAAGAATGAAGTTGCAACTCTCCCTCACATCATGTATAAATATCACTTCAAATGGAGTAAAGACTTCAACATACGAGCTGAAAAGAGAAAACTTTTAGAAGACAGCAAAGGGTAAGTCTTCATGATCTTGGATTAGGCAACAGTTTCTTAGGACCCCAAATGCAGAAGCAACAAAAGGAAAAATAAGGAGTCTTCAAAATTAAAAACATTTGTGCTTTAAAGGACACCATCAAGAAAGTAAAAAGGCAACACATGGAATGGGGCTGCCAGAAATATTTGCAAATCATACATGTGAAAAGGATTTTATCTACAATATCAAGAACCCTTGTGCTGAGTCGCTCAGTCATGTCCAACTCTTTGTAACCCCGAGGACTCTTTGTGACACCGTGGACTGTAGCCCACCAGGCTCCTCTGTCCTTGGGGATTCTCCAGGCCAGAATACTGGAGTGGGTTGCCATGTCCTCCTCCAGGGGATCTTCCCAACCCAGGGATCGAAGCCAGGTCTCCCACATTGTAGGTGGACCCTTTACCATCTTAGCCACCAGGGAAGCCCAAGAATACTGGAGTGGATAGCCTATTCTTTCTCCAGCGGATCTTCCCTGCATTGCAGGCATAGTCTTCACCAGCTGAGCTACCATAAAGAACCCTTACAATTCAATAATAAAGAGACAACTAACCAAATGAAAAAATGGGCAAAGGATCTGAATGAACATTTCTCCAAAGAAGATATGCAGATGTCCATTAAGAACATGAAAAGATGCTCAAGGTCACTGATCATCAGCTCAGTTCAGTTCAGTTCAGTCGATCGTTCGTGTCTTTTTGTGACCCCATGGGCTGTAGCACACCAGGCCTCCCTGTCCATCACCATCTCCCAGAGTTTATCCAAACTCATATCCATCAGGTCAGTGATGCCATCCAACCATCTCATCCTTTGTCATCCCCTTCTCCTCCTGCCTTCAATCTTTCCCAGCATTGGGTCTTTTCAAATGAGTCAGTTCTTCGCATCAGGTGGCCAAAGTATTGGAGCTTCAGCTTCAACATTAGTCCTTCCAATGAATATTCAGGATTGATTTCCTTTAGGATTGACAGATTGAATCTCCTTGCAGTCCAAGGGACTCTCAAGAGTCTTCTCCAATACCACAGTTCAAAAGCATCAATTCTTTGGTGCTCAGCTTTCTTTATGGTCCAACTCTCACATCCATACATGACTACTGGAAAAACCACAGCTTTGACTAGATGGACCTTTGGTGGCAAAGTAATGTCTCTGCTTTTTAATATGCTGTCTGGGTTGGTCATAGCCTTTCTTCCAAGGAGCAAGCATCTTTAATTTCATGGCTGCAGTCACCATCTGCAGTGATTTTGCAGCCCAAGAAAATAAAGTCTGGCACTGTTTCCATCATTTCCCCATCTATTTGCCATGAAGTGATGGGACCAGATACCATGATCTTTGTTTTCTAGATGTTGAGATCTAAATCACTTATCATCAGGGAAGTGCAAATGAGAAAACAATGAAATAGTACTTTACCCCCACTAGGATGGCTATAATCAAAAGCACAGATAATAACAAGTGTCATGGAGAATGAGAAGAAATTGGCACTCTCATTTGTTGCTGGTGGGAAAGCAACATGGTGCAGCCATTTTGGAAACCAATCTGGCAGTTCCTCAAAAGGTGAAACACAGAACTAACATATAACCCAGCAATTCCACTCCAAAGTGTATGCCTAGGAAAAATGAAAACCTATATCCACATAAAAAGAATGCTTATAGCCACACTGTGTATAACAGCTAGAAAATGGGAAACCAGATTGTTGCCGTAATGGTCTGGGAGCAAGTGACGCGAATGAAGACAGAACACGAAATCTGGTGCAATGGGTCAGGAGACCTGCAGCCTCTACTGGACTGAGATGCAGAGTCCACTCTGAGTCCAGATTTTATTCCTAAGTGCAGACTACAAGAATTTTTTTGGTCTTATCTTTCTTAAGACATATTCTGTTTCAATCATGTACTCCTAAATGTCATGGATTACATTGACATAATCCAGATTTCCTTGTTTTTATCCCAGGCTGTTTCCTTTTGAGGCAAGTCTCAAGAACAATCAGCAAGTGCGTAGGCAGCGTTCATGCCTGGTGCCGACCCGGTCTTCCAAAGTCTATGCTTTCATGATCCCAGTCATACTCCCTTCTGGGTCTGGCCTTGGGGTTTGTAACAAGGCTATTATTCTAAGGAAAACGTGAAAGATAATTATTAACATAGTTTCTTAATATATGCTGTTTTTCCATATTCTATTTCTGTGGAATTTCTCAAAGCTGAGAAAGTACGTTATTAGGAATTCCCACTACACCAGGTGGCCAAAACCAAAAGATGAATGGATAAACAAAATGTGGTATAAATGGAATATTATTCAGTCATAAATAGAACAAGAGTCAGCCAGAAATGGCTATTATTCAGCCATGAAAATAAATGAAGTACTGATACATGCTGCAACATGGATGAATCTTAAAGATGTTATGTTTAATGTAATGTTATGTTTAATGAATGGAGCCAGCCACAAAAGACCACATATTGTGTGATTACAATTATATGAAATGTCCAAAACAGGCAAACCCATAGAGGCAGGAAGCAGAATAGTGGATGCCTAGGGTTGGGGGGATGCAGAGAATGGGGGCTGATGGCTAAAGTGTATGGGATTTCTTTTTTTGTTTGTTCGTTTATTTATTTTTAATCGAAGGATAATTGCTTTACAGTATTGGCTGGATTTCTGCCATACATCAACATGAATTAGCCATAGTTGTACACATGTCCCCTCCCTCTTGAACCTCCTTCCTATCTCCCACCCTTTCCCAACCCTCTAGGTTGTTACAGAGCCCCAGTTTGAGTTTCCTGAAGAATAATGAGAATGTTTTAACTTAGTTGTGGTAATAGTAGCACAACTCTGTGAATACACTAAAAACTACTGAATTGTTCACTTCAAATGGGTGAATTGTATAGTATATAAATTATATCTCAATAAAGCTATTAAAAATTTAAAGAATCGACAATAGAGTGAGAGCAAGTAAGCAAGAGTCCTCGACCTGCCCAGCAACTCACATGGTTTCTCTTTAAATATCATTTAATATCATTCTATCTGCTGCTGCTAGCAGCTCTGTGATGGAGGAACTACCGCTTTTTAGAGATATTGCAGTTGTGTGACAAACCCTAACTCCAAAAGGAAAGACGGAAACCAGCTTAGGTACCTACCTATGCCAGGCTCTTCACACATCATCTCATTTAATCCTTGAAATACCCTGTAAGGAAAGAAAGTATTATTACGCAGTTTTACAGATAAGGAAACCCAGGCTCAGAGAAGCATACTATATGTCCTAAGACACACAGCTACAACACAACTAAGCAGAATTTGAACTCTGTTTGATTCCATTGCTGGTGCCCTTTCTCCAATGCCAGCCTAATGCCCAGGATCTGAGTCCTGTGTCCCAGCTGCTGGACATCTGCTCACACTCCAGCCCCCTCCCTAGCCCCCGGCTGCTTCTCTGTGAAGGTTTCCTGCCCCCTTCTCCCTCCACTGTACACAGAGAACAAAGACTAGCACTGATACTACAGCCAGCTGGCCTTATTCCCCAGAAGAAGAAATTCCAGTGCCAGAGAAGCCCGCCTGTGCCTAAGGAAGCCCTGGGGGACCCAGAGGAATGGAGAAAAACACCCACTCCCCACGGCAAATGGGCCAGACCAGAGACTCTACCCTGCCTGCAGAGGAACACCTGAGAGGCGTGGGGAGAGCCCAGCCCTCCCCGGGAACTCATGGCTAGAATCCTCACCTTGGAGCAGAAGGCTCCACAGTGAGACGCCAGCAGAACAGGGACATTCTCTAGTGAGAGCAGTCAGGAGGTCTGGCCTGTGCTGGGAGCCCAGACTCTGGATTTCCAAACCAGCCCAGAGGTTCATTCCCAATCCTACCCCTACCTGGGAGATGGTCCCAGCAGATTTGGGATGGTCCACCTGGCTCCCACAACCCCTTCCCATCACTGACTGATCTGAGCTGGGAGAAGGGCTTTCCCTAGGAAGGGAGATGGGCCAGAAGGAAGATAGGGATGCAGAAGATGAGGCGGGGGGTGGGACTGAATCACCACAGTCATCTTTACCTGACAGCCAGGCCTTGAGGGCAGGGCTTTTCTGCTTGGCCCAGCCAATTGGCCCCTAGGGTAGCCTAGTGGGATGAGGCCAGTGACTTCTGGGTGGAGCTGGCTCCTCTTAAAGAGAGGGAGAGTTGTACCAGGCTCAGCCTGAGCTGCAGGGCCATGGTCAAGATGAGAGGTAAGGAGGGTCCCTCCTCTGAATCTGAGAGAGAGGCACCTGAGGAAGGAGGTATTGGACTCTGAGACAGGGAGAAGAGCTAGATTGTGGAGTGGGAGTGGGCTGGGGGGCGGGTAAGATGGGTCCAAGAGGGAGTCTGGGCATAGGGCCAGGCTAGGGAAAGAGGGGTGGGTTCTGAGATGGGACGGGAGCTAGGTCAGGGGCTATGGATAGGTCCAGGTGTTGAAAGTGAGTCAAGAGGATGCATACAGGTCTGGAGAATGCATCTAGGGGTTGGGCCCACTCAAGGGGAAGGTCATGGGGGCTGAGACAGAATGGCAATCACTCAGTGAGATGGGAAAACCTGTCCCGGGTGGAGAATGGATTCCAGAGGTTAAGGTAGGCCTGGCGGGGGCTGCTGAGAGGCTTGACTCTCTGTCCCATGGGGCATGGTCACGCCTCTCCTCTTTCCTGAGAAGCCTCCCCTTCAGAAGGCTCTTCTGGCATTGGGAGTGGCCTGCACCAGGAACCAGCGGGGTCCCTGCTCCTCCTCAGTGGGTGGCCCCTAAAGACCCTTTTTATTCTGAGAGCTTCAGCTGTGCTGCCAGGACGAAGACTGGACTAAGGGGATTCTCAGCGGCCAAAAAACTAAAGCTAGTGCAGGGGCACTCAGCATGTCACAGCTCCTGGCTGCTCCCTTTAGAGCAAGTGACGCCAAGGAAACCACACAGACTCTCTCTCAGGGTTTCAGACTCTTAGGTGAATATCTCTGTAAATCAGAATAGTTATTTGTGCAGGAGAAAACTAAGTCACTCTGGACTTATATATTAACTATGGTTTTCAATCTTGAGTGCACATTAGAAAACAGAATGTTTTGACAAAAATCCTGTGAGGCTGGAGAAGAACAGCAGGGCTAGCAAGTTCCTGTGGGGCATGAGTAGTCGTTGAGAAAGTGGTCACAATGCCCCTACTCCCCTTCCCTGAAGAGAACTGTGCTATACACACACACACACACACACACACACACACACACACACACACCCTCTCACAAAAGGACATATATCCAAATAATACAGACACCCTCAGGCTCCCCAGTCCCACCTCATGCTCAAACACAGACACAGAATCAAACACAAGAACACAAACAACCAAATTCTCTCTCAAACTCAAGCAAATGCACACATATCATTCTCCCTCCTCCAAACACAGGCCAACATGCACTATTTCTACAACATCTCTCACTTTTCTGTACAGATTCATCCATACATTTACTCAGGTACCTACACTGTATACTCATACCCACAACATACTCAGTTCACATAAAATCACAAACAATGCACAGTTACACAGGACAATGATCACAGACTCACAACCACAGCAACTTTATCATAGACAACCTCACACACACACACACGCACCATCAGAAGCAGGCATGTTTACCCTCCAGTAGGAAGCTGCACACAACCAGGATTTTCCAATCACACCTACACACATGAACATTCACAATCATACAACTAAAGCTAGCATAGTTGACACATCATTCATATCCCACACAACACAGACACAGACACAACCACAAACACATGTTCACAACCACACATTGGACAGACACTCCTGACCTTACCACTCCCACTCATCCGCACAGACAAGCTCGTCCCAGTTAGGGCAGGGTACAGAGCCCCAGCCCCTATTCCTTTCTCTGCCCCAGGAATCCTGATCTTGGGGCTCTTGTTGGCCACCCCCAGCTGCCTTGGCTTTGATGAGGACTTGGCTAAGTGTTTCCAGGACCCTGAATACGAGTCTATCCTTGTCACAGCCCAGGAGGGCCTCCACACCTCCCCAGTGCCCAAGCGCATAGTGGTGGTGGGAGCTGGCATGTCAGGGCTGACTGCAGCCAAGGCCCTGCAAGACTCGGGCCATCAGGTGAGCTGGTGTGGGGGGGGCCTCAATCATTCACCTCCAGTTTGCTTCATTGGGTGAAAAAAGAAAAGGAGTGGGGTTACAGCCAACCCTTGGACAAATGAGCATAACCCACTCAGTCTCTCAGCCCTTAGTTATTGTTCCTCAAAAAGCTGCATCCCCTGAGACTTAATTGCAACTTGTGTTCTTTTGGAAATAAAAGTAGAGAAGGGCTATGCTAGCCAGAAAGGACTAAGA
Source organism: Cervus canadensis (assembly GCF_019320065.1). Taxonomy (NCBI): domain Eukaryota; kingdom Metazoa; phylum Chordata; class Mammalia; order Artiodactyla; family Cervidae; genus Cervus; species Cervus canadensis. Next base: position 97,827,733 of record NC_057387.1, read on the forward strand.
GGTTCTGACCCCTGCAACCCTGGAGCCCTTCTGCATCACCTACGTTACTCAGGTCCCTCTGGGAGGAAACCCCACTCTGCCCAGTTTAGTTACCCTGCACATTCAGGGACCTACCAGTGGGAATTCCAGAATAGAGCCTGGGGCCGGGGCAGGTGGGAAAAGGGAGTGCATGACTCTGGGAGTGACAGCAGCCTCCCTGGACACCAGGTAACCATCTTGAAAGCCAGTGACCACGTTGGGGGTCGCGTGATGACATTCAGGAACAAGAAGGAGGGCTGGTACTATGAACTGGGGCCCATGCGAATCCCAAAGTCCCACAGGTAAGCCTCAGGAGAGGGATGGAGTAAAAGGCAAGGAGGAAGAATTAAGAGGAGTAGGAGGTGGGCTGCTGCCATTGTGTCAGAGCCCTTTCAGACTCACTGTTTCATGGGATTCAATCCTGCAAGTCTGGTCCCCCAGCTGACAGAGATGATCGAGGCTCAGAGCTCAGGGTAATATATCCCAAACTAATAATGACCATTTGTTGTTGTCCGACTCTTTTGTGACCCTATGGGCTGTAACCTGCCAGATTCTTCTGTCCATGGGATTCTCCAGGCAAGAATACTGGAGCGGATAGCCAATCCCTTCTCCAGGGAATCTTCCCAATCCAGGGATCCAACCCAGGTCTCTTGCATTGCAGGCAGATTCTTTATAGTCTGAGCCACCAGGGAGGCCAGAAACTACTTTAAGCGATAAAATAAATAATAATAATAGTAGCTGTCATTCGTGAACACTTACTACGTGCCTGGCCCTATGCTCAGTACTATATGTGCATTATTTCATTTGACTCTCACAGCCTTATAATGTAATATGCTTATTTTTCCTATTTACAAATCAAGAAACTGGACTCAGAGATATTTTTTTTTTTTTAATTTTTTTATTAGTTGGAGGCTAATTACTTCACAACATTTCAGTGGGTTTTGTCATACATTGATATGAATCAGCCATAGATTTACAC